>NC_091646.1:44513648-44832289 GCF_027580195.1 Bos mutus
GAAGCCTGGCAAGTTCATGGGGTCGCAGAGAGTCAGACATGACCGAGTGACTAACGGTGCATTCAAAAGGGCCACAGAAATTCTATCTAGTACATAGATTTTGAATTTATATGCACATGTTTTTTCAATTTGATTTCTTCTACAGTTAAACATCCCTGTCCTTTATTTTTAAAATCTTCACTATTTGAAGCCTTCAGTTCCCCCATGGACATGGATTTCTATTAAGCAAGCAAACAAACAAATAATAAGGAATTAACTATAATACATTGTATTTGCAAAGCACTTTCACACGCTTGCACTCATTTGGTTCTCACAAGTTCATTTGTTGTTTTTAATTATAAAACACTACTCAAGTATAGCAGGAGTCCTCCAGTGAGAGGCTAAGTTGTAGAAGTACCCATTGTGGGTGGAAGCATGTCCAGGCATATCTAGATGCCCAGGAGGGCAGAGCCATCAAAGCTTTACTTAAGTGTGGGTTTAAGGACTCTGATATGAGCTATAATAACTAGGTAAGTTGAAATGAACATCTGGCCCTAAGCAAGAATACCCCTCCTCAGGTTTGGGAGAATAAGAACCCTCCTATGAATAAAAATTCAGTTTGGTAAATGGGAAAGAACCAACTTTGAGGGGAGTTATTATTGAGGTAAACTGCTTTGATCAGAAAAATAATGTGTTATTTGTGTTAGAGAGGAAGGAGTAGTTCAGTAAAAACCTTGTGTGTCTGTGCTGTGCTGGAGGCTCAGCATCGGGGGATGGTGCTGGCTCTGATAGATAAGAGCTCTAGCATTAGAGTCATCCTAAGAACTTGAAAGCACGAGGCAGTGCTATTTGTGGCTTAGTAATACACTGATGTAGAAGTAAGGGCAGAAATGACTTGCGGGATGGAATGGAAAACCAGCTAAGGCTACAACATCATGGTGGACATCCAGACGTATGACAGAAGCAGTAGTTTCTGCTAGGGCACAGGTCTGGAGCGACAGAGGCAGAGATGATAAATGTTGTAAAGGGGAGAAAACCACCACTAGCCATATATAAACCATGGGAGCCACATTCTGCTGGCTCTGTTGATTCTGCTCCACCCCCTTCAACTGGAAGGGGGAAAGCATGCCAGGGATGCAACTATTGGAGGGTGAGAGACTGGCAGGACTGTTGGGCCCCCTCTCCATAGCTTTGTTAGTAAAGACTAAAGAAATGATTAAGGTTACACACATGTTAGAGATATTTACAATTATTTTTCTATCACTACCAGAACCAACCAATCTAGACAAATCCTCATTCAATTGATCACATCCCAATTTTATATAAACACAGTTCTGAAAGAGTCATCTTTTCCCCTTTTGATTCTCTTTTTTCTGATTGTTTTATTAATTTTTCTCTATTTTACATTGTTGAGTGCCTACACACGTAAAGTACTCTATTAGGCCAGGTGGATATTACACAGGTAGATATGACACAGGTGTTTTCAGTCTAGTGAAGGGGCCAGACATACCCACAAGATATAAACTAGCTTCCAAAAGGTGGAGAAGTTCAGGAGTAGTACCGAGGAATAGCTAAACGTGAAACTTCTCATGTTCTAGGTCCCAAGTTGGGGGATGGGCCATTTTTACATTGTAGTTTAGTGATATAGTCAATAATAGTCCTGCCTGGATCAGAGAGCAGGAGAGACAAATGATCATTTCCTGTTTGAAATCTCTTGCATTATTTATAAACTTCAGAATTTTTTCCTATATCAGATCATCTTTATGCTGAAGATCATAGACCCAAGGGGCCTCCTTGAAGCTGTAGATGGGCATGGAGGAAGGTTAGATCTAGCCCATGGCTTGCAGAGCATGAAGCCATGGGAGCAAAGCTGGTTTGGAGAAACAAATAATTCATTTAGAGAGCCAAGTCAAAGGAGCAGAGAAGAGAGGTAAGGAAGCAGGAGTTAACTGATGTGACTGCAATCAAAAAGCTGCCAAGGTAGAGCAAGCACGATGAGAGGCAAGTTAAGGAGAAAGTGAAAGTGAAAGTCGCTCAGTTGTGTCAGACTCTTTGCGGCTCCATGGACTACACAGTCCATGGAATTCTCTAGGCCAGAATACTGGAGTGGGTAGCTTTATCCCTTCTTCAGGGGATCTTCCCAACCCAGGGATCGAACCCATGTCTCCCTCATTGCAGGCGGATTCTTTACCAGCTGAGCCACAAGGGAAGCCCAAGTTAAGGGGAAGGTTCTAGGAAATATTACCTCTATGTGTTAGCATATATGGCCTTACCTGGGGATGGGAAGGGAGTTACTAAAGCACGAAGCCTGATCAGCCTGATCAGATTCAATCTATGTTACTGTCATTTCCTGCAATTTAGCCAACTGATGTTTTAAAATGCTTTCTGTTTATTTTTGGTTGGCTGGGTCTTCATTGCTGCATGAAGGCTTGTTCTAGTTGAGGCGAGTGGGGGCTACTCTCTAGTTGCGGTGTGCAGGCTTCTCATTGTGGTGGTTTCTCTTATTGCAGAGCACAGGCTCTAGGCACATGGGTCAGTATGTGTGGTGCACAAGCTTAATTGCTCCATGGCATGTGGTATCTTCCCAGATCAGGGATGAAACTTGTGTCCCCTGCATTGGGAGGTAGAATCTTATCCACTGTACCACCAGGCAAGTTCTAGCCAATTGATTTTTTTTTAATTTATTTTATTGTAATATAGTTGATTTACAACATTGTGTTAATTACTGTTGTACAGCAAAAATGATTCAGTTATATGTATATATGCATTCCATATTCTTTTCCATTATGGTTTATCATAGGATTTTGTGTATTGCTCCCTCTGCTATACAGTAGGACCTGGTTGTTTATCCAGTCTACATATAATAGTATGTATTTGCATGTGCTAATCCTAAACTCTCACTTCAACCCTCCTCCAACCCCCCTCCCTCTTGGTAACCACAAATCTGCTTTCTAAATGAATTCATTCGTGTCATAGTTTTGATTTCTTATATGTCATATCATATGATATGTCTTGCTCTTCCTGAAGTACTTCACTTCTCATGATAATCTCTAGGTCCATCCACGTTGCTACAAATGACATTATTTCATTCTTTTTATGGCTGAGTAGTATTCCATCTTCTTTATCCATTTATCTGTCCATGAGTATTTAGGTCATTTCCACACATTGGCTATTGTGAATAGTGCTGCTGTGAACATAGGGGTACATGTATCTTTTTGAATTATGATTTCTCGGAATATATGTCCAGGAGTGGGATTGCTAGATTCAACTGATTTTAAAACTCTTTTGTTTTGGCTTATTTAAATAGCAAGAGGTGGTATGTCTACTCCTTACAGACTTCTTTTGAGAATGGGGCTATTTTACTGACCTAACCTTCCCTTCCAAGTTCATGGAGACAGACTCACAAAGGATGAGAATTCTGATACTGAATAAAGGGGCAGCCCACTCAGCCATGTGTTGTTTATGAGAGAGACTCCCAAAACTCAGCCATCTAGAAATGCCAAAAAGAAATGTGTGAGTGAATAACATATTTATGACAGTCACATCCAAAAAGAAAACTGCTGTCAATATTGGATAAATATAATTTAAGAAAAAACATTTAGTGGGGCAAAATAAGTTTATCTTCATTTTAAAAATCCAAATGAAGGTATTTTAGTCCTGAATTTTGTGCACTAAAAATAATACCAAGGATGAACAAGATGTGGGAGGATTAGGTGAACGTGGAGTATATCTCTGTCCACAGATACTTCAGGAATACACCTTCAGACACAGAAGTGCTTGCAGACACCAGCTGAGAGTGGACAGGAGTACCTGACCACTGGAAAACAATATGTTGAGCCATGCAAAATTTGGTAGGATGAAGGACCTTGGGGGAAAACAGGAGTGTTAGTACGACTGGACCTGCTCTCAGCAGGTGGGGGAACTGAAGCAGGGGTCCAATCCCCACATCGGGGCAATTGTCTGGGTCAGAGGAGAAACATTTAAGGCTGAGAGTGAAGCAGCTGATCTGTGGCAGCGTAAATGGAATGAGAAACAGACAGCCCTTGCCGCAGCCATATGTACCCCGGACAGGGATGCAGGTCCCCTAGAAGGTGCAGCAGTTGGGAGCTGGACCATAGGGATTGTGGAGCAACCCCAGAGCAAATGCTGCTGTTGACTGCAGAGGGACAGACCAAGGGAACGTGAGGGAGGAGATTGTGGTGGGAAAAGCCTGTGGAGGAAAGCCAGGCAGCCATGGAAGCAAGATGATACTGCTGAGTCATGCGTAGGGGGTGGAGTCATCACCATAGCCTCTCTCTCCCTACAAGCCAGCTCTGGCAGCTGAACAATAGCGAGGTTGACCCATCAAGCACCTGACATGCGGAACAAAAGAGTAGGACCCCACCAGTTTGCCCTTTTAGTACCTGATGCACCAGTCTACAGGGTAGGACACCAACCTATGTTCCCCTTTATGTGCCTGATGCAAAATTCTACAGTGTATGATCCAAGCCAAGGTGGCCCCTTGAGAGGGTAACCGGGAGGAAGGCCAGGGGTCTCCTAATTGAGGATATAGGCTGCAAGTGTCAGACATTTTTAATCTCTCTCTTAAGCAGCATGAGGAAACAAACCAGTGTCATATTTTTTTTCCCCTTCTTTATACAATTTTAAAAAGAGGTTTCTCTTAAAATTCTGTGTTGCCATAATGACACCTGGTTCCACCTCAACTTAACTTTTCTCAAACTGTGAGCTAACCAATGCATTTTTCTTATGGAAATGTTTGTCTTAAGCTATGTTAATGTACTATGTATTCACCCTAGACTCTGTCTTCAGGTGGGTTCTGCCTAAAGGCTCAGAACCGACTTGCAAACCAGTATGTTATACTCATATTTTGTTCTCCTAATCTATGTTAATGAAACTATACATTTGTTTGGAAATGTGCCTTTCTTCAGGATTCATGTCAATCGTTTTATGGCCTGGGATGACTCCCCTGATGCCAATGTTATCTCAATGCGTGTTGTGGGTGAGGGGCCTGGTGCCATTCTCTGTGTTTTGACTTTTCCTTTCTCTAATTAGCAGATTGCTAATAGCTGTATAACATCCAGCTAAAGACTAGCAGGTGGGTATTCTTTCTGCCCCCTTCTGATGTCTATATCAGAAGCTTTCTCTATCTCTTTTATACTTTAATAAATCTTTATTACATAAAAGATCTAAGCAAGCAAACCTCGTCACTGGCCCCGGATTGAATTCTCCTCCAGAGGCCAAGAATCCCAGCATCTTTTGTGGTTCAGCAACAACCTTTCACCCTCTATGTGCCTGCTGCACTGATCAACAGAGAAAGATTCCAGGCAAGGGAGCCCTCTAAGTACCTGATCAGGCCGAGCTATGGAGAAAGCCTAACCAAAGAGGCCTTTTGATTACCAGCTACCAGAGGCTCAAAAAAAGACTGATAGGGCCATAACTCCTGCAGCTGAGGCAGTGGGTGTCCCTGCATGCTTGGCGCTGTCAGGGTCCCTGCAAGCCAAGCAGCTGTGCCACCTTCACACTCAACTCTCACTGGGGAGCAGAGCTGCCACAGGCCAAAATATTCTTGCATCTATGCGTGCAGGGTCAATTTGGTAGTGTCCAGTTCTGTGACCCTGTGCACTATGGCCTGCCAGGCTTCTCAGTCAGTGGGGTTCTCCAGGAAAGAATACTGGCATGGGTTGCCATAACCTTCTAGAGCACTAAGTTTTGTGTTCCCCTACCTGTCAACTCGCCTGAGTACCTGGTGCTGCCAGAGCCCCTGCGACCCAAGCAGCTGCACCACCTTCACACCTGGTCCTCACTGGGGCAGAGCCAAGTCCTCCAGGGCAGCCTCAGGGGCAAACTCCAATGGAGACCCACAGGCAGAAGTAGAAATAAAACCATAATCGAAACCCAGGGGCAGTGTGGCTAAGGAAGAAAGTCCAAAATCTTCCCACCAGCTGTACATGCTTCAGATTAAATCCACACAATCAGCTAGGCAGATTATAGGTCTATGTAATATATAAATGGACACTGAGACCTCCCACAAAAGAAAACACACTAGTTCTGATAGCTGTGGATATTGGAGGCAAGAACACATAGGTGTAGGACCAGATTAGAGTCTGAGCTGACCCCACAGCAGGTCCAGAGACCAGATCAGCGTTGGAGGGCATCCTAGGGAGGCAAGGTGGACTTTGACTCCCAGGGAGGGAGAGCATGCTGACAGCAGATGAAGGAGGAAACAGACAGAACAGGCTCCATCTTGAAAGCAGGACTCCATCTTGGGCCAGACTGTTGATTTTGAGCTATATGCCCAGTATCTATGGAAACGACATACTAACTGGAAAACCAGACCCCTCCCTCGCCCCAGATGGAAGAGCCCCAGGGCTCGTACCCTGACTATCTGTGGCCTAAAAGAATACCCTAATTATCTGTGTAACCGAATAGAATCATAAATTTTATTATGCTTATTGGGGTATGCTGCTGCTGCTGCTGCTGCTAAGTCGTGTCAGTCATGTCCGACTCTGTGTGACCCCGTAGACGGCAGCCCACCAGGCTCCCCTGTCCCTGGGATTCTCCAGGCAAGAACACTGGAGTGGGTTGCCATTTCCTTCTCCAATGCATGAAAGTGGAAAGTGAAAGTGAAGTCGCTCATGGTTGCTAAGAGTCGGACACGACTGAGCGACTTCACTTTCACATTCCACTTTCATGTATTGGAGAAGGAAGTGGCATTGGGGTATGACCACAGGCCTATTGATAATTGTCCACTGTTAACTACCTAAGCTTAAGGCATATGAATCATGGGTTAACTGATCGTATCTTTCTTTTCTTTTGTTCAGACTAGTTTTAGGGAATTTGGGGAGCTGGGTTTGGACACGTATACTTAGGGTATATAAGGTTTTCACAAAAATTGGCTGGGGTCCTTGGCTAAGAGGAGACTCTGCCTTGGGCCCCCTGGTGTAATAAACTGCACTCCACTTCTGCACTGTCCTTCTGAGTGAATTTGTTTCCCGGACGTGTGGCTACAACACAGAGACTCAATAAAAATATTTATTATTCTTATATTGTGACTTGTTCTGTGGTTTCTTTTGGATTTCCCACCTACCCCCCTTTTCTCCCTGCTCTGTTGTAGTTGTCCATTTTATTAGCATTATGAAATCTAATTAAGCTTCTGAGTTTTTTTTTTAATCACACTTTTTATTGCTGTTATAAACCTCTGCCTGTTCATTGCCCTCTTGCAGTTCTGTGGAGTTTCCCCTTTTTCTTTCTTCTTCTTTTCTTGTTTTATTTCTTTTTTGAATTTTAACATTTACATTTTTAAACCTATTATTATTTTTTTAACATTTATTCCATTGTTTGCATTTCCTACTGTTTTCTTCCCCTTGCAGTTCACCTTTAATATATATGTCTTCTTTATCTACCTCTGTTTAACCCTGAATTTCTATTCTTTCTTTCCTTTCTTTTTCTTACCATATTTGTTAGTATTGTTTTCATTGCTTTGTTCCCCAGTTAGAACCTTGCTTTAGTTTTGTTTTCTAGTCTGTGCTTTAGTTAGTTTTGTTCTTAACTGGTGAATATCATTTTTGGTTCCCTTTGTTGCCTTTGTGCTTTATTTTTGTTTTGGACTGTTTTTATTTGCTTATGAGTGTATATGTATGTGTGTACATTCCATTATCTGAATGATTATTTGACTGATTTTGTAATTGCCATTTGTCTGGGGTTCATCATCTGTGTCTTGTTTTTGGGTATTTGTTTTAATTCCGTTTAATGTCATAATAAACCACCTGTGGAATCTTTGTTCCTGGCCAGAGACTAAGCCTTGGGTCTTTGAGGTGGAACCACTGACTCCAAGACCCTAGACTACCAGAAAACTCCTAACCCTAGGGAGCATAAAATACTGAGAACTTCCACAAAGGCAACCACTTGTATACAAGACCTGGCATCACCCAACTGCCAATAACACCTGTGCAGGACGCCTCATCCAAACAACAAAAAAGACAAAGATACAAACCGAATCATCAGCAGACAGGATTACCACCTCACTCAGCCCTGCCCAACAGAGGAAAAATAAAACTCAGCACAAACCTCACCCTACCGGAAGCTTACACAAACCACTGGACCAACCTTATGAGGGCAGAAACCAAAAGGAAGAAGAATTCAACCTTGAAGCCTGGGAAAAGGAGACCTCAAGCACAATAAGTTTAAAAAAAAATAATGAAAAGTCAGAGAAATACTGCACAAATGAAGGAACTAACTAGAAATACACAAGTCCAAATAAATGAAGAGTAAATAGGCAAACTACCTGAAAAAGAATTCAGAATAATGATAGTAAAAATGATCAAAAACCTCGAAAATAGAATGGAGAAAATGCAAGAATCAATTAACAAAGACCTAGAAAAAACTAAAGAATGAACATACAGAGATAAACAGCACAATTACTGAAATTAAAAATACTCTGGAAGGGGCCAATAGCAGAGTATCTGCAGCAGAAGAACAGATCAGTGAGCTGGAAGATAAAATGGTGGAAATAACTGTTGAAGAGCAGAATAAAGTAAAAAGAATGAAAATAACTGAGGATAGTCTCTGAGACTTCTGGGACAATATTAAATGCACCAACTTCCGAATTATAGGGGTCCCAGAAGAAGGAGAGAAAAAGAAAGGGTATGAGAAGTTTTGAAGAGATTATAGTTGAAAATTTACCCAACAAGGAAAGGGAAAATAGTCAAGCAAGTCCAAGAGGCACAAGGAGTCCAATACAGGATAGACCCAAGGAGAAACACACCAAGACACATACTAATCAAATTAGCAAAGATTAAACACAAAGAAAGAATATTAAAAGCAGCAAGGGAAAAGCAACAAGTAACATACAAAGGAAACCTCATACGTTTAACAACTGATCTTTCAGCAGAAACTCTGCAGGCCAGAAGGGAGTGGCAGGATATATTTAACGTAATGAAAGGGAAAAATATACAACCAAGGTTACTCTACCCAGCAAGGATCTCATTCAAAATTGATGGAAAAATTGAAAGCTTTACAGACAAGCAAAAGTGAAGAGAATTCAGTACCACCAAACCAGCTTTACAACAAATGCTAAAGGAATTTATATAATCAGGAAATACAAGAGAAGAGAAAGATCTACAAAAACAAACCCCAAATAATTAAGAAAATGGCAATAGGAACATATATATCAATAACTACTTCACATGTACACAGATTAATACTCCAAACAAAAGACACAGACTCACAGAATGGATGTAAAAATAAGACCCATACATTTGCTGTGTATAAGAAACCTACTTCAGACCTATAGACACATATAGACTGAAAGAGAGAGGACGGAAAAATATATTCCATGCAAATGGAAAGCAAAATAAAGCTGGAGTAGTGAAATCCTCATATCAGACAAAAGAGACCTTAAAATAAACAGTATTACAAGAGATAAGGAGGGACACTACATAATAATCAAGGGATCAATTCAAGAGGAAGAGATAACAACTGTAAATATCAAGGAAAGATATACCCATCTGAATGCAGAGTTCCAAAGAATATCGAGGAGAGATAAGAAAACATCCTTCAGTGATCAATGCAAAGAAATAGAGGAAAACAATAGAATGGAAAAACTAGAGATCTCTTCAAGAAAACAAGAGATACCAAGGGAAGATTTCTTGAAAAAATGGGCACAATAATGGACAGAAATGGTATGGACCTAACAGAAGCAGAAGATATTAAGAAGAGGTGGTAAGAATACACAGAACTACACAAAAAAGATCTTAATGAACCACATAACCATGATGGTGTGATTGTTCACCTAGAACAAGACATCCTGGGAAGTGAAGTCAGGAGGGCATTAGGAAGCATCACTACGAATGAAAGTAGTGGCTGCTGCTGCTGCTAAGTCGCTTTAGTTGTGTCCGACTCTGTGCGACCCCATAGATGGCAGCCCACCAGGCTCCCCCGTCCCTGGGATTCTCCAGGCAAGAACACTGGAGTGGGTTGCCATTTCCTTCTCCAGTGCATGAAAGTGAAAAGTGAAAAGTGAAAGTGAAGTCGCTGAGTTTTGTCCGACTCTTAGCAACCCCATGGACTGTGGCCCACCAGGCTCCTCCATCCATGGGATTTTCCAGGCAAGAGTGCTGAAGTGGGGTGCCATTGCCTTCTCTGGAAGGTAGTGGAGGTGATAGAATTCCAGTTGAGTTACTTCACATCCTAAAAGATGATTCTGTGAAAGTGCTGCACTCAATATGCCAGCAAATCTGGAAAACTCAGCAGTGGTCACAGGACTGGAAAAGGTCAGTTTTCATTCCAGTCCCAAAGAAAGGCAATGCCAAAGAATGTTTAAACTACTGCAGAATTGCACTCACCTCACACGCTAGCATAATAATGCTCAAAATTCTCCAAGAGAGACTTCAACAGTACATGATCTGAGAAATTTCATATGTTCAGGCTGGATTTAGAAACAGCAGAGGAACCAGAGATCAAATTGCCAACATCCATTGGATCATCAAAAAATCAAGAGTTCCAGAAAAACATGTACTTCTGCTTTATTGCCTTGGCCAAAGCCTTTGACTGTGTGGACCACAGCAAACTGTGGAAAATTTTTAAAGACATGGGAATACCAGACCACATTACCTGCCTCCTGAGAAATCTGTATGTTGATCAAGACACCATAGTTATAACCGGACATGGAAAAACAGACTTTCCAAATTGGGTAAGCAGTATGTCAAGGCTGTATATTGTCACCATGTTCATTTAACTTATATCACGTATAAGTACATGATGCAAAATGCCATGATGGATGAAGCACAAGCTGGAACCAAGATTGCTGGGACAAACATCAATAACCTCAGATATGCAGATGACACCACCCTTATGGCAGAAAGTGAAGAAGAACTAAAGAGCCTCATGATGAAAGTGAAAGAGGAGAGTCAAAAGGTGGTTTAAAACTCAACATTCAAAAAACAAAGATCATGGCATCCGGTCCCATCACTTCATAGCAAATAGATGGGGAAACAGTGGAAAAAGTGCCAAACTTTATTTTCTTGGGCTCCAAAATCACTGCAGATGGTGACTGCAGCCATGAAATCAAAAGATGCTTGTTCCTTGGAAGAAAAGCTATGACTAACCCAGACAGCACGGTACAAAGCAGAGACATTACTTTGCTGACAAAGGTCCGTCTAGTCAAAGCTATGGTTTTTCCAGTAGTCATATATGGATGTGAGAGTTGGACTATAAAGAAACCTGAGCACAGAAGAATTGATGCTTTTGAACTGTGGTGTTGGAGAAGACTCTTGAGAGTCTCTTGGGCTGCAAAGAGATCAAATGAGTCAACCCTAAATGAAATCAGTCCTGAATATTCATTGGAAGGACTGATGCTGAAACTGAAGCTCCAATACTTTGGCACTTGATAAGAACAACTGACTCATTGGAGAAAGCCCTGATGCTTGGAGAGATTGAAGTCAGGAGGAGAAGGGGATGACAGAGGATGAGATGGCTGGATGGCATCACCAACTCAATGTACATGAGTTTGAGCAAGCTCCAGTTGTTGGTGATCAACAGTGAAGTCTGGCATGGTGCAGACTGTAGGGTGGCAAAGAGTTGGTGAAGACTGTGTGACAGAACTGACTGATGCACTCAGCATAGGATCACCCCAATGCATAAGACAAACACTCACAGATATAAAAGGAGAAACTGACAGTAACACAGTAATATTAGGAGACTTTAATACCTCACTTACCCCAGTGGACTGATCATCAAAACAGAAAATTAATAAGGAAACAGAAGTCTTAAATGATACATTAGATGAGATGAGTCTTATTGATATCCTCAGGACATTCCATCCAAATGCAGAAGAATACACCATTTTCTCAAGTGCACATGGAACATTCTCTAGGATAGATCACATCCTGGGTCACAAATTTAAGAGAATTGAAATCATATTAAGCATCTTTTCTGACCACAATACTATGAAACTAGATATCAACTACAAGAATAATATTGTAAAAAACACAAACGCATGGAGATTATGCAATACATTTCTAAATAACGAACAGGATACTGAAGAAATAAAAAGGGAAATGAAAAAATTCCTAGAAACAAATGACAATAAAAACACAACAACTAAAAATCTATGGGATGCAACAAAACAATTCTAAGAGGTAAGCCTGTAGCTATACAATACTACTTCAAGAAACAAGAAAAACATTGAGTAGATAACCAAACTTTAGAGCTAAAACAACTGGAAAAAGAAGAACCAAAAAACCCCAAAACTTAGCAGAAGGAAAGAAATCATAAAGATCAGAGCATAAATAATTGAAAAAGAAATGAAAGAAACAATAATAAAGATTAATAAAACTAAAAGGTGCTTATTTGAGATGATAAAAAAAAATTGCCAAACCTTTAGCCAGATTTATCAAGAAAAAAAGAGAGAAGAAGCAAATCAATAAAATTAGAAATGAAAAAGGAGCAGTTACAACAGACAATGCAGAAATACAAGGGATTTTAAGAGACTATTATGAATAACTACATGGCAATAAAATGGGTAACCTGAAAGAACTGGCAGATTCTTAGAAATGTTCAATCTTCTAAGACTGAACCAGGAAGAAATAGTATGAATACCCCAATTACAAGCACTGAAATCAAAACTGATAAAAAATCTCCCAAAAGCAAAAGCCCAGGGCCAGATGACTTCACAGGGGAAGTCTATCAAACATTTAGAGAAGAGCTAATGCCTATCCCTATAAAACTCTTTTAAAAAATTGCAGAGGAAAGCACATTTTCAAACTCATTCTATGAGGCTGCCATCACCCTAATATCAAAACCAGACAAAGACAACACAGAAAAAGAAAACTACAGGCCAATATCACTGGTGAATATGGATGCAAAAATCCTCAGCAAAATTCTAGCAAACAGAATTCAACAAAACAGTGAAAAGCTCATACACCATGATCAAGTTGGGTTTATTCCAGGAATGCAAGGATTCTTCAATATACAGAAATCAATCAGTGTGACAAACTATATTAACAAATTGAAGGATAAAAATTATATGATCATCACAATAAGTTCAGTTCAGTTCAGTTCATTTGCTTAGTCATGTCCGACTCTTTGCAACCCCATGGACTGCAGCACACCAGGCCTCCCTGTCCATCACCAAATCCTGGAGTTTACTCAAATTCATGTCCACGGAGTCAGTGATGCCATCCAACTATCTCATCCTCTGTCATCCCCTTCACCCGCCTTCAATCTTTCTTGGACTCAGGGTCTTTTAAAATGAGTCAGCTTTTCTCATCAGGTGGCCAAAGTATTGGAGTTTCAGCTTCAACATCAGTCCCTCCAATGAACGCTCAGGACTGATCTCCTTTAGGATGGACTGGTTGGATCTCCTTGCAGTCCAAGGGACTCTCAAGAGTCTTCTCCAACACCACAGTTCAAAAGCATCAATTCTTCTGTGCTCAGCTTTCTTTATAGTCCAACTCTCACATCCATACATGACTACTGGGAAAACCATAGCCTTGACTAGACAGACGTTTGTTGGCAAAGTAGTGTCTCTGCTTTTTAATATGCTGTCCAGGTTGGTCATAACTTTCCTTCCAAGGAGCAAGCATCTTTTAATTTCATGGCTTCAGCTACCATCTGCAGTGATTTTTAGAGCTCACGAAAATAAAATCAGCCACTGTTTCCTCTGTATCCCCATCTATTTCCCATGAAGTGATGGGACCGGATGCCATGATCTTAGTTTTCTGAATGTTGAGCTTTAAGCCAACATTTTCACTTGCCTCTTTCACTTTCATCAAGAGGCTCTTTCATTCTTCTTCACTTTCTGCCACAAGGGTGGTGTCATCTGCATATCTGAGGTTATTGATATTTCTCCTGGCAATCTTGATTCCAGTTTGTGCTTCATCCAGCCTAGCGTTTCTCATGATGTACTCTGCATATAAGTTAAATAAGCAGGGTAATAATATACAGCCTTGATGTACTCCTTTTCCTATTTGGAACCAGTCTGTTGTTCCATGTCCAGTTCTAACTGTTGCTTCCTGACTTGCATACCAGTTTCTCAAGAGGCAGGTCAGGTGGTATGGTATTCCCATCTCTTTCAGAATTTTCCACAGTTTATTGTGATCCACACAGTCAAAGGCTTTGGCATAGTCAATAAAGCAGAAATAGATGTGTTTTTTTTGGAACTCTCATGGTTCTTTGATGATCCAGCAGATGTTGGTAATTTGATCTCTGGTTCCTCTGCCTTTCTAGATCCAGCTTGAACATCTGGAAGGTCACAGTTCAGGTATTGTTGAAGTCTGGCTTGGAGAATTTTGAGCATTATTTTACTAGCATGTGAGATGAGTGCAATTGTGCAGTAGTTTGAACATTCTTTGGCATTGCCTTTCTTTGGAATTGAAATGAAAATTGACCTTTTCCAGTCCTGTGGCCACTTATGAGTTTTCCCAATTCACTGGCATATTGAATACAGCACTTTCACAGCATCATCTTTTAGGATTTGAAATAGCTCAACTGGAATTCCATCACATCCACTAGCTTTGTTTGTAGTGATGCTTCCTGAGTCCCACTTGACTTCACATTGCAAGATATCTGGCTCTAGGTGAGTGATCACACCATCATGAGTATCTGAGTTGTAAAGATCTTTTTTGTACAGTTCTTCTGTGTATTCTTGCCGCCTCTTAGTATCTGCTGCTTCTGTTAGGTACATACACTTTCTGTCATTTATTGAGCCCATCTTTGCATGAAATGTTCCCTTGTTATATCTAACTTTCTTGAAGATCATTGCAATAGTTACAGAAAAAGCCTTTAATGAAATTCAGCATGCATTTATGGTTAAAATTATTCAGAAAATGAACATAAAAGGAACCTACCTCAACATATGATAAGGCCACATATGATAATCCCACAGGAAACATTATTATCGGTGGTGGAAAACTGCAATCATTCCCCCCAAAATCAGGAAGAAGACAAGGGTGTCCTCTCTCACTGCTGTTATTCAACATAGTTTTGAAGTCATAGATACAGCAATCAGAGACAGAAACGAAATAAAAGCAACCCAGATTGGAAAACAAGAAGTAAAGCTCTCACTGTTCGCAGATGACATGATACTATAAACAGAAAACCCTAAAGATACTATCAGAAAATTACTACAGCTTATCAGTGAGTTTAGCAAAGTCACAGGATACAAAATAAATACAGAGAAACCCTTGCATTCCTATATAATAATAATGAAATTGGAAAAAGAAATTAAGGAATCAATCCCATTCACTATTACAGCAAAAAGAATAAAATGCCTAGGAACAAACCCACCTACGGAGACAAAAGAACTGTATAAAGAAAATTTTAGGACACTAATGATAGAAATAAAAAGTAACATAAACAGATGGAGATATTTTCCATGTCCCTGGGTAGGAAGAATCAATACTGTGAAAATGACTGTACTACCAATTGCAACCTACAGGTACAACGTTATCCCTATCAAATTACCAACAGCATTTTTTACAGAACTAGAACAAAAAATTTCACAATTTATATGGCAACACAAAAGACCTTTAATAGCCAAAGCAGTCTTGAGAAAGAATAATGAAGCTGGAGGAATCAACCTTCCTGACTTCAGATTATACTACAAAGGTACGGTCATCAAGACAGTATGTTACTGGCACAAAAGCAGGAATATAGACCAATGGAATAAGATAGAAAGCCCAGAAATAAACCCATGAGCCTATGGGTACCTTATTTTTGACAAAGGAGGAAAGGATATACCATGAGGCAAAGACAGCCTCTTTAGTAAATGGTGCTGGGGAAACTGGATAGCTACATGTAAAAGAATGAAATTAGAACACTTCCTGCAACCATACATAAAGATAAATCAAAATGGATTAAATGCCTAAATATAAGACTGGAAACTATAAAATACTTAGAGGAAAACACAGGCAGAACACTTGATGACATAAATGAAAGCAAGATCCTCTATGACCCACTTCCCAGAGTAAGGGAAATAAAAACAAATGGGACCTAATTAAACTTAAAAGCTTTTGCACAGCTAAGAAAACTATAAACAATGTGAAAAGACAACCCTCAGAATGGGGAAAAAATAACAGCAAATGAAACAACTGACAAAGGATTAATTTCCAAAATATACAAGCAGCTCACACAACTCAATACCAGAAAAACAAACAACCCAATCAAATAGTGGCAAAAAGACCTTAACAGACCTTTCTCCAAATAAGACATACAGAGGGCTAACAAACACATGAAAAGATCCTCCATATTGCTCATTTCTCAGTTCAGTTCAGTTGCTCAGTCGTGTCCAACTCTTTGCGACCCCATGGACTACAGCACGCCAGGCTTCCGTGCCCATCACCAGCTCCCAGAGCTTACTCAAACTCATGTCAATTGAGTCAGTGATACCATACAGCCATCTCATCCTCTGTCGTCCCCTTCTCTTCCTGCCTTCAGTCTTTCCCAGCATCAAGGTCTTTTCCAAGGAGTCAGTTCTTTGCATCAGGTGGCCAAAGTATTGGAGTTTCAGCTTCAACATCAGTCCTTCCAATGACTATTCAGGACTGATTTCCTTTAGGATAGACTGGTTGGATCTCTTTGTAGTCCAAGGGACTCTCAAGAGTCTTCTCCAACACCACAGTTCAAAAGCATTGCTCGTTGTTAGAGAAATGCAAATCAAAACTATGAGGAGATATCACCTCACACTTGTCAGAATGGCCATCATCAAAAAGTCTACAAACAATAAATGATGGAGATGGTGTGGAGAAAAGGGAACCCTCTTGCACTGTTGGTGGGAATGTAAATTGATACAGTCACTATGGAAGATGGTATGGAGATTCCTTAAAATCTAGGAATAAAACCACCATATGACCCAGCAATCCCACTCCTAGGCATATACCCTGAGGAAACCAAAATTGAAAAAAACACAAATTCCCCAATGTTCACTGCAGCACCATTTACAATAGCTAGAACATGAAAGCAAGCTAGATGTCCATCAACAGATGAGTGGATAAAGAATTTGTGGTACATATACACAATGGAGTATTACTCATCCATAAAAAGGAACACATTTGAGTCAGTTCTAATGAGGTGGATACACCTAGAGCCTATTATACAGTGTGAAGTAAGTCAGAAAGAGAAAGATAAATACTTTATTCTAATGCATGCATACGGAATCTAAAGATGGTACTGAAAAATTTATTTGCAGGGCAGCAGTGGAGAAAGACATAGTGAACAGACTTATGGACATGGGGAGAGGGGAGGAAAGGGTGAGACGTATGGAGAGAGTAACATGGAAACTTACATTACCATATGTAAAATAGGTAGCCAATGGGAACTTTCTGTATGTCTCAGGGAATTCAAATAGGGGCTCTATACCAATCTAGGGTGGGGATGGTGAGGGAGATGGGAGGGAGGTTGAAGTGGGAGGGAACATATTCGTACCTATGCCTGATTCATTTTAAGGTGACAGAAAACAACAAAATCCTGTAAAGCATTTATCCTACAATTAAAAAATAAATTAAAAAAAGAAACTGCAATAATATAACACAATAGATGAATAATAAATGCTCTCATGGAAAAAATGTTAAAAAATAACAACAAAAAAAAAGTCATGTAAAATATTTACCTCTAAGTGTTAATTTTTATAGTAACTGGAAATTCAGAAAACAGTCTTGGAATTTATTTGCATTTGTAAAGCCTAAAGTCTAACATCTCTCTGCATCCATTTACAAGTTGAAAATAAAGAAGACATGATGTAGGAAAAAAAAAAGAGGGGGGCCTTCCCTTGTGGCTCAGCTGTTAAAGAATCTGTCTGCAATGAGGGAGGCCTGGGTTTGATCTCTGGGTTGGGAAGATGCCCTGGAGAAGGAAGGGCCACCCACTCCAGTATTCTGGCCTGGAGAATTCCATGGACTGTATAGTCCATGGGGTCACAAAGAGTCAGACATGATTGAATGACTTTCACGAGAGTAGGATAAATTTCAACTGGAATTGCTGAGCCAAATTTTGAAAGACATCATGAATTTCCCATTTAAAAGATGATAGGGAAAATACTGGTGCCAACAGTAGAAGAAAGTGCTTGTTTACTATACAAGCTCTCACACTATTGTCATTATCAGACGTGTTACACCATTACTAATTTTAATTTGCTAGACTTGCTAAAGGTTGTGAAACTGCCTGGAGAAGTACTGTATAGTCTATGGGGTTGTAAAGAGTCAAACACAACTGAGTTTCACTTTCTTTTTAAAATTCATTAAGCACTTGATGATGCTAAAAATAGAAATGAACAGAAATAGGATTACAAAAGCTTAACATACCATCATTAGCCTCTATCAAGAAGATTAAAATATGGAAATATGGGGTAGAAGAATATTCATTTCATTGTCATATGTAATAGCAAGAAATTGAAAACCCAAATATCCAAAAAGAGACTATTGGCTAAGAATATTATGTTAATCCATACAATGGACCATTATAAAATGCTTAAAAAATGTGTCTCTCTATATAGTGGTATGGAAGAAATGATATGGAAAAATGACCTTGCTATGTTATTAAGTAAAAAGAAATCGAGTAATATGTTTAGCATTACACTTTGTGTAAAGACAAAGCTACAAATAATCTATGTATATACACATTCTCTATGTAAATGCATGCAGAAATGACTGCCAAATTTATTATCTCATGGAAATGAAAGAGAGCTCACTTTTTACTCTCTGTATTATCTAGTTTTCATTTTACATGGGTATGCTTGTGTTTTATTTTTGCAGATTTAGAAAATAATTTTTTCAAAATTATAGACAACTTGAGAAGAGCAATAACCATAGATAAAAGTAAAATATAACTGCAGGCATACCTCCTTTCATTGGGCTTTGCTTTATTACTCTTTGCAGATACAGCACTTTTTTTTTTTACAAGTTGAGTGTTTGCGGCAAACCCTGAATTGAGCCAGTCTATTGGCACCATTGTTCCAACAACATTTGCTCATTTCACGTCTCTATATGAGAATTTTGGTAATTCTCACAATATTTAAGACTTTTAAAATCATTACTATATTTGTTATGGTGATCTATGATCAGTCAGTGATCTTTGCTGTTACTATTGTAATTGTTTTGGGCACCACTATCTCCAAGCCAGGCTGCAGCAATATGTGAACCGTGAACTTCCAGATGTTCAAGTTGGTTGTAGAAAAGGCAGAGGAACTAGAGATCAAATTGCCAACATCCGCTGGATCATGGAAAAAGGAAGAGAGTTCCAGAAAAACATCTATTTCTGCTTTATTGACTATGCCAAAGCCTTTGGCTGTGTAGATCACAATAAACTGTGGAAAATTCTGAAAGAGATGGGACTACCAGGCCACCTGACCTGCTTCTTGAGAAACTTGTATGCAGGTCAGGAAGCAACAGTTAAAACTGGACATGGAACAACAGACTGGTTCCAAACAGGAAAAGGAGTGTGTCAAGGCTGTATATTGTCACCCTGCTTATTTAACTTATATGCAGAGTACATCATGAGAAACGCTGGGCTGGAAGAAGCACAAGCTGGAATCAAGATTGCCAGGAGAAATATAAATAACCTCAGACATTCAGATGACACCACCCTTGTGGCAGAAAGTGAAGAAGAACTAAAGAGCCTCTTGATGAAAGTGAAAGAGGAGAGTGAAAAAATTGGCTTAAAGCTCAATATTCAGAAAACTAAGATCATGGCATCCGGTCCCATCACTTCATGGCAGATAGATGGAAAAACAGTGGAAATAGTGTCAGACTTTATTTTTTGGGGCTCCAAAATCATGACAGATGATGACTGCAGCCATGAAATTAAAAGACACTTGCTCCTTGGAAGGAAAGTTATGACCAACCTAGAGAGCATATTAAAAAGCAGAGACATTACTTTGCCAACAAAGGTCTGTCTAGTCAAGGGTATGGTTTTCCCAGGAGTCATGTATGGATGTGAGAGTTGGACTATAAAGAAAGCTGACCACAGAAGGATTGATGGTTTTGAACTGTGGTGTTGGAGAAGACTCTTGAGAGTCCCTTGGACTGCAAGGAGATCCAACCAGTCCATCCTAAAAGAGATCAGTCCTGAGAGTTCATTGGAAGGACTGATGTTGAAGCTGAAACTCCAATACTTTGGCCACCTGATGTGAAAAGCTGACTCATTTCAAAAGACCCTGATGCTGGGCAAGGTTGAGGGCAGGAGGAGAAGGGGATGACCGAGGATGAAATGGTTGGATGGTATCACCGACTCAATGGACATGAGTTTGGGTAAACTCCAGGAGTTAATGACGGACAGGGAGGTCTGGTGTGCTGTGGTTCATGGGGTCGCAAAGAATCAGACACGACTGAGTGACTGAACTGAACTGAACTACACCCATATAAGATGGTGAAACTTAACCAAAAAATGTTTTGTGTGTTCTGACTGGTTGTTCTCCTGTCTCTCTCCATCTCCTTGGGTCTTCCTATTCCCTAAGACACAGCGATATTTAAATTAGACCTATGAATTGAAATTAAGCCTACAATGGCCTCTAAGTGTCATGTGAAAGGAAGAATAAAAAATCTATCACTTTAAAAGTAGAAATGATTAAGCTTAGTGAGGAAGGCATGTGGAAAGTTGAGACAGACTGAAGGCTAGATCTCTTGTACCCAAAAGTTAGCCAGGTTGTGAATGTAAAGGAAAAGTTCTTGAAGGAAATTAATGCTCTTTGTGCTTATCACACGGATGATAAGAAATTGAAATACCCTTATTGCTGAAATAGAGAACAATTTAGTGGTCTGGATAGAAGATCACACCAGCTACAATACTCCCCATAAGGCATAACAAAATCCAGAAGAAGTCACTAACTCCCTTCAATTCTATAAAGGTTGAGAGAAGTGAGGAAGCTTAAGAAGCAAATTTTGAAGCTAATTTTGGTTCATGAGATTGAAGGAAAGAAGCCATTTCTATAACATCAAAGTGCAAGATGAACCAGTAAGTGCTGGTGTAGAAGCTGCAGCAAGTTCTTCAGAAGATGTGTAATATCATTTATGAGAGAGGCTACACTAAACAACAGATTTTTAGTGTAGACAAAGCATCCTTATATTGAAAGAACATTCCATCTAAGACTTTCATAGCTGGAGAGGAGAAGTCTATGCTTGGCTTCAAAGCTTTAAAGGAGAGGCTGGCTCTCTTGTCAGGGGCTAATATGCAGCTAGTGATTTTAACTGAAGTCAGTGTTCATTTACTACTCTGAAAACCCTAAGGCTCTTAAGAATAACACAAAATCTGGGGACTTCCCTGGTGGTCTGGTGGTTTAGACTTCATTTTTCCACTGCAGGGGGTATGGGTTTGAACCCTGGTTCAGGATTTAAGATCCCACATGCTGTATTGTGAAGCCAGAAAAAGAAGAAGAATGCTAAATCTACTGTGTCTATGTTCTATAAGTGGAACAGCAGGATCTGGATGAGAGAATATCATTTTACCACATTGTTTACTGAGTATTTTAATTGCATTGTTAAGAAATTCTGCTCAGAAAAAAGATTCCTCTCAAAATACTACTGCTCATTGACAGTGCACCTAGTAACTCAAGAGCTCTGGTGAAGATGTACAATGAGATACATTTTTTTTCCCCATGCTTCAAACACAGTGTCCATTCTGCAGGCCATGGATCAAGAGGTAATTTCAACTTTCAAATCTTATTTAAGAAATACATTTCATAAGGATATAGCTGCCATAGACAGTGATTCCTCTAACAGATCTGGGCAATGTAATTTTAAAACATTCTGGAAAGTACTCATCCTTCTAGATGCCATGAAAAACATTCAGGATTCATGGGAAAAGGTCAAAACATCAAAGTTCACAGGAGTTTGTAAGAAGCTGATGCAAACCTCATGAATGACTTTGAGGAGTTCAAGGCTTCAGTGGAGGAAGTCACTGCAGATATAGTGGAAATAGGAAGAGAACTAGAAGTGGAACCTGAAGATGTGACTGATTTGTGGCAATCTCATGATAAAGGCAAACCAGTCCACCTTTATGTGCAGGTTGAATTTCAGTCTTATACCAGGGCTTCCCTGGTGGCTCAGACAGTAGAGAATCTGCCTGCAACACGGGAGACCTGGGTTCAGTCACTGGACTGGGAAGATCCTCTGGAGAAGGGAATGGCAGCCCATTCCAATATTCTCACCTGGAGAATCCCATGGACAGAGGAGCCTGGTGGGCTTCAGTCCATGGCATCACAGTCGGACATGACTGTGTGACTAACACATGATAAAACTAACAGATGAGGAGTTGCTTCCATGGATGAACAAAAAATGTGGTTTCCTGACTTGAATATTTCGGGTGAAGATGCTATGAAGATGGTTGAAATGACAACAAACGATTTAGAATACAGCAAAAAACTTAGTTGATAAAGCAATGGGAGGGTTTGAGAGGACTGATGCTAATTTTGAAAGTAATTCTAGGGGTAATATGCTATAAAATATCACTGCATGTTACAGAGCACTTAAAGCTGGTGCTCTGGGACAATCCATAGGAATGGGGTTGGGAGGGAGGTAAGAGGGGGGTTAAGAATGGGGGGACACCTGTACACCCATGTCTGATTCATGTTGATGTATGGCAAAACCACTACAATATTGTAAAGTAATTAGCCTCCAATTAAAATAAATTAATTAATTAAAAAAATAAATCATGAAAGGAAGAGACAATCTGTGTGGAAATTTTCATTGTTGTCTTAAGGAATTGCCAGAGCCACTACAAACTTCAGCAACCACCACCCCTGATCAGTCAGCAGCCATCAATATCAAGGCAAGACCCTCTACCAGCAAAAAGATTATAACTCACTGAAGGCTCAGATGATGTTTAGCACTTTTTAGCAATAAAGCACTTTAAAATTAAGATATGTACGGTTTTTAGACATAATACTATTACATACATAATATAAAACAGTGTAAATATAACTTTTACATGCATGGGGAAACCAAAATGTCATGTGCCCTATTTTATTGTCATATTTGCTTTATTGTGGTGGTCTGGAACCAATATCTCTGTGGTATGTCTCTGTCCAGAAATTTCTCCCAGGAAATTCTCTGTGCCTTGGCTGGTTCACAGGCAATTTCCCATACAATGCAGTCTATTGAAAATCATCAAACATGCTTAAAGTCATCTGTTGCCAACTTTAGTTTTTGCTTTACTTTTACGGGGAGTTTTTCTTGCATATGTTTTGTGACTGTCCAGCCCAAGTTTTTGCTTTATGATTGAAGAAAATAAAGCCTTTCTTTGCCTTCCCATCCTGCTTATTTAATTTATATGCAGAGTACATCATGAGAAACGCTGGGCTGGAAGAAGCACAAGCTGGAATCAAGATTGCCAGAGAAATATCAATAACCTCAGATATGCAGATGACACCACCCTTATGGCAGAAAGTGAAGAGGAACTAAAAAGCCTCTTGATGAAAGTGAAAGAGGAGAGTGAAAAAGTTGTCTTAATGCTCAACATTCAGAAAACGAAGATCATGGCATCTGGTCCCATCACTTCATGGGAAATAGATGGGGAAACAGTGTCAGACTATATTTTTTTGGGCTCCAAAATCACTGCAGATGTTGACTGCAGCCATAAAATTAAAAGACGCTTACTACTTGGAAGAAAAGTTATGACCAACCTAGATAGCATATTGAAAAGCAGAGACATTACTTTGCCAACATAGGTTCATCTAGTCAAGGCTATGGTTTTTCCAGTGGTCATGTATGGATGTGAGAGTCTGACTGTGAAGAAAGCTGAGCACTGAAAAATTGATGCTTTTGAACTGTGGTGTTGGAGAAGACTCTTGAGAGTCCCTTGGACTGCAAGGAGATCCAACCAGTCCATTCTAAAGGAGATCAGCCCTGGGATTTCTTTGGAAGGAATGATGCTGAAGCTGAAACTCCAGTACTCTGGCCTCCTCATGCTAAGAGTTGACTTATTGGAAAAGACTCTGATGCTGAGAGGGGTTGGGGGCAGGAGGAAAAGGGGACGACAGGGGATGAGATGGCTGGATGGCATGACCGACTCGATGGATGTGAGTTTGAGTGAACTCCGGGAGATGGTGATGGACAGGAAGGCCTAGAGTGCTGCGATTCATGGGGTCGCAAAGAGTCAGATACGACTGTGCGACTGAACTGAAAGAAACTAAAAAGGCAAGATACTATCTCTAATTCTAAACTTTTTTTTATTTGGTTTTATTATGTATGTATTTACTTGTATGCACTGGGTCTTGGTTGTGGCACAGGGGATCTTTAATCTTCATTTTGTCATGCAGGATCTTTAATCACAAAATGTGAACTCCTAGTTTTGGCATGTGGGATCTAGTTCCCTGACAAGGGAGTGCCAAGTCTTAGTCACTGGACTGCCAAGGAAGTCCCTAAACCCTAATTTTTAGATGCACTGTTGTTATTGTGTAGTTGCTAAGTCATGTCTGACTCTTTCAACCCCACGTAGTCTGCCAAGCTCTTCTGTCCATGGGATTTTCCAGGCAATACTGATGCTGAAGCTGAAGCTCCAATATTTGGCCACTTCATGCGAACAGGTGACTCATTGGAAAAGATCCTGATGCTGGAAATGATTCCAGACATGAGGAGAAGAAGAAAGATGGGGAAGCCTGACGTGCTGCAGTCCATGGGGTTGCAAAGAGTCAGACACGACTTAGTGACTAAACAACAACAAGAGTACTGGATTGGGTAGCCATTCCCTTCTTCAGGGAACTTCCTGAACCACAGATCAAACCTGCATCTTCTGCATTGGCAGGCAGATTCTTTACCACTGAGAAAGCCCCTACAAGATCCTTACCTGAACCACAGCTGCAAATTTGCTTTCATCATGTTAAGACAGCATGTCCAGAGGTTCTGGAGAATTAGGTCTTGGATATTTTTGTTGCTGTTTATACGCTAAGTCCTGTCTGACTCTTGAAGAATACTGGAGTAGGTTGCCATTTCCTTTACCAGGGGATCTTCCAGACCCAGGGATCAAACTCCTGTCTCCTGCTTGGCAGGCGAATTCTTTACCACTAAGCCACCAGGGGAGCCCTTTAGATACATAACTGACACTAAACGTATCAGATTCTCCTACCAGGGACTAGGAATCTAAAACAAAGAAAAAGAAAGAGGGAAGAGTTCTAACAGTGGATGCTGCCTGCAATATCCAGTATTCAATGGCAGTAGTCCATGCACTGTGGTCACCAGACTGTTCCAACGGCATGATATAAACTGTAGTGCTAACCTCTATCTTCCTCTGGTTCCTGACTGCATACTGATCCTAGGTTTTTGATCTTACTATGAATTCTGTGAAATATCTAGCATTCTTCCAATAAACTCCATGCTTGCTTATATTAACCAGTGTCATTTTTTGCTGTTTTAAATTAAGACCCTTAACCATATACCTACTCAATGCATTTTATATTCAGCATAAGTCTGGTCCTTAAATGTGAACAAGGTATATTAACTTCAAAATATAGATGAAAATAACTACGTACGTATTAAAGTGAAAGTCGCTCAGTCGTGTCCAACTCTTTGCAATTCCATGGAGTATAAATCCATGGAATTCTCCAGGCCAGAATACTGGAGTGGGTAGCCATTCCCTTCTCTAGGTGATCTTTCCAACCCAGGGATCTAACCCAGGTTTACCACATTGCAGGCGGATTCTTTACCAATTGAGACACCAGGGAAGCCCAAGAATACTGGAGTTGGTAGCCTACCCATTCTCCAGGGGATCGTCCCAACCCAGGAATCGAACCAGGATCTCCTGAATTGCAGGTGAATTCTTTACCAGCTGAGCTACCAGAGAAGCCTCTATACTGTATTAGTAGATTCAGTTCAGTTCAGTTCAGTTCAGTCACTTAGTCATGTCCAACTTTTTGCGACCCCATGAATCGCAGCAGGCCAGGCCTCCCTGTCCATCACCATCTCCTGGAGTTCACCCAAAGTCACGTCCATCGAGTCGGTGACGCCATCCAGCCATCTCATCCTCTGTCGTACCCTCCTCCTCCTGCCCCCAGTCCCTCCCAGCATCAGAGTCTTTTCCAATGAGTCAACTCTTCAAATGAGGTGGCCAAAGTACTGGAGTTTCAGCTTTAGCATCATTCCTTCCAAAGAAATCCCAGGGTTGATCTCCTTTAGAATGGACTGGTTGGATCTCCCTGCAGTCCAAGGGACACTCAGGAGTCTTCTCCAACACCACAGTTCAAAAGCATCAATTCTTCAGTGCTCAGCTTTCTTCACAGTCCAATTCTCACATCCATACATGACCACTGGAAAAACCATAGTCTTGACTAGATGGACCTTTGTTGACAAAACTGCTTCTATTAGGTCCATACAGTTTCTGTCCTTTGTCGAGCCCATCTTTGCATGAAATATTCCTTTGGTATCTCTAATTTTCTTGAAGAGATCTCTAGTCTTTCCCATTCTGTTGTTTTCCTCTATTTCTTTGCATTGATCACTAAGGAAGTCTTTCTTATCTCTTCCTGCTATTCTTTGGAATTCTGCATTCAGACGTTTATATCTTTCCTTTTCTCCTTTGCTTTTCACAGCTATTTGTAAGTCCTCGCCAGACAGCCAATTTTCTTTTTTGCATTTCTTTTCAGTGGGGATGATCTTGATCCCTGTCTCCTGTACAATGTCACGAACCTCTGTCCGTAGTTCATCAGGCACTCTATCTATCAGATCTAGCCCTTAAATCCATTTCTCACTTCCACTGTATAATCATAAGGGATTTGATTTAGGTCATGGCTGAAGGGTCTAGTGGTTTATCCCTACTTTCTTCAATTTAAGTCTGAATTTGGCAATAAGGAGTTCATGATCCGAGCCACAGTCAGCTCCTGGTCTTGTTTTTGCTGACTGCATAGAGCTTCTCCATCTTTGGCTGCAAAGAATATAATCAATCTGATTTCAGTGTTGACCATCTGGTGATGTCCATGTGTAGAGTCTTCTCTTGTGTTGTTGGAAGAGAGTGTTTGCTATGACCAGTGCATTCTCTTGGCAAAACTCTATTAGTCTTTGCCCTGCTTCATTCCATATTCCAAGGCCAGATCTTCCTGTTACTCCAGGTGCTTCTTGACTTCCTACTTTTGCATTCCAGTCCCCTATAATGAAAAGGACATCTTTTTGGGGTGTTAGTTCTAAAAGGTCTTGTAGGTCTTCATAGAACCATTCAACTTCAGCTTCTTCAGCATTACTGGTTGGGGCATAGACTTGGATTACTGTGATATTGAATGGTTTGCCTTGGAAACGAACAGAGATCATCCTGTCGTTTTTGAGATTGCATCCAAGTACTGCATTTCAGACTCTTTTGTTGACCATGATGGCCACTCCATTTCTTCTGAGGGATTCCTGCCCAAAGTAGTAGATATAATGGTCATCTGAGTTAAATTCACCTGTTCCAGTCCATTTTAGTTCGCTGATTCCTAGAATGTTGACGTTCACTCTTGCCATCTCTGTTTGATCACTTCCAATTTACCTTGATTCATAGACCTGACCTTCCAGGTTCCTATACAATATTGCTCTTTACAACATTGGATCTTGCTTCTATCACCAGTCCCATCCACAACTGGGTATTGTTTTTGCTTTGGCTCCATCCCTTCATTCTTTCTGGAGTTATTTCTCCACTGATCTCTGGTAGCATATTGGGCACCTACTGACCTGGGGAGTTTCTCTTTCAGTATCCTATCATTTTGCCTTTTCATACTGTTCATGTGGTTCTCAAGGCAAAAATACTGAAGTGGTTTGCCATTCCCTTCTCCAGTGGACCAGGCTTTACATCACAACTTTGTTGCTGTAATGAAGACAGGCAATTCACTTATTTGACATTCTTCATATTCCACCTCTGAAATATTTATAACCTATTCTCTTTCCTCTAAATCTTTCATCATAAATGGCCAAATGGAAATTTATAAGACCTAAGGCTAAAGCCATCAAATTTGGATTAAATTTTAGTTATCCATTACAGTTACCCATTGCAGAATAATTTTTAAAAAATCATTATTTTATGCAGTCTGTTTTGACCAAGCACGAAAATATATAAATTAGTATATATGATATAATTTGAAGTATCAATTATTTTTAAACAAAATGTTATCATTCCTTTTTAGAACTTCTTTATTAAAGGTATGGAGCTTATACATGGAAAAAACAAGTTGTCTGATGAATTCATGGGTTTGAAAATGAAAGCAACTTTAAGGAATTATCCAGGACATTTCTTGGACACCCATCACAATCTCTTTAAATAGTTAAGACTAATTTGTATTAATATTATTTTTAGAGATTCCCTGTTGTGCCAGTTCCTTTGGTAACACTGTCTAAGGTTTACCACAGTTCTTCCTTCTTTATGTGTCATATAAAACCTTTCTGGTAAAATGCTAATTTGTTTCATTTTTTTCTGTATTCAGTGAGGATAGCAAATGGCTTGGCCAGGAACTTTTTAAAAAATATTTTTTGGGGGATTAATAGATACACATTACTACTCATTTTCCTCCTATGAGAACACCAAAATTGCAACTAGCTGCTGAACAATCATTGACAGGTTAATGTTGGAACCCATCAAAAAAAGATACCCCATGGCCAAGGGCAAGGGAGAAGCCACAACAAGATGGTAGGAGGGGTGCAATTGTGTTTAAAATCAAACTTCACACCCACCAGAGATGCTTGGAGGGCACAAACAAAACCTTGTGTACACCAGGACCAAGGCAAAGGAGCAGGCACCCACAAAAATAGAGACAGACCTGCCTTTGAGTGTTTGAGGGTCTCCTATGGAGGTATGAGTCAGCAGTGGCCTACCATGAGGACAGAAGCTCTAGCAACATCAGTCCTAGGCGATGCAGCATGTGGCATAAGTCCTCTTGGAGGAGGTCATCATTAGTGCCACTATAGAGTAGCCAGGCAGGCAACTCACAAACTGGAGAACAATTATACCAAAGAGGTTCTTATGCTACTTCAAAAGTTCTAGGCCCCACAACAGACATCCTAACCCTGGGATCTGGCAAAGTGACTGAGTATTCCCAGGGAATTTGAGTATGAAGGTCAGCAGGACTTGATTACAGAACTTTCACAAGACTAGGGAAACAGAGACTCTTGTAGGGCACAAACAAAACCTTGTGGACACCAGGTTGCAGGAGAAAGGAGCAGTGACCCCATCAGAGACTGAAACAAACATCCCTGTATATGCTTGGGAGTTTCTGGTAGAGGTGTGGCTTGACAGTGGCCTACCACAGGGTTAGGGACACTGACTACAACAGGCTTGGGAAGCCCGGTATGCTAGCATAAGTACTTTTGAAGGAGGTCACCATTATGCCTACCATAGTTTGGCCTCAGGCCAAACTGCAGAGAGGGAACACAGCCCCACCCGTCACCAGAAAATTGGATTAAAGATTAACTGAACATGGCCTTGCCCACCAGAATAAGACACAGTATCCCCACAGCCAGTCTCTCCCATCAGGAAGGTTGCACAAGCCTCTTATCCTCATTCATCAGAGGGCAGACAGAATGAAAAACTACAATCACAGAAAACTAAATAAACTTATCACATGGGCCACAATCTTGCCTAACTCAATGAAATTATGAGCTATGCCATGTAGGGCCACCCAAAATGGGCAGGTCATGGTGGATATTTCTGATAAAACATGGTCTACTGGAGAAGGAAATGGCAAATCACTTTAGCATTCTTACCTTGAGAACCCCATGAACAGTATGAAAAGGCAAAAGGATATGACACTGAAAGATGAACTCCACAGGTCTGTAGGTGCCCAGTATGCTACTGGAGAAGAGTGGATAACTCCAGAAAGAAGGAAGAGGCTGAGCCAAAGCAAAAACAATGCCCAGTTGTGGATGTGACTGGTGGTGGAAGTAAAATTCAAAGCTGCAAGGAACAATATTGCATGGGAACCTGGAATGTCAAGTCCATGAATCAAGGTAAATTGGAAGTGGTCAAACAGGAGATGGCAAGAATGAACATTGACATTTTAGGAATCAGTGAACTAAAATGGACTGGCATGGGCGAATTTAATTCAGATGACCATTATATTTACTACTATGGGTAAAAATTCCTTAGGCAAAATGGAGGAGCCCTCATAGTCAACAAAAGATTCTGAAATGCAGTACTTGGATGCAGTCTCAAAAACTACAGAATGATCTCTGTTTCCAAGGCCAATCATTCAATATCACAGTAATCCAAGTCTATGCCCCAACCAGTAATGCCAAAGAAGCTGAAGTTGAACGGTTCTATGAAGACCTACAAGACCTTTTAGAACTAACACCCCCAAAAGACGTGCTTTTCATCATAGGGGACTGGAATGCAAAAGTAGGAAGTCAAGAGATACCTGGAGTAACAGGCAAATTTGGTCTCAGAGTACAAAATGAAACAGGGTAAAGGCTAACAGAGTTTTGCCAAGAAAATGCACTGGTTATACAAAACACCCTCTTCCAACAACACAAGAGAACACTCTATATACATGGACATAACTAGATGGTCAATATTCTTTGCAGCCAAAGATGGAGAAGCTCTATAGAGGCAGCAAAAACAAGACCAGAAACTGACTGTGGCTCACATCATGAACTCCTTATTGCCAAATTTAGACTTAAACTGAAGAATGTAGGGAAAACCACTAGACCATTCAGGTATGACTTAAATCAAATCTCTTATGATTATCAAGTGGAAGTGAGAAATAGATTTAAGGGACTAGATCTGATAGACAGAGTGCCTGAAGAACTATGGACAGAGGTTCATGACATTATACAGGAGTTCTTGTACATTGTACAAAACCATCCCCAAGAAAAAGAAATGTAAAAAGGCAAAAAGGTCATCTGAGGAGACCTTACTAACAGCTGAGAAAAAAAAAAAAAAAAAAGAGAAGCTAAAGGCAAAGGAGAAAAGGAAAGATACCAATTGAATGCAGAGTTCCAAAGAATAGTAAGGAGAGATAATAAAGCCTCCCTCAGTGATCAATGAAAAGAAATAGAGGAAACAATAGAACAGCAAAGACTAGAGATCTCTTCAAGAAAATTAGAGATACCAAGGGAACATTCATGCAAAGATGGGCACAATAAAAGACAAAATAGTATGGACCTAACAGAAGCAGAAGATATTAAGAGGTGTCAAAAATGCACAGAAGAACTATACATAAAATATCTTCATGACCCAGATAACCACAATGGTGTGATTACTCCCCAGAGCCAGACATCCTAGGATGTGAAGTCAATTGGGCCTTAGGAAGCATCCCTATGAACAAAGCTAGTGGAGGTGATGGAATTCCATTTGAGCTATTTCAAATCCTGAAAGATGATGGTGTGAAAGTGCTGCACTCATATGCCAGAAAATTTGGAAAATTCAGCAGTGTCCACAGGACCAGAAAAGGTCAGTTAAAGTTTAAAAATAAAATAAAATTAAAAAAAAATAAAATAAAAAAATAAAAATAAAGGCAATACCAAAGAATGTTCAAATGACCACAGAATTGCACTCATCTCACATGCTAGCTAAATAATGCTCAAAATTCTCCAAGCCAGGCTTCAAAAGTATGTGAAGTGTGAACTTCCAGATGTTCAAGCTGGATTTAGAAAGGCAGAGGAACCAGAGATCAAATTGCCAACATCTGTTGGATCATAGAAAAAGCAAGGAAGTTCCAGAAAAATAACTACTTCTGCTTTATTGACTATGCCAAAGCCTTTGACTGTGTAGATCACAACAAACTGTGGAATATTCTTAAAGAGATGGGAATACCAGATCACCTGACCTGACTCCTGAGACATCTGTATGCAGGTCAAGCAGCAACAGTTAGAACTAAACATGGAACAACAGACCGGTTTCAATCTGTGAAAGGAGTACATCAAGAGTCTATATTGTCACCCTGCTTATTTAACTTATATGCAGAGTACATCATGAGAAATGCTGGGCTGGATGAAGCACAAGCTGGAATCAAGATTGCTGGGAGAAATATCAATAACCTGAGATATACCGATGACACCACCATTATGGCAGAAAGCAAAGAAGAACTGAAGAGCCTCTTGATGAAAGTGAGAGAGGAGAGTGAAAAAGTTGGCTTAAAGTTCATCTTTCAGAAAACTAAGATCACGGCATCTGGTTCTATCACTTCGTGGCAAACAGATGGGGAAACAATGGAAACAGTGGCTGACTATATTTTTTTGGACTCTAAAATCACTGCAGATGGTGACTGAAGCCATGAAATTAAAAGATGCTTGGTTCTTGGAAGAAAAGTTGTGACCAACCTAGACAGCATATTAAAAACAGTGATATTACTTTTTCAACTAAGGTCTATCCAGTTAAAGCTATGGTTTTTCCAGTAGTCATGTATGGATGTGAGAGTTGGACTATAAAGAAAGCTGAGAACTGAAGAATTGATGGTTTTGAACTGTGGTGTTGGAGAAGACTCTTGAGAGTCCCTTGGACTGCAAGGAGATCCAACCAGTCCATCCTAAAGGAGATCAGTCCTGGGTGTTCATTGGAAGGACTGATATTGAAGCTGAAACTCCAATACTTTGGCCACCTGATGTAAAGGACTGACTCCTTGGAAAAGACCCTGATGCTGGGAAAGACTGAAGGCAGGAGGAGAAAAGGACGACAGAAGATGAGATTGTTGGATGGCATCACTGAGTCGATGGACATGAGTTTGAGCAAGTTCCGGGAGTTGGTGATGGACAGGGAAGCCTGGCTTCCTCCAGTCCATGGGGTTGCAAAGAGTTGGACGTGACTGAGGGAGTAAACTGAACTGATTGGCTGAAAGCCCTTCCATCCTCTCCCCATGAAGAATGTCTTGCTTTAGGAAATAAAAATATTCAAGTCTTCCCAAGTCTTCCTCTCCCCAGGAAAGTGCTATTTGACAAAGCTAGCTGTTCCAGCTTTTTAGATGTTATCCTTTTAGTGGTTGACCCTTGCTTTCCTTAGAGACATAAACTAATTCAATTAGGATGCAGTCCAAGTGTTGAAGGCCTATTCTGACCATGATAGGGAACTTTGCATGTTTTCTGTTCTGATCAACAAAGGTTCCATGGAAGAGATGGGATCAACATGGCTCCCCATGGTTAGGTTTTGTACAGAAGAGTATTCCAGATGGGAAACTTGGGGCATACTGCTTAAGCCACTCTAGTTAGACTAGAAGATTACCATTGGGTATAGTCTGTGGGACAAGGTGAGAAAAGCAGATTTATCCTGTCAGCAATAAGAAGCCATGACAAGTTTTTCATGAGGGATGTGTAATCCTTGTTAAAAATCTAGCTAAAATACCACTTGCTCTGGCCTATACTTAAAGTTCATATTGTAAAAGACTTTATAGCATAACATTTTCTGTGCTAGCACTTTGTTTTTCTGACTAGACCATGAGCTTTTATGGGCAGAAAATCTCTTACTTTTGTTTGTCCTAGAGTGAACAGTTCTTATTGAATTAGTTCAAAAACATTCCATATTCCTTTAATTCATCACTGTCTTATAGGTTGGTCTTTTAATCAGTATCAGATTTTCCATCTCTTTCTTGAATTTTCAGATTGAATCTTGTAAGAGTGTGATCCAAGTTGGAAACTTACCTAATGGTTCCTAGTTAATATACTCTAGTTAATACATGCCACTGTCATGGCCTACCCCCTTTAAAAAAACATAGTGATGCAATGCTGACTCATGTTTATCTTGAGTTTATACAATATTAAACCCTTGGCAAAGGATTTAGATATTTGTTGTGCAACACAATGTTTGGAAGCTTACCATAAAATGCTCTCTGAATGTGGAAACTATGTTATGAAAGGCTGGCACCCTGCAGAATAAAGTCAATTCCTTGTGAGCTTGACAGCAAGATTTATAGTTGTTTCCCAACTTGTTCTGCTGAACAACCCTGTCATGTCTCATAATGGTTACCTTTGGTTGCCAAGCTTGAGCGGTAATCAGAAAATCTTGTGGTAACATAAATTGTGGTGGGTACTTTTAGGTTTGGAGAGGAATAAATAATGTACGAAGGACTTTCTCTCCTTTAACAAGGACAGGGGATGGAAAGAAAGTTGTCATTAGAATTTTCCATATAAAAAATGCCCCACTCTTCCACCATCCTGCTCCAATCCTGTGTTGAGTGAGCCTCCTCTGTATGCTCACAGCACTCCCCAATTATTCTTTCAAAGTGCTTACCACATTATATGGCCATTGCAGACATATGTGTCTATTTGTTCCACATTGTGTAAGCTTTTTCAATGATGGGGACAGATTCTTTTTCGTTTCTGTGTCACCAATGGATAGTGGGGTTCCTCACGCAAGGTGGTTAGTTAATGAATTATCTGTTAAATATAACTAAGACTAATAATAATAATAACAACAATAATAGCAGCTTGCAGGGCTTTCCTGGTGGCTTTGATGGTAAAGAACCTGCCTGCAATGCAGGTTACCAGGTTTTGATCCCTTGGTAAGCAAGATCCTCTGGAGAAGGAAATGGCCACCCACTTCAGGATTCTTGCCTGGAGAATTCCATGGACAGGGGACCCTGGTAGGCTACAGTCCTTGGGGTCACAAAGAGTAGGACACAACTAACACACACACACACACACACACACACACAGCATTGAATGCAATTACTTCAGCTAGCATTGAGTGCAATTACTTTGTACCAGCCAGTGCCTTAAGGACTTTAGAAGTATTAATCCGTTTAATCCTCTCAGAAATCAGAAAAATAACAATGAAGTGAAGTAAGTATTAGGTATGTTCAAGATTTTAAAGTTGATGGGTGGTAAAAATGTGTGTTTTGTGTACATGCATGTGTGCTTTACATGAATATAAATGTGTTTTGTGGTGTGATTTGTTGAACAATGGATGGAAATATGTTCTTTATCCATTCCCTTATCGATGGACATTTAGGTTATTTCCCTTTTTCCCTACTATAGAGAATACTGTAGGGCACGTTTAAGTATGGATACTACTCCAAAGTTGATGAAAAGGAATTGTTGAGTCATAGGATGTGCATCATTTCATGGCAAATAGATGGGGAAACAGTGGAAACAGTGGCTGACTTTATTTTTCTGGGCTCCAAAATCACTGCAGATGGTGATTGCGGCCATGAAATTAAAAGACTTACTTACTTACATGAAATTGAAAGACTTACACACTTACTCCCTGGAAGGAAACTTATGGCCAACCTAGACAGCATATTAAAAAGCAGAGACATTACTTTGCCAACAAAGGTCCATCTAGTCAAGGCTATGGTTTTTCCAGTGGTGATGTATGGATGTGAGAGTTGGACTATAAAGAAAGCTGATCACCAAAAAATTGATGCTTTTGAACTGTGGTGTTGGAGAAGACTCTTGAGAGTCCCTTGGACTGCAAGGAGATCCAACCAGTCCATCCTAAAGGAGATCAGTCCTGGGTGTTCATTGGAAGGACTGATGCTGAAGCTGAAACTCCAATACTTTGGCCATCTCATGCGAAGAGCTGACTCATTTGAAAAGACCCTAATGCTGGGAAGGATTGAGGGCAGAAGGAGAAAGGGACAACAGAGGATGAGATGGCTGGATGGCATCACCGACTCAATGGACATGGGTTTGGGTGGACTCTGGGAGTTGGTGATGGACCTGGTGTGCTGCAGTTCACGGGGTCGCAAAAAGTAGAACATGACTGAGCGACTGAACTGAACTGAACTGAATTGAGGATGTGAATAATAGACATGGCCACTTGTCTGTGACAGTGATGCTAGGAGTTCCTCCACACAAAAGATAACTGCAATAAATGGAAAGACATGCCATGCCCCTAGATGAAAGGCTCAGTTTTCTAAAGAAGGCAGTCCTCATCAAACTATTCTGTAAATCCTATGGAGTTCCAATTAAAACCCAACAGAAATTTTTAAAAAACACTGAATTTTGTAGTGGGATTACAGCCATTAACAAACAATGTTGTGATAGTTTCAGATGAACAATGAAGAGACTCAGCCATACATACACATGTATCCATTCTCCCCCAGTCTTCCCTCCCATCCAGGCTACCACACAACATTGAACAGAGTTTCCTGTGCTATACAGTAGGTTGGTTATCCACTTTAAACATAGCAGTGACAACCGAAATTTTCTTTGAAGTTTGATAGGCTGATTCTAACTTTTAAGAGGTAGAGAAAATAAGCTAGAAGAGTTGAGAAATTTTGAAAAACTAACAAAGATAGAAAGAGTGGTAGTCTAAGGCCATACCACACTGAACGTACCTGATCTTGTCTGATCTCAGAAGCTTGGCAGGGTCAGGCCTTGTTAGTACTTGAATGGGAGAAGAAGTGGTAATGTTACCATGGATTGGGAATGGAGGGAGTGAGAGAGAAGGAGAAGAAATGGGGGAAGATGAGAAATAAAGAAAGGCTACCAACTACCAACTAGAACAATTCCTGTGATGTACTGTAAAATAAGCTTGTAGAATATGAAAGTGAAATTTGCTCAGTCATATGTCCAGCTCTTTTCAAATTATCCAGGCCTGAATACTAGAGTAGCTAACCTTTTCCTTTTCCAAGGGGTATCCCCAACACAGGGATAGAACCCAGGTCTCCTGCATTGCAGGCGGATTCATTACCAGCTGAGCCACAAGGGAAGCCCCAATATATCTATATCTATATATAGATATACATATAATTTCTACCTTTAATACTATTGCAAATATATTAACTTTGAAAATGCATATGAAAAAGGACTAGAAGAAAACCTGGCTAAAAACATATCATTGACCTGGTTAGGTGATGGGATTATGGACTATTTTTGTTTTGGAATGCAAGCTTTTTAATCTGTTTTTTCAGTAATGTGCAGAAATATAAATATGATCTAAAACATTAACAAAAATCTTATTTTCTTAATTTTTAATATTGTCTCATCTTCTTCCTTCACAAAGTTGCCTATGGCAATTCAGATGTCATTGATTATTGCTCCTTTAGGGCGATGTTTTACTTTCCGGAAGCTAAGAGGCTTTTTTTTTTTTTTTCCACTTATTCTGACATTTCACAACAGTGTGTCTTGGTGTGGGTCTTTATCCATATATTGAGCTTGACAACTGATGGGCTTCTTAAATCTGAGAACTCATGTCTTTCTTTAGTTCTGGGAAATTTTCTTCTATGATAGATTTGTCTGTTCTCCTTCCTATTTGCTTTTTAAAAACTTTTATTTTTCTCTGGCACTGATGATAGACAAATGCTAAAATATCCAGATTTTATTTTATATTTAGAAATCCATGTTTTTTATGGGAGAGGTGCTAGTAACTAGATACCCAGATAACCACAATGGTGTGATCACTCACCTAGAGCCTGACATTCTGGAATGTGAAGTCAAGTAGGCCTTAGGAAGCATCACCACAAAGCTAGTGGAGGTGATGAAATTCCAGTTGAGCTATTTCAAATCCTAAAAGATGATCCTGTGAAAGAGCTGCCAGCAAATTTGGAAAACTCCGCAGTGTCCACAGGACTGGAAAAGGTCAGTTTTCATTCCAATCCCAAAGAAAGGCAATGCCAAAAAATGTTCAAACTACCACAGAATTGCACTCATCTCACACGCTAGCAAAGTAATGCTCAAAATTCTCCAAGCTAGGCTTCAACAGTATGTGAACCATGAAATTCCAGATATTCAAGTTGGATTTAGAAAAGGCGGAGGAACCAGAGATCAAATTGCCAACATCCGTTGGATCATTGAAAAAAAAGAGAGTTCCAGAAAACATCTATTCTCTTTATTGACTACGCCAAAGCCTTTGACCTTGTGGATCACCACAAACTGTGGAAAATTCTTAAAGAGATGAGAATACCAGACCACCTTACCTGCCTCCTGAGAAATCTGTATGCAGGTCAGGAAGCAACAGTTAGAACTGGACATGGAACAACAGACTGGTTCCAAATAGGAAAAGGAGTACATCAAGGCTGTATATTGTCACCCTGCTTATTTAACTTATATGCAGAGTACATGATGAGAAATGCTGAGCTGGATGAAGTACAAACTGGAATCAAGATTGCCAGGAAAAATATCAATAACCTCAGATATGCAGATGACACCACCCCTATGGCAGAACGTGAAAGACTAAAGAGCCACTTGATCAAAGTGAAAGAGGAGAGTGAAAGAGTTGGTTTAAAACTCAACATTCAGCAAACTAAGATTATGGCATCTGGTCCCATTACTTCTTGGCAAATAGATGGGGAAACAATGGAAACAGTGACAGATTTTATTTTTTTGGGCTCCAAAATCACTGCAGATGGTGATTGCAGCCATGAAATTAAAAGACGCTTGCTTCTTGGAAGAAAAGTTGTGACCAACCTAGACAGCATATTAAAAACAGTGATGTTACTTTGTCAACAAAGATCCATCTAGTCAAAGCTATGGTTTTTTCCAGTAGTCATGTATGGATGTGAGAGTCAGACCATAAAGAAAGCTGAGCGCTGAAGAATTGATGCTTTTGAACTGTGGTATTGGAGAAGACTCTTGAGAGTCCCTTGCACTGCAAAGAGATCCAACCAGTCTATCCTAAAGGAAATCAGTCCTGAATATTCATTGGAAGGACTGATGCTGAAGCTGAAACTCCAATACTTTGGCCACCTGATGCAAAGAACTGACATATTTGAAAAGACCCTAGTGCTCAGAAAGATTGAAGGTGGGAAGAGAAAGGGACAACAGAGGATGAGATAGTTGGATCCATCACCGACTCGATGGACATGAGTTTGAGTAAGCTCCGGGAGTTCGTGATGGACAGGGAGGCCTGGTGTGCTGCAGTCCATGGTGTCACAAAGAGTTGGACATGACTAAGTGACTGAAGTGAACTGAACTGAAGTGACTAGAAGGAGGAAGTCTAAAGAAGGCTTCTGGGATATTATTAAAATTCTGTGTTTTTTTTTTTGGGCTGTGCCACATGGCTGTGTCATTTCAGTTCCCAGGGATTAAACCCAGGTCATAGCAGTGAAATCCTGGAATCCTAATCTCTAGGTTACCAGAGGACTCCCAGTTCTGATTCTGCATTTGTTCAATTTGTATAAATTCTTAAACATTAGATGTCTAATATATATACTTATTTCAAGAAATATTTTTTTAAAATAATAACTTCAAGGTTTTTATTGGCCTGAACAACTGGAAATATGAAACTGACATCCATTGAGATGAGGAAGGCTGGTAGAGTAGCTTGAGGGAGAAGCCCAGGAGTTCAGGTTTGAACATGCTGAATTTGAATTGTCTCTCAGATATAGAGGAAGAGATGCCCATTATTGTGTTTAATTTTCCTGATAAATCCTCTTTGTGTATTTGGTCTGCCATAACAAAATACCACAGGTTAGGGGGCTTATAAACAACAGAAATTTCTCACAGTTTTGGAGGCTGGAAGTCGAAGATCAGGGTGCCAGCATGGTTGGGTGAGGGCCCTCTTCTGAGTCTCAGACTGCCAACTTCTTGCTGTATCCTCACGCAGTGGAAGGAGCTATGGAGCCTCTTTTATAAGGACACTAATTCCATTCATGAGAGTTTTCACCCTCATGACCTAAGCACATCCCAGAAGCCTCACCTATTAGGATTAGGATTTCAACATATGAATTTGTGGCACACAAACATTCAAGTCAAGTAAGATGAGGACTGAGAATTAACTACTGGATTAACACTTTTGTTGCTGCTGCTGCTAAGTCACTTCAGTCGTGTCTGACTCTGTGCGACCCCATAGACGGCAGCCCACCAGGCTTCCCCGTCCCTGGGATTCTCCAGGCAAGAACACTGGAGTGGGTTGCCATTTCCTTCTCCAATGCATGAAAGTGAAAAGTCAAAGTGAAGTCGCTCAGTCATGTCCGACTCTTAGCAACCCCATGGACTACAGGCTACCAGGCTCCTCCATCTATGGGATTTTCCAGGCAAAAGTACTGGAGTGGGTTGCCATTGCCTTTTCTGAACACTTTTGTTAGGTAGTTAGAATAGGAAAAAGGAGTCCAGAATGGTGGTGGTTAAAAGACAAGGAAGGGAAAAGCCCACAAAAATAGAACAAAGGAAGGTCCTAGGACCGGAGGGAGGACCTCAGGTAGAACAAACAACACTCCTAGCTAGCCCAATTTACACAGGGCAGGCCCAGGGGGGAGGAGAAAAAACATAAAAAGAGGAGTCAAAGGGCCAGGGGTCTCTCTCTCTTCTCTTCCCTTCTTTTGGGTCAGCATGCCCTCACGCCTCAAGGATGTATTTTCTTAAATAAAACTGGGTGTAACACGGAGCTGTAACACTGATCTGTCCAAGAGCTGTAATGCTGATCTGTTCGAGAGCTGAGACATGGTCTGTCTGAGGGCTTTAACGTCTGTTGCTTCAAATTTTCATTGTGATGAGACAGAACCAAGGAAATTACATGCTCCCACAACAACTTTGGAGTTCGTTAGTCACCTCCATGAGAGCACTGTTGGTGGCATTAATGGAAGGGCTAGAATCTGATTAGAGTGGTCTAAGGGCATCAAGGAAAGGAAATGGAGATAGGATGCATAGGCAACTTTTTTGTTGGCTGGCCCAAGATCATGATAGAGGCATTACGGTGGGGTCACAATTTCTCACTGCTTCTTCTGTAGGGCTCACCTATCATCATTTTGGTTGCTCCATGGTCTCAGCCATCTCTGTGTTAGAAGCACTTCAAAAAGTCTCCTCACTTTTCAGGAGCTCTTCCTCCTCTGTGCCTTTGGACTGTGGCTTATCTTTCTTTCTTTCTTTCCTTCCTTCCTTTTGTTCCTTGCTTGCTTTTTTTCTCTCCCTCCCTTCTTCCCTTCCTTTTTATTCTTTAATTTGATCCCACCTGATTTCTACCTTTGAGGCATTTCTTTTTGCAGTCCTCAAGAACACCTGCTTTTATTTCCCAGCATATCATACCAATTCAAATTATTTGCTCCACTTTTTGAAGCCTGTTTCCTTACCTATAAAATGTGCCAAAGAATGACTGCTTAGTTCATGGATTTATGATGTTGCAGGGAGGAAGCCAATTCTGATTCCATGTTGGAAACTGTTTCTTTGACTTGCTTTCATTATTATAATCATACACAATGGCTTGCCTAGAGGACCCTGCCCCCTGCTTGACTGTAAACCAAAATGCCTTTGTTCAGCTCAAGGTGAGATAGTTTGTCCCTGTCCACCTGTGAATAGAAGAGATTAACACACCCCTTCCGAAGGCTGGACATAACCTTGGAGATGTTTTGCAAGACTGGAGACCCTTTCACTTTACTTCCCCACTGCCTCTCCCTCTCTCTTCTGCCTTTTGACTTTAGTTCCTCATTGCTTCATTCCCTTCTTTCTCTCTGATCTATGAAAGAACCTGGAGTCTAGACCCCAATAAGGTGGTTATTTTAAGGCTCTAGCCTGCCATTTTCTTGATCTGCCGCAATTAATGTCTCTTCCTTGCCTCAATATCTCATGTCTCAGATTCATTGGCCTGTCATGTGGCAAGCAGAGTGAGCTTGGACTCTGTAACAATGATGGTCAAATGAGATTATAGAAAGGAAAGTGCTTGGTAAATTGCATACTCTATAAAAATGTTGATTTTCCATTAGCTCTTACTTTTTTAAGAGTGATTCATATCATGCTTTGGATATATGGACTCTCTTCTTTTTAACTGTGATTGTTTTCATTGAGTTTAGATGGCTCACATTTTAGTGGTGACCTACTAGAAATCTGCAGTTGTGGTTTACAGGATTATGGGAACAAGGACCAAGGATGTTTCTGATCCCAAGTTGTTTTCTGCCACAAGACTCGCTGAGTTGAAAACAATGGACCTCCTCATTACCCCTTTTATAAATATTTACAAGGCTCTTCTCCCACTTTCTCCCCTAAGGGCAACAATTAAGCCTTACTTATTGTGGTAGCCTCTGCCTGGCAAAACATGTCACATAGTAGGAACTTATTTCATGCTTATTTTTTAAACACTTGATTGTACTATAGCAGCATTTTTTTTATTTTGTCTGTATTGACTCTAGGGATATTATTAGTGTGATAAAAAATTTGGCTTAAAAATATTCCAACAAGATTTTACTGGCATGTTCATAGTGCCTATGGTGTGGGTATTTGTTTTAGGCAGAAAAATTGCCTTATTAGGACTAAATTCAGCATGATTGTCCACAGTTGAAATACTAATTATAACTTAAGGAGCTGAAAAAGCTGTACTTATTGAAAGCTGCTATTTGTTAATATTTTCTTTAACGTCACAGTAACCTTGAAAGTCTCACATTTGTTTAAGTGCAGAATTGGAGTGAATATCCTGATCTGACTCCAAAACCAGTGTAACCAAGTAGGACCCTATGGGTCCTTCCTGGGATGGTCCTCCTCCCATATCCTTGGCTTTAGCTCCTCTCTGAAGTATGTAGCTAATAGTAGTTGATGGACATTTCCTGAGTTGTTTTACAGATGCTAAAACCTAGTTAAGTGGAAGACTTAACTACTTGATGACCAGAAGCATGTACCCCCAGACCTACTGGAGCCTGAGGATCCATAATATTAACCCCTGTGACACCACCCTGTTACCTCACCATCAACCAATCAGAGAATCACAATTGAGCTGAACATGAGCTGAACACTCACCCCAAGACCCACCCCCTCTCATATGGTGGTGGGTCTTTAAAATGCTTTCCTGAAATCCACTGGGGAGTTAGGTTGTTTTGGGCACTAGCTGCCCTGGACTCCTTGCCTGGTGCCCTGCTATAAACGTTGCACTTTTCTTCACCACAACCTGCTGTCCGTAGACTGACTTTACTACATGTGGACTAGTGGACCCAGGTTTGGTCTCATAACACCACAGCGTTTAACTCTTCTGCCTCTCATTTGTTTCAAGCCAAGTAGGTAAGGAATATCAGCTGGCAACAGCCTCATAAAATTTCAGTTTTCTGTTTTGGGAGTATAGTATTTACCTTATTTTTGCTCCATTTATCAACTTTTTTTCCCCTGGGGGTTAGTGATAAAAGCAGTTCTTAATTCTCTTATTCTGCATCAGGCTGACTTGCTTTACTTGCTTTTTTCCTTTTTCTTTCCTTCTTTCTTTGTTATTCAAACTCACACTGCAGCTCTGAAAGATCTCACCAGTTTTAATCCTTAATTTTTCCACAGAAAGAAGAGAAATGCCTCCCCCGCCACACCCAGAACTATATCTAATTTTAGCATTGTTTATGAAATGGCTTTGAAAGTATGTTTTCATATTGTTGTTAGTCTCTGTGTAGCCCTTGGGGCCTAAGCAACCATTGAGGTTAAATGTTAATATATTTAGAGAGCGAAAAGGACCTGATCTAGAAAATGCAACAATATTTATTGCATGCCTACTATGTGTCAGCATAATTACAGGCCCTGGAGAAACTCAGCAATGAAAAAGAATACTGATTCAATGGCAATGAAACATGCATTTTAAAATTCCTCTATAGATGATGCAATTTTTCCTTGAAACAGGTTAAATACATTTGTGGGTTTAATATTTGCAGTACGATAACTTTATTGTAAATGAGTAAAACTCAAGAGTAATATTACTTGCCCATTTTTTTTTTCTTTTTTGGTTGTCTCAAACCATTGGATAAGTATACATTTGTATCTTAGCCTTTTGATAGTAACCATTAATTTAAAGCAAGCAGTTTGGGGCACTGAATGCTTCCACTTCAATGAGGACTTATGCTAGAAGCTTTCTCTACATTTTTCTGGAGTTATGTGCTATTTGCCATAAAAAGGAGACTATAATGTTTATCACATGTTAGTGAGATATAAGATCTTAAAGTGGAGGAAACTGCTTTGGCAGGAATTTTGATAATTTCACAGTAAGAGTAAATACAGCTTATCTGGGGGGCAGGGATTTAAAATTCCTGAGCAAATTTTATAGCAAAGGAAATCATAAATAAGATGCAAAGACAACCATCAGAATGGAAGGAAATATTTGCAAGCAAAGCAACCAACAAGGATTAATCTCTAAAATACACAGACAGCTCATGCAGCTCAATATCAAAAGAACAAACAACCCAATCAAAACACGGGCAGAAGACTCATGTTAAATAGACATTTCTCCAAAGAAGACATATAGATGGCCAACAAACATGAAAAGATGCTTGACATTGCTCATTATTAGAGAAATGCAAATCAAAACTACAATGAGATATCACCTCACACTGGTATAGCTGGTGTGGCCACGATCAGAAAATCTACAAATAATACATTCTAGAGAAAGTGTGGGGAAAAGAGAGCTCTCTCTCACTGTTGGTGGGAATGTAAGTTGGTGCAGCCACTGTGGAAAACAAGTATGTAGGTTCCTCAAAAAGCTAAAAATAGAACTACCATATGACCCAGCAATCCCATTATTGGGCATTTACCCAGAGAAAACCATAATTCAAAAAGACACACGCTCCCCAGTGTTCATTGCAGCACTATTTACAATAGCCAGGACATGGAAGCAACTTAGATGTCCATCAACAGAGGAATAAAGAAAGAAGATGTGATATATACATATATATATATGTGTGTGTGTGTATGTATAAATATATATATATATATAGGAATATTATTCAGCCATAAAAAGAAAGAAATTATGCCATTTACAGAAATGTGGATGTATCTAGAGAGTGTCATTCAAAGTGAAGTAAGTCAGAAAGAGAAAAACATATATTGTATAGTATCACTTATATGTGGAATCTAGAAAAATTGGTATAGATTAACTTATTTTCAAGGCAGGGATAGAGACACAAATGTATGCAAACCAAGGTGGGAAAAGAAGGTGGGATGAATTAGGAGGTTGGGATTGGCATATATACACTTCTATGTATAAAATAGATAACTAATGAGAGCCTAACTATATAACACAGTTATAACTCAGTTATATAACTCTGTTCTATCCAATTCCAACTTCTATTCCTAGTCAATGCCCTGCTTCCATTGAACATTTGATTATAGACTCATTCTGATTGTATTTGTTAGCTGATTCTTGTATGCTGACTTCACATCAATTTCAAAACTCCTAGCAACAGGGTAGGTGTCTTCAAATTTAAAACTCTAAAAAAATAAAAATTATTTTATTGAATATAGTTGTTTTACCACGTTGTGTTAGTTTCTGCTGTACAACAAAGTGATTCGTGTGTGTATATATATATATATATATATATATATATATATATATATGATTCAGTGGGTACAGAATCTACCTGCAAAGCAGGAGACACAGGCAGACATGGATTTGATATATATACGTTCATCTGTTGATGGACATGTGTGTGTGTGCATGCTCAGTTGCTTCAGTCGTGTCTGACTCTTTGTGACACTATGGACTGTAGCCTGCCAAGCTCCTCTGTCCATGGGATTCTCCAGGCAAGAATACTGGAGTGGGTTGTCATGCTTTGCTCCAGGGAATTTTCCTGACCCAGGAATCGAATCCATGTCTGCCTGTGTCTACTGCTTTGCAGGAAGATTCTCTACCCACTGAGCCAATTTTTAGATAAGGAAATGGCAACCCACTCCAGTATTCTTGCCTGAAATATCCCATCATGAAGGAGCCTGGTGGGCTACAGTCCATAGGGTCGCAAAGAGTTGGACACAACTGAGCAACTTCACTTTCACTTTCTTTTAAACTTTAGCTTCCCCTTCAACGCATACCACATAGTAGGAATTCAAATGTTACTTTTGGATTCATTCATTTAGTCAAGGTGTGGGGACTAATATTAGTGTGGTACCACGGAATGAAAGCTCTACCATTTACCAGCTATAGGACCTTAAGCTTTTCACAATCTCTCTTCTTTAAACCAAAGATGCCTAAATTAATTTTTTTTTCAAATTCCTTTCAATTCTATGATCTGGTGATCCAAAGGAGTGAATAAGAGTTCTCTGTATTTCTAATTTCCCACCTGTGTCTTATAGTTACTGAATGTTGTCCCATCCTCTGGGATTTATATTTATGGCTCCTCTTGATGGTATATAACAAAATGATTTAAAAAAGAGAAAAGAACTTGAATACAATGTAGTATGTTCAGTAGAAAATTAATAAATGAATAAAAAGACTGATTTTTTTATAGTTTATTGTTTTTCCAGGTACAGTTACCAATGGTTTCAAAACATATCTCTCAAAGAATAACAAGCCCTTTTCTCTTTTATGCTTTCCCTTACACATTTGCTTTATTTTTAGCTGACAAGTGGATCTGTGTGTTATAGACCAAATTTCCTTAAGCTGTTCTTCTTTTTAACATGTGCAATTTTTCTAATCACATTTGTTTGTGAGAGCAAGACTGTGTGTACTGATAGGAAAGACAACAGAGTCAGCTAATTTTTGGAATAATTAGACCAGGCATGAAAATAAAGTATTGGTCTATGTGTGTAGGGCCTTAGAAGAAATCAGTCTCAGAATAATATGTATATCAGTCTTAAGATGAGTAAAATTCTTAATCTAATTAGAAAAAAATCCTAATAAGAAATGATAGACAATCTGTCTCACCTTCCTACCTCATAGAGTTGTTGCAAAAACTTAATAAGACTCAGCACATTAATATTAGTTGACCATGAAGAACACCACAGACCTGTTTCCTTACCACTAATGCCCACTCACGGAAAGGGGCATACTCTTCAGAACATTTGTGAGACTTTAATTGCCATTGGTGAAGACTCCCAAATCTGCATTCCAATCTTGTTTCCTACCTTAATTTCCAATTTTATATTTTCCATCTGTCTATCAGGACTCACCTATATGAAAATGAATCCCACCATCACTACCAAGTCAATAGTGAAAGTGAAAGTCGCTCAGTCATGTCTGACATTTTGTGATCCCGTGAACTATACAGTCAATTGAATTTTCCAGGCCACAGTACTGGAGTGGGTAGCCTTTCCCTTCTCCAGGGATCTTCCCAACCCAGGGATCAAACCCAGGTCTCCCACATTGCAGGCAGATTCTTTACCAGCTGAGCCACAAGGGAAGCCCAAGAATACTGGAGTGGGTAGCCTATTCCTTCTCCAGCAGATCTTCCTGATCCAGGAATCCAACTGGTGTCTCCTGCATTGTAGGCGGATTTTTTTTTTTTTTAACCAACTGAGCTATAAGGGAAGACACAAAAGTGATAGTCAATAGAATCATAGACAAAGTGATCAATTTTTTCCTACCCTAATTGTTTTTCTTCTGAAACTTCCTAATTTTTCTCCAAGTCAATTTTTTCCAGTGCAAACCAGAAAAGGAAAGCTATCTTAGGCTTTGCCCAGGGTGATCTAAACCTCCAAGTTGGAACAACATCTAGAAATAAAGTAGTTAGGGTCTGGGAAGTTGGAGAGGTGAGGCAGGAAAGGAGCTGAAGACAGGTTTGGAAATAAGGATTCAAAGGCAAGGAGCACAGTGGAATTGAAGGTCAGTTCAGGAACTAATTACACAAATTTGGTTCATCTGTTTCCCTCTCCTTACGTGGTTCAAGCACCTTTTAGAATTTTATTTTTAAAAGGACCAGAGAGCATAATAAAATTTCAGTTAATATAAAATTTGTTTTTGAAATCTCAAAGCCTTGAAGCCATATTGGAATCTCCAGCCCATTAATATTCTACCAATTAAAATAGTTGGGAAGATCCGCTGGAGAAGGGAATGGCAAACCACTCCAGCAGTCTTGCCTGGAGAATCCCATGGACAAAAGAGCCTGGTGGGCTATAGTTCAAAGGGTTGCAAAGAGTAGGACACTGAGCGACTATACACACACACACACACACACACACACACACACACACATGGTACTTGACAAATGCTTGCTAGAATGAATAGATGAAAACCCTGTTGATGTTTTCTTCCCTAGGACATCTGTATTCACCATTTCTACCCCATTCCCAGGGTAAAACTAGCGCCAAATCTCCCCTTTAGTACTTACATTCCTCCAAAATTTATTTCCAAATTTATCTTTCCCTATCAACACCTTCCGGAGAAGGCAATGGCACCCCGCTCCAGTACTCTTGCCTGGAAAATCCCATGGATGGAGGAGCCTGGTAGGCTGCAGTCCATCGGGTCGCTAAGAGTCAGACGTGACTGAGCGACTTCACGTTCACTTTTCACTTTCATGCACTGGAGAAGGAAATGGCAAGCCACTCCAGTGTTCTTGCCTGGAGAATCCCAGGGACGGGGATTAAAACATAACTGCTTTATGTTAAGCAGTCTCCATTCATTGTCTCCTGGTCATGCTCATTCTTTGTTTCTTAACTCTTCCTTGTACATACCCTCTCCCTTCATTTCAACTTAATCCAGTATACTTTAAGACCCAGCTCAAGTCCTATCACCATCTTCATAAACTTCAGTGAAGATGAATCTCATCTATTTAAAAAGCTCTATCACAACTCCTGCTGTATTGGCATTTAATCATTTTTTCTCCTTGATGGTGTATGTGTCTTGACTTCCTAGAGTGTGTGTGTGTGTGTTTTGTGTGTTACCCACAATGTTTAGCAAAAAAGCTTATTGAATGAATGATTCATGTTGAGTACAGAAACAGAAAAAGGGGGGTGATAATGAAATAATATTAACCTCTTTCACTTTATTATTCAAGAGATCAGCAAAACACCTTAAAGATTGACAATATCCTTGACATCTCAATTTTATAATAATAACACAATGTATACAAAGATGATACACAGATATATGCAAAGGTTACTATATGTATCATCTTTATAATATGCAATTGTATATAAAAGAGGAAGGAATTTTCTAAAATAAGAATTTAATAGTGGTAACCAATTCAAAATAAAAACCTTTTTTCTTAGAAACATTTGAGAATTTGGAAAGGGATTTATGCTTTTTGATTTTAGAATGAATCTATTAGGCTTCTAATAAAAGATAAAACGACACCCAAAACAAGTATTTTTTGATAAAGTTCTAGCCAATGAACTTCTAATGAGATAACTCCTGCTTTACTTCTTTCAAAACTTGAAATAAAATCACTGCTATTAAATGCAGATTTTGAGGGCAGTGATCTAATTGCCCCAACATATCCCAAGGAACAATTTAAAACTTTGATAGCTAAAATCTTGGAAGAAACAATCAAGTCTTTGAAGGCACGAAATCTTTTGAGGCTATTACTGGTAAGTGAGGTAAAAATAGATGAAACTTATAAATATTATTCTTTGGATAGTTAAATCTTAAGCAGAGAGAAACTTTAAATTAGAAAAATGTTATCTGAGCATTTTTGAAGTAGAGACTGGTCTATTGGTCTGAGGACTATAAAATAATACTAAATTAGTTCATTCTGAATAAAATACTAATCTTGAACCACTTCATGAAATTGACATGCTTGCCTTTAATAGCTCTTTTTCTTTTTTTTCTTTCTCATTTTTTTCTCCTTAACATTTCATAAATGTCATAATACACATTGAGTCATGATGCCTCCCCTGTATTTCTGAAATCATTATCTTGGATATTACTGAACAATTTCCAACATTTGAAATGCTGACATCGATTGATAAACTTATTCATAATACATGCTTATTACTGATTTAATTACTTTTGGGTTAAATGAAGAAGCATTTTAAGTGGTGTGCTCTGGTATAGTTCAATTATTGAAAGCAAATCAAATAAGAAATACATTTCAAAAAAGAAATATGATAAGTGGATATCATTTCTGTAAGAAAGTTTATTTTTAAATGAAGAATATTTATAAATTAATGGCACACAGAAATGATGAATTCCTTGTCATTTGTCTTTAAATATCAGCATCATCAAATATTAAGTACCTGTGAATATCTACTCCAATTGATCTCATTCTTTTCTTTGACCTTTATACATAGTTGGATGTTTCCTTAAAGAGCTAAATACCTGTTCAGTCCTGCTGCTTTGCTGGCTAACTGATTTCTTCCTGTTGTTAAGTCATTTGTTCCCCAAACCCTTTTCCCTCTAGGATTTAACCTCTCTTCTCAAAAGTACCTGTATGTGTCACAGCCTATCATACTAACGCTGTCTGTGAGACTTGGCAGTAAAACAAGGCTGCAGCTTTCAAAGCAGCTCCAAGTATAATACAGGCAGCTCGCATCGGGAGATGATGTAAGATGAAATTTCAGGGCTGTGATGAAGAGGTCTTCAAATCTAAATAGCTTCTGCAAGGCAAATGGTTCTGTGTTTCTCAGGTAATTGTAATCCCTGAAATCAAAACACCTCTCAATGTGTGCAATGACACGGTTATCTAATGTTTTAAATGATTTCCTGAGCATCCGAGTTGAGAAGAATGGCAGGTTTAGATTTGTTTGAAATTCATAATATTTGTCATTCAGCCTCTGAACCAGTTTGTTCTGATCATTTGGAATGGGGCTATACAGATGGCAACCCACTGGAATGCCTTTTTTTTTCCCCCAGAGAGAGACTGCTGTCCTAGAATTATAGCAGCATATTAAAGGAAAAAATTACACCCTTTAAAAATAAATTTTCCAGGCCCCATGGGATGTTATCTTGGGAAAACTTGATACTTTATTAAAAAAACAGGAAGAGCTCATACACAACAATATTTCATGTCAGTTAAGTGCTTAGAGTAGAAGTTTCCTTTGGTAAATCTTTTATGTTTCTAGTTGGAATTTTAAATTTATTTTGCTTAAATATTTCAAGTCAGATTAAATTAGGTAATTAATGAAAGCAATTCTGAGATGTTTTTCCAACAATAAATAGATATTTTGATTTTGAGGACTACAATGCCAAAAATATGGATCTTCCCTAAACAATGTTTGTTTAGCATTAGTGAGGAAAAAAAAAAAAGAAAAGAAATTGAACTGAGGAGTTAATGTCTTTTTAAAAAGTTGTCTGTGGGTTACTATTGCTTCATTCTTTAATGTTGGTGCTTAACCTATTTTAATAAAGATTTCAGGTTTTTTAATTGAATTAGACTGGCCAGAAATTTTCGAAACCCAAATGAACTTTTTGGCCAATCCAGTAAAATAGATAATGGAATACAAAGCATGCTAATTTGTTATTCAGTTTACCCACACATACGGGGAACCCAACTGTGCAAGTCTAAAGAGCCAGGTCAGTACTGATGACATGTTGGCAGCATCTCTGAAGCACAGGCAGAGAACATTAGAAATGATTAGAAATGCATGGGAGCCTTTCCTCTTGTGCTCTTTTCTCTTAAGGTACTACCTGTGCTATTTTGTAGTTGTTGGTTAATGGGCAAGCCTCTTGCATAAACTGTGTGCTTTGTGAAGGTAAGGATCCTGCTTTTCTTTTTCCCTTTTAAAAAAGTTGAAGTGTAATGGATTTACAACGTTAAATTTAAGGATCTTGTTTTTCATCCTCATTAATCCCCTCAGTTAGCACAGTGACTACCATAATATTAGGGGTTGAAATAGGTCTGCCAATTGAACACCTTGTGTTATAAAGTCCATGAGAACAGTGATTCTGTTGACTTCACTTTTACGTCTTGAACACCACTAGGTGCTTCTCGGCTAAAAGAATGTGAAATATGTGAAAACAAACCATTATATTTTGTGAACAACTCTTATATACAACATCTTATTTCAGCCTTTCATAAGCTTCATGGACTAGTAGGTAGGGCAGTTTATTATTATTTCCATTTTCTAGATAGGGAGACAAAGATCCAGAGTGATGAATTAACTTACTAAAATTAACTCAAACTTATAACTGTTTAGTGAAAACAAGGTAAAGAGCTCATATGTCTGTTAGTAATTGCCCTTAAGAACAGTTCCTGAGGTATGACTCTCATTCAGGGGTCTTTGTGAGCACTGGGTTTGAAGGACCAGACAACCCATCTCAGCAGTTGCTAGAGAAAACTTCCAGGATCAGATTTTTCAAAGACATAGTACAACTGTGGCTTCAAAGTGAGGTGGTGCTGCTGGAGAAAACTCTCAGGCACATCCAGATTCGGTCAGCTTTGACCCTTTACCTGTTCCCTGACGCCTGGGCCCTCTGTGAGCACCTGCCAGTCATCCGGCAGCTTGCCACCAGCGGTCAGTTTCTCCTCATCATACCCAACATCGTGGTGAACATATTGTATATCCTGAGAAGGGAGGACAAGCGGGCTTCAGCAGCCATCACCTTCCTAGAGGGGGAGCTGAAGAGAGGGAACCAGTACCTTCTCTGCCAGTCCTGTGTGTCTGTGATGTTGGTGAGACCCAGGATGACCAGGCCAGACTCTGATGCCTGGGACCTCTATAACATGCTTGACATCTGCAGAGGTCTGCTGGACTCATCCTGGCTGGGGACCCCCGACCACAGGAATATGATCACCATCCTCACGGGCATCTGTTTAGACAACCCTAGGAATCTCTCATACCCCCTGCAGCTGGTGCTGGGGACGGCAACTGAAGCTGGTGTGGAAGTCAAGAATGTCCTGCGCTTCTACAGGAAGTGGAAGATGGTCAGCTGACGTGGTCATATCTCCCTACTTCTCCCTCAGCACTTACACATCAAGCTCAGTCTGTTCATCTCTCTTGTTCGCACCTAATGTTAAAAGTAGCTGTTGTGTAAACTCATATCTGTACCTACCTACCTATGGGTAGAGTCTCAGTGGACCATCTCCCAGAGGCCTTCATGTTTCCTTCTTTGTTGTCTTGACTTGATATCACATTCTCTGTCTGAAAAATATCTCTGGATTAAACTAACTCAGTATTTGGTGTTTTTGTGGTAAAGCAGCAACTTAAGGAGGCATTTCTGTGTCCCTGCTCAGCTGGTGGAACTGTAATTTGTTTTGCTCTGTTTTTTTTTTTTTTTTTGCTTTGCTCTGCTTTGTAACATGAAACTTTTTAATGCTATTTTATTGTAATGGATCATGCCTACTATGTAAGGTAGACTTGGCCATCTGTGAAAGCTCAATAAATGGAAAGTTAAAATTTAAAAAAAAAAAAAAAAAAGAATAGGTCTTGAGCTCACAGACATAGAAAACAAACTTATGGCCAAAAGGGAAAGAGGAGGGGCGGGAAAGATAGATTAGAAGTTTGGGGTTAACATGTTACTGAGTCCAAACTCCCTCTGCTCACCTCACGACAGGCCAATGAATCCGAGAGATGGGGTGTTGAGGCAAGAAAGAGACTTTAATTGGGGAACCAGCAGACCTAGAAGATGGCAGGCTAACGCCTCAAAGTAACCATCTTGTTGGGGCCTGGATGTCAGATTCTTTATGTATCAGAGATGGGGGGAGATGAAGAAACAAAGTGAAAATACCATTTAATTGCTGCAAATATCTCCTAGAATGACAAGCCTCTGGCAGAGGGATGTGTTAGTTTCACTTCTGTACAGTCATTTCATGGGTAGTGTGAAATGGAACATCTGCTGTCATGTCAACAAACAAAGATGTCACATCTATCTGTGATTCCAGCCTCACCAAATGTGAATTTCTGGGCTGCACAGGTAAGCAGCATTCAAATGCTTGTATCTTTCCTTTTCTCCTTTGCTTTTCACTTCTCTTCTTTTCACAGCTATTTGTGAGGCCTCCCCAGACAGCCATTTTGCTTTTTTTGCATTTCTTTTAAATGGAGACAGTCTTGATCCCTGTCTCCTGTACAATGTCATGAACCTCTGTCCATAGTTCATCAGGCACTCTATATATCAGATCTAGCCCCCAAAATCTATTTCTCACTTCCACTGTATTATCATAAGGGATTTGATTTAGGTCATACCTGAATGGTCTACTGGTTTTCCCTACTTTCTTCAATTTAAGTCTGAATTTGGCAATAAGGAGTTCATGATCCGAGCCACAATTGGCTCCCAGTCTTGTTTTTGCTGCCTGCATAGAGCTTCTCCATCTTTGGCTGTAAAGAATATAATCAATCTGATTTTGGTGTTGACCATCTGGTGATGTCCATGTGTAGAGTCTTCTCTACACATGTGTTGTTGGAAGAGGGTGTTTGCTATGACCAGTGCATTTTCCTGGCAAAACTCTATTAGTCTTCGCCCTGCTTCATTCTGTATCCCAAGGCCAAATTTACCTGTTACCCCAGGTATTTCTTGACTTCCTACTTTTGCATTCCAGTCCCCTATAATGAAAAGGACATCTTTTCTTGGTGTTAGTTCCAAAAGGTCTTGTAGGTCTTCATAGAACCATTCAACTTCAGCTTCTTCAGCATTACTGGTTGGGGCATAGGCTTGGATTACTGTGGTATTGAATGGTTTGCCTTGGAAACAGAGATCATTCTGTCGTTTTTGAGATTGCATCCATGTACTGCATTTTGGACTCTTTTGTTTTCCATGATGGTTACTCCATTTCTTCTGAGGGATTCCTGCCTGCAGTAGTAGATATAATGGTCATCTGAGTTAAATTCACTCTTTTCAGTCCATTTTAGTTTGCTGATTCCTAGAATGTCGACGTTCACTCTTGCCATCTCCTGTTTGACCACTTCCAATTTGCCTTGATTCATGAACCTAACATTCCAGGTTCCTATGCAATATTGCTCTTTACAGCACCGGACCTTGCTTCCATCACCAGTCATATCCACAGCTGGGTATTGTTTTTGCTTTGGCTCCATCCTTTCATTCTTTCTGGAGTTATTTCTCCAGTGATCTCCAGTAGCATACTGGGCACCTACCAAGGAGAGATAAGAACGCCTTCCTCAGTGATCAGTGCAAAGAAATAGAGGAAAAGAACAGAATGGGAAAGACTAGCGATCTCTTCAAGAAAATTAGAGATACCAAGGGAACATTTCATGCAAAGATGGGCTCAATAAAGGACAGAAATGGTATGGACCTAACAGAAGCAGAAGATATTAAGAAGAGGTGGCAAGAATACACAGAAGAACTATACAAAAAAGATCTTCACGACCCAGATAATCACTATGGTGTGATCACTGACCTAGAGCCAGACATCCTGGAATGTGAAGTCAAGTGGGCCTTAGAAAGCATCACTATGAACTAAGCTAGTGCAAGTGATGGAATTCCAGTTGAGCTATTTCAAATCCTGAAAGATGATGCTGTGAAAGTGCTGCACTCAATATGCCAGCAAATTTGGAAAATGCAGCAGCGGCCACAGGACTAGAAAAGGTCAGTTTTCATTCAAATCTCAAAGAAAGGCAATGCCAAAGAATGCTCAAACTGCCGCACAATTGCACTCATCTCACATGCTAGTAAAGTAATGCCCAAAATTCTCCAAGCCAGGCTTCAGTAATACTTGAACCGTGAACTTCCAGATATTCAAGCTGGTTTTAGAAAAGGCAGAGGAACCAGAGATCAAATTGTCAACATCCACTGGATCATGGAAAAAGCAAGAGAGTTCTAGAAAAACATCTATTTGTGCTTTATTGACTATGCCAAAGCCTTTGACTGTGTGGATCACAATAAACTGGAAAATTCTGACCTGCCTCTTGAGAAACCTATATGCAGGTCAAGAAGCAACAGTTAGAACTGGTTATGGAACAACAGACTGGTTCCAAATAGGAAAAAGAGTACGTCAAGGCAGTATATTATCACCCTGTTTATTTAATTTCTATGCAGAGTACATCATGAGAAACGCTGGACTGGAAGAAGCACAAGCTGGAATCAAGATTGCTGGGAGAAATATCAATAACCTCAGATATGCAAATGACACCACCCTTATGGCAGAAAGTGAAGAGGAACTCAAAAGCCTCTTGATGAAAGTGAAAGTGGAGAATGAAAAAGTTGGCTTAAAGCTCAACATTCAGAAAAAGAAGATCACGGCATCTGGTCTCATCACTTCATGGGAAATAGATGCGGAAAGAGTGCAAACAGTGTCAGACTTAATTTTTCTGGGCTCCAAAATCACTGCAGATGGTGATTGCAGCCATGTAATTAAAAGATGCTTACTCCTTGGAAGAATAGTTATGACCAACCTAGATAGCATATTCAAAATCAAAGACATTACTTTGCTAACAAAGGTCCATCTAGTCAAGGCTATGGTTTTTCCAGTGGTCATGTATGGATGTGAGAGTTGGACTGTGAAGAAAGCTGCGTGCCAAAGAACTGATGCTTTTGAACTGTAGTGTTGGAGAAGACTCCTGAGAGACCCTTGGACTGCAAGGAGATCCAACCAATCCATTTTGAAGGAGATCAGCCCTGGGTGTCTTTGGAAGGAATGATGCTAAAGCTGAAACTCCAGTACTTTGGCCACCTCATGCAAAGAGTTGACTCATTGCAAAAGACTCTGATGCTGGGAGGGACTGGGGGCAGGAGGAGAAGGGGAGAACAGAGGATGAGATGGCTGGATGGCATCACGGACTTGATGGATGTGAGTCTGACTGAACTCCAGGAGTTGGTGATGGACAGGGAGGCCTGGTGTGCTGCGATTCATGGAGTTGCAAAGAGTCGGACACGACTGAGCGGCTGAACTGAACTATATAAAATAGATCAGCAAGGTCCTACTGTATAGCATAGGGAACCTATATTCAATGTCTTGTAATAATCTATTATGAAAAGAATCTGAAAAACAATATATAGCTGAATCACTTTGCTGTACACCTGAAGCTAACATAAAATTGTAAATCAATGCCACTTAAAAAAAAGAAAAAACAGGTCTTGAGCTAGTCTGCTCTGACTTCTAAACAGAGAAAAGAATGTTGCTGTGATTGCATATGTGTATTGGCAAGTACTTATTCCTCAGAGAGATTTGTGTGTGTGTGTGCGTGGTGTGTTTGGTGACATTTTTTCAGCTACTTCAAAGATATGAGAACTGATTAATTATACATCATCTAGTGTTTAAAAAAATCTCTTTTACATAATCTTGGTAGTGTGCCAACTAATATAAACAAGGTACTTGATTCAGTTCTCTGAACCCAGGGCCTTAAGGTGGCAGAATACTTCCCATAACTTTTCCAGTCATAACTTTTGGTGCAGTGCCTAACAGCAGGAAATCTAAATGGCAGTGTGATCATAGAACTGATACTCTGGGGTTGCAAAACTATTCCAGTAAGTTTGATTTAAAAAATTAGTGTCAGAACTTTCTGGAAACATATTTTAGCTCATGTTAAAGATGACTACAACTCTGAGTATTTTCAGAAAAGCAAAGTTTGGGGAAGATAACATAAAATAACTGTTTCCATTTATTGCTAAAGGATTCTAAAGTATACATCTCCTTAAGTAGTCTATGCTCTGCTTCATCCTCACTTGTAATGGCCTTCCAATAGTACAGTAACTTGATGTTGTCATTTAAAGTGGAAATCCTTTGATGTGCAGAAGCTTTTAAGGTTAATTAGGTCCCATTTGTTTATTTTTGCTTTTATTTCCAGTATTCTGGGAGGTGGGTCATAGAGGATCCTGCTGTGATGTATGTCAGAGAGTGTTTTGCCTATGTTCTCCTCTAGGAGTTTTATAGTTTCTGGTCTTATGTTTAGATCTTTAATCCATTTTGAGTTTATTTTTGTGTATGGTGTTAGAAAGTGTTCTAGTTTCATTCTTTTACAAGTGGTTGACCTTTCCCAGCACCACTTGTTAAAGAGATTGTCTTTAATCCATTGTATATTCTTGCCTCCTTTGTCAAAGATAAGGTGTCCATATGTGCGTGGATTTATCTCTGGGCTTTCTATTTTGTTCCATTGATCTATATTTCTGTCTTTGTGCCAGTACCACACTGTCTTGATAACTGTACCTTAAAAGCTTCTGCACATCAAAGGAAAGTATCAGCAAGGTGAAAAGACAGCCTTCAGAATGGGAGAAAATAATAACAAATGAAGCAACTGACAAACAACTAATCTCAAAAATATACAAGCAACTCCTGCAGCTCAACTCCAGAAAAATAAATGACCCAATCAAAAAATGGGCCAAAGAACTAAATAGACATTTCTCCAAAGAAGACATACAGATGGCTAACAAACACATGAAAAGATGCTCAACATCACTCATTATCAGAGAAATGCAAATCAAGACCACTATGAGGTACCATTTCACACCAGTCAGAATGGCTGCGATCCAAAAGTCTACAAATAATAAATGTTGGAGAGGGTGTGGGAGAAAGGGAACCCTCTTACACTGTTGGTGGGAATGCAAACTAGTACAGCCACTATGGAGAACAGTGTGGAGATTCCAGAAAAACCTGGAAATAGAACTGCCTTATGATCCAGCAATCCCACTGCTGGGCATACACACTGAGGAAACCAGAAGGGAAAGAGACACATGTACCCCAATGTTCATTGCAGCACTGTTTATCATAGCCAGGACATGGAAGCAACCTAGATGTCCATCAGCAGATGAATGAATAAGAAAGCCGTGGTACATATACACAATGGAGTATTACTCAGCCATTAAAAAGAATACATTTGAATCAGTTCTAATGAGGTGGATGAAACTGGAGCCTATTATACAGAGTGAAGTAAGCCAGAAGGAAAAATACCAATACAGTATACTAACGCATATATATGGAATTTAGAAAGGTGATAACAGTAACCCTGTGTATGAGACAGCAAAAGAGACACTGATGTATAGAACAGTCTTATGGACTCTGTGGGAGAGGGAGAGGGTGGGAAGATTTGGGAGAATGGCATTGAAACATGTAAAATATCATGTATGAAACGAGATGCCAGTCCAGGTTCGATGCACGATACTGGATGCTTGGGGCTGGTGCACTGGGACGACCCAGAGGGATGGTATGGGGAGGGAGGAGGGAGGAGGGTTCAGGATGGGGAGCACATGTATACCTGTGATGGATTCATTTTGATATTTGGCAAAACTAATACAATTATGTAAAGTTTAAAAATAAAATAAAATTTTAAAAAAATAAACAAACAAACAAAAAAGTGGAAATCCACTCTAATCAAATTTTATGTTGCTATGCCAGTGTTTGATAAACTCCATACATTTGTGCCTGCTGCTCTTTTCTATTGATTAAAAATCTCTTAGCAGGTCACATGATCTTATCTTATTCAGCAATCAAAAAGCATGTGGGTCATTGCCCATGTGAGGGAGGAAAGAGAAATGGATGTGATGACCTGTTAAATTTAGTGAACTTTAGAGGATCCAGTAGGTCGAAATATTTTCCTATCTTCTGAGTTCTTTCCTTTGAATAGATTTCAAATGTTTTACCATGAGGATTATTAAAGATGCTCTTTATTTCAGAGTCTTCCTAAGATCTTCCTCACGCTGAATACAACTCTTGGAGTCTTAAACCTATCTTGCTTTTCTAGGAATCAATCTCTTTATGGAGGATGGGAGGTCGAAGTTTAATGACTCTTTCCTTCTTCCTTCCCTTCATTCTTCCAGCCATCTTTCCTTCTTTCCTTCCTTCCTCCTTTTCTTTCTTTATCAGAAGCAGCACTAGCCAGTCTCCTCTAATAGAACATAAAATCCCCACAGGCCTGTCCTAGCAACTTTTGCTTTTGTGGGCCTCTTTAGCCATAACTAACATTAAAATTATATTTTATCACTGCATTAGAATAAAGACTAATACAGTCCAGCCAGGATTACATTCATTTCATTTCTTATTTCTCATCTTAAAGAAAATTAAAATATTTTTGTGGATCCCTGAAAAGTACTGTGGTTCCTAGGCACTGTGTTCACCATGCCTAATGGATAAATTGGCCCTGGCTTCAAAAAGATGAATAGTACCTGTCTTCATCACTACTGTACACTCAATGCCAACATTGAGTAGCTGTTTAATAAATAGTTCTCAAATAAATAAATGGATTAAATTTTTACTAAACAGGCAGTATTTCTAAATACTTGCATCACAATAATTTAAAATACATTTAACTAAGCAAGATATACTCATTTCATTATATTTTGTTCCTAACTTCATTGTGCTCTAGTTTTGACCTGCTTGAAAAATGTTCTGCATTCTTTCATCATATATATTATTAAAATATTTCTGATACAATTTTTAAAAATTTTAAATAGATCCTTGATCATCTAGATTTCCACCTGATTCTGATATCAAATACTTGTTGTTAAACTGGAAATAATAGGCCCCTGAGGCCAGGGGTGGCAGCTGGGAGGAGCAACCCCACGCCCGAGACCAGGGGGGGCAGCCGAGAGGAGATACCCCACTCCCTTAAGCCCGAGGCCAGGTTCGGGTGCCCGGAGGACCAACCCAATGCCCGTGGCTGCGCAGGCACAGGAGGGCCTAGAGGAGCTATCCAACGTTGAAGGTCAGGAAGGGTGGTGGTGAAGAGATACCCCTCATCCAAGGTAAGGAGCATTGGCTGCACTTTGCTGGAGCAGCTGTGAAGAGATACCTACGCCCAAAGTAAGAGAAACCCAAGTAAGACGGTAGGTGTTGCAAGAGGGCATCAGAGGGCAGACACACTGAAACCATACTCAAAGAAAACTAGTCAGTCTAATCACACTAGGAACACAGCCTTGTCTAACTCAATGAAACTAAGCCATGCTCGTGGGGCAGCCCAAGATGGGCGGGTCATGGTGGAGAGATCTGACAGAATGTGGTCCACTGGAGAAGGGAATGGCAAACCACTTCAGTATTCTTGCTTGAGAACCCCATGAACAGTATGAAAAGGCAAAATGATAGGATACTGAAAGAGAAACTCCCCAGGTCAGTAGGTGCCCAATATGCTACTGGAGATCACTGGAGAAATAACTCCAGAAAGAATGAAGGGATGGAGCCAAAGCAAAAACAATACCCAGCTATGGATGTGACTGGTGATAGAAGCAAGGTCCGGTGCTGTAAAGAGCAATATTGCATAGGAACCTGGAATGTCAGGTCCATGAATCAAGGCAAATTGGAAGTGGTCAAATAAGAGATGGCAAGAGTGAATGTTGACATTCTAGGAATCAGCGAACTAAAATGGACTGGAATGGGTGAATTTAACTCAGATGACCATTGTATCTACTACTGCAGGCAGGAATCCCTCAGAAGAAATGGAGTGGCCATCATGGTCAACAAAAGAGTCTGAAATGCAGTACTTGGAGGCAATCTCAAAAACGACAGAATGATCTCTGTTCGTTTCCAAGGCAAACCATTCAATATCACAGTAATCCAAGTCTATGCCCCTACCAGTAACACTGAAGAAGCTGAAGTTGAATGGTTCTATGAAGACCTACAAGACCTTTTAGAACTAACACCCCAAAAAAGATGTCCTTTTCATTATAGGGAACTGGAATGCAAAAGGAGGAAGTCAAGAAACACCTGGAGTAACAGGCAAATTTGGCCATGGAATACAGAATGAAGCAGGGCAAAGACTAGTAGAGTTTTGCCAAGAAAATGCACTGGTCATAGCAAACACCCTCTTCCAGCAACACAAGAGAAGACTCTATACATGGACATCACCAGATGGTCAACACCAAAATCAGATTGATTATATTCTTTGCAGCCAAAGATGGAGAAGCTCTATACAGTCAGCAAAAACAAGACCAGGAGCTGACTGTGGCTCAGACCATGAACTCCTTATTGCCAAATTCAGACTTAAATTGAAGAAAGTAGGGAAAACCAGTAGACCATTCAGGTATGACCTAAATCAAATCCCTTATGATTATACAGTGGAAGTGAGAAATAGATTTAAGGGCCTAGATCTGATAGATAGAGTGCCTGATGAGCTATGGAATGAGGTTCATGACATTGTACAGGAGACAGAGATCAAGACCATCCCCATGGAAAAGAAATGCAAAAAAGCAAAATGGCTGTCTGAGGAGGCCTTACAAATAGCTGTGAAAAGAAGAGAAGTGAAAAGCAAGGGAGAAAAGGAAAGATATAAACATCTGAATGCAGAGTTCCAAAGAATAGCAAGAAGAGATAAGAAAGCCTTCCTCAGCGATCAATGCAAAGAAATAGAGGTAAACAACAGAATGGGAAAGACTAGAGATCTCTTCAAGAAAATCAGAGATACCAAGGGAATATTTCATGCAAAGATGGGGCTCGATAAAGGACAGGAATGGTATGGACCTAACAGAAGCAGAAGATATTAAGAAGAGATGGCAAGAACACACAGAAGAACTGTGCAAAAAAGATCTTCATGACCCAGATAATCACTATGGTGTGATCACTGACCTAGAGGCAGACATCCTGGAATGTGAAGTCAAGTGGGCCTCAGAAAGCAGCACTACGAACAAAGCTAGTGGAGGTGATAGAATTCCAGTTGAGCTATTCCAAATCCTGAAAGATGATGCTGTGAAAGTGCTACACTCAATATGCCAGCAAATTTGGAAAACTCAGCAGTGGCCACAAGACTGGAAAAGGTCAGTTTTCATTCCAATCCCAAAGAAAGGCAATGCCAAAGAATGCTCAAACTACTACACAATTGCACTTATCTCACACGCTAGTAAAGTAATGCTCAAAATTCTCCAAGCCAGGCTTCAGCAATATGTTAACCTTAACATTCCTGATGTTGAAGCTGATTTTAGAAAAAGCAGAGGAACCAGAGATCAAATGGCCAACATCCGCTGGATCATGGAAAAAGCAAGAGAGTTCCAGAAAAACATCTATTTCTGCTTTATTGACTATGCCAAAGCCTTTGACCGTGTGGATCACAATAAACTGTGGAAAATTCTGAAAGAGATGGGAATACCAGAACACCTGATCTGCCTCTTGAGAAACCTGTATGCAGGTCAGGAAGCAACAGTTAGAACTGGACATGGAACAACAGACTGGTTCCAAATAGGAAAAGGAGTACGTCAAGGCTGTATATTGTCACCCTGTTTACTTAACTTATATGCAGAGTACATCATGAGAAACGCTGGACTGGAAGAAACACAAACTGGAATCAAGGTTGCCGGGAGAAATATCAATAACCTCAGATATGCAGATGACACGACCCTTATGGCAGAAAGTGAAGAGGAACTAAAAAGCCTCTTGATAAAGGTGAAAGTCGAGAGTGAAAAAGTTGGCTTAAAGCTCAACATTCAGAAAACGAAGATCATGGCATCCGGTCCCATCACTTCATGGGAAATAGATGGGGAAACAGTGGAAACAGTGTCAGACTTTATTTTTCTGGGCTCCAAAATCACCACACATGGTGACTGCAGCCATGAAATTAAAAGACGCTTACTCCTTGGAAGGAAAGTTATGACCAACCTAGAGAGCATACTGAAAAGCAGAGACATTACTTTGCCAACAAAGTTCGTCTAGTCAAGGCTACGGTTTTCCTGTGGTAATGTATGGATGTAAGAGTTGGACAGTGAAGAAGGCTGAGCGCCGAAGAATTGATGCTTTTGAACTGTGGTGTTGGAGAAGACTCTTGAGAGTCCCTTGGACTGCAAGGAGATCCAACCAGTCCATTCTGAAGGAGATCAGCCCTGGGATTTCTTTGGAAGGAATGATGCTAAAGCTGAAACTCCAGTACTTTGGCCACCTGATGTAAAGGACTGACTCATTGGAAAAGACTCTGATGCTGGGAGGGATTGAGGGCAGGAGGAGAAGGGGACGACAGAGGATGGGATGGCTGGAAGGCATCACTGACTCGATGGACATGAATCTGAGTGAACTCCGGGAGTTGGTGATGGACAGGGAGGCCTGGTGTGCTGCGGTTCATGGGGTCGCAAAGAGTCGTACAGGACTGAGCGACTGATCCGATCTAATCTGATATATCAGATTACTTTATGTGGATTCTTCCATCATTTTTCTACTGGCTTTCTTTTCTTTTGTAAAATAAGGATATAACAGGAAAATTTGTGAGTCTGGTAGGATGTATGACAGTTAAGTGACAACTAAGAGTCTATCTTGCTTTGCTGGTACTTCAAATTGTGATTTTTGACGTTTTTTTTTTAATTTTCAATTTTGTCAGTGTACCTAAGCTGTCACCAAGCACTGTCATGTTGATCTATGCTAACCAGTGTATAAATTCCCACGTGGCTCTGTGGTAAAGAATTTGCCTGCCATTGCAGGAGACATGAGTTTGGTCCCTGGGTTGGGAAGATCCCCTGGACAAAGGAATTGCAACCCACTCCAGTATTCTTGCCTAGGAAACCCCAGGGACAGAGGGGACAGATGGGCTACAGTCCATAAAGTCACAGAAGAGTCAGACATGACTTAGTGACTAAACAAAAAAAAACAATAACCAATGTATAGTCCTTGCCCTCAAGGAGTTCAAAGATTAGTGCTATTCTTCAGTTTTCTTTCTGGGATTAAAATGCATGCTTATAATCAGCCCTCCTTATCAACAGGTTCCAAATTTGTGGATTCTACCAACCGTGGATCAAAAATAATAAGAGAAAACAAAAAACAAAAAACAAAAAAAACTACAGAAAGTTCCAAATAGCAAAACTTGAATTTGCTGCACATTGGCAACTATTTATATGGCTTTCACATTGTAATAAATATAAGTAATCTAGAGATGATTTAAAGTGTTGCATAGGTTATATGCAAGTGCTATTTTATATGAGGGACTTGAGCATCCTTGGATATTGGTAACCTCCAGGGGGAGGTGGCGGGATCCCAGTGCCCTGTGCATACTGAGGGACAACTGTACATTAGTAATCAAAGACCTACTAGGTATTTGTGAAATAAGAGCAAACTAATTGATAGTCTTGGGAGAAGAGTGAATCATGGACATGTTTAGGACATGTACTCCTGTTGTACTCTATAACACATCTTTCTAGGGACAGAATATTTATGTCCTCCTGCTCTGTTAGCCACTGTTCAAAATGTTATTTTCTGCAACTAAGAGTCATGATGTTGTCCTTCTTGAATTAAATACACTTTTGTAAAATGTTGCAATTCCCAGGAGAACAGATACTATTTACTGATAGCATTTTCAGTTCAGTTCAGTTCAGTCGCTCAGTCATGTCTGACTCTTTGCGACCCCATGAACCACAGCATGCCAGGCCTCCCTGTCTATAACCAACTCCTTAAGTTTACCCAGACTCATGTGCATTGAGTTGGTAATGCCATCCAACCATCTCATCCTCTGTTGTCCCCTTCTCCTCCTGCCTTCAATCTTTCCCATCATCAGGGTCTTTTCTTTTTTTTTTTTAGAATATTTGTTAGGATTTTATTTTTAAATACTCAGCCCAAATTTGATTTGCTATAACTTTAACCCATTGCCCTACTTCTGTGAATTTTGCATCAGGGTCTTTTCAAATGAGTCAGTTCTTTGCATCAGGTGGCCAAAGTACTGGTGTTTCAGCTTCAACATCAGCCCATCCAATGAACACTTAGGACTGATCTCCTTTAGGATGGACTGGTTGGATCTCCTTGCAGTCCAAGGGACTCTCAAGAGTCTTCTCCAACACCACAGTTCAAAAGCATCAATTCATTGGTGCGATGGCACCCCACTCCAGTACTCTTGCCTGGAAAATCCCATGGATGGAGGAACCTGGTGGGCTGCAGTCTGTGGGGTCTCGAAGAGTCGGACACGACTGAGAGAATTCACTTTCACTTTTCACTTTCATGCATTGGAGAAGGAAATGTCAACCCACTCCAGTGTTCTTGTCTGGAGAATCCCAGGGACGGGGGAACCTGATGGGCTGCTGTCTATGGGGCCGCACAGAGTTGGACATGACTGATGTGACTTATCAGCAGCAGCAGCAGCAGCAGCTTTCTTTATAGTCCAACTCTCACATCCATACACGACTATTGGAAAAACCATAGCCTTGACTAGATTGACTTTTTTGACAAAGTAATGTCACTGCTTTTTAATATTCTGTCTAGGTTGGTCATAACTTTCCTTCCAAGGAGTAAGCGTCTTTTAATTTCATGGCTGCAATCACCATCTGCAGTGATTTTGGAGCCCCCCAAAATAAAGTCAGCCACTATTTCCACTGTTTCCCCATCTATTTCCCATGAAGTGATGGGACTGGATGCCATGGTTTTGGTTTTCTGAATGTTGAGCTTTAAGCCAACTTTTTCACTCTCCTCTTTCACTTTCATCAAAAGGCTCTTTAGTTCTTCTTCACTTTCCGCCATAAGGATGGTGTCATCTGCATATCTGAGGATATTTCTTCCGGCAATCTTGATTCCAGCTTGTGCTTCATCCAGCCCAGCATTTCTCATGATGTACTCTGCATATAAGTTAAATGAGCAGGGTGACAATATACAGCCTTAATATACTCCTTTTCCTATTTGGAACCAGTCTGTTGTTCCATGTCCAGTTCTAACTGTTGCTTCCTGACCTGCATATAGGTTTCTCAAGAGGCAGGTCAGGTGGTCTGGTACTACCATCTCTGGAAGAATTTTCCACAGGTTGTGTAATTTGTGATGACATTGTGGATAACTTTTTTTTTTTTTTGCATTAATAACATTTCTCCCTTTGTAGGATGGATAATCTTTAAACGAGTTTCCAATCGTGTATAAATCTAGCTAAATAATGTGTATTCTTGTTTGATTCCACAAAGAGTGTGGCTTACTTTTGTTTCTATGAGTCAGTTTTGACCCCAATTAAGTCTCCCCTAATACTGTTGGTCATAATCAATTGCTTCTTTCCCTGAGCTCTCCCAGGAGGGTATTTGTCTCTCTATTTAGTACTTACTTATTCTATTTTAGTTGTCTTATCTGTTACTAGAAGGAAGAAGGGACTCTCTTATTCTTCTCTGTGCTCTCCTAAGCACCGATCATATGCCTTGCACCTAATATGTCTCACAACATTTTTGCTGGATTAAAAATAATTTCATAGATGAAATAGACTTTGTAATATCCATAATAGCCTTAGGCCTTAATGCATATTTTTGAAAGGTATACATTTTGACAGGCTTCCCTGATAGCTCAGTTGGTAAAGAATCTGACTGTAATGTGGGAGACCTGGGTTCCATCCATGGGTTGGGAAGATCCCTTGGAGAAGGAAAAGGTTACCCACTCCAGTATTCTGGCCCGGAGAACTCCATGGACCATATAGTCAATGGGTTCTCAAAGAGTTGGACTCGACTTTCACTTTTCATACATTTTGATAGTATGGGTGTGTGAGTGTATTTGGTGAAACTCCTGTGAGAAATCTGCCTAGATTTTTTTTAAGCAAGATTTTCATCAGCTAGCAGCTTTTAGTGTTCGCAACCTTATTACTGGCAGTAAATTTCTTTGAAAATGCCAAGTAAGGCCCATCGGGCTAATGGATTTATCCACTATGATATTCTAGGAAATTATGCCATCCAACTTTCCAGAAGTTGCTTCAAGGTCAAATACTGAAATATCTAAGTAGATTACAAGGATGCCTGGTAAAATCTTTTTTGACTGTCTTGTCTATTTCTACATCACTATTCCCAATAGTGATTTCCAATATTTCTACAATCCAATGTTCAGATATACTTTCTTTTCCACTCTTCCTATTTACAGTTGGAATCTGGCATTTATTTAAGTTTTCAGCTCACTGGATATTTCAGAAAATTTTACCCTTTGAAAGAAGTACTTCTTTGGCTCCAAAAAGCAAAGAAAAAATCAGGAGAATGAAATAGTAACTTTTCATTTGGAAATGGCTTCCCCTAAAGCAAGTGAACTCTGATCAAGAATTAGATGCTGATCTTGGACTTCCAAACTCCAGAACTGAGAAAATAAATGTTAGTTCTTTAAGCCAAAAAAAAAAAAAAAAGAGAACATGATCACACAGGTGCACTGAATGGGCTGAACAAACTCTGTTTTACTGACATATGTGTAATGATTGGCAAGTATCAGACAATGGAAAATACAACTCCCACTCAGTCAAATCTTCTGAAAATATTGTCGCTTCCTGGCCACTTCCTGTCCAGTTATTCACTCAAGAGAGGTCTTCAATCACTTGGCCAATTATAAAGCACACCAATAGGTAGCTGTTTACTCTCTGGCTTCCTATTTACTTTGACAGGCCTCTGATCATTGGGTTCATTAAAGGGAAAAAACACCATCATGGAAAGACATTAAGTGTATAACAGAGGCCCCAACTTGAGCCTAAGTTGGGCTCAAGTATATTTCAAAGTGTCCCAATAGACTGTATATACATTCCTTGAAGGCAGAGACCTTCAAGACTCATATTTTTGGAGCTACGTCTCTGTCTTCATTGTCACCTTTGGGCTTATTGGTTTGACATTTCTTCTGTTTGACTTTTTCCCCTGGGGCAACATTTTTTTTAATAAAAATTAAAAAAAAATTGAAGCGTAGTTGATTTAGGGCTTCCCAGGTGGCTCAGTAGTAAAGAATCTGCCTGCCAATGCAGGAGATGCAGGTTCGATTCCTGGTTGGGAAGATCCCTGGAGGAGGAAATGGCAACCCACTCCAGTATTCTTGCCTGGGAAATCCCATGGACAGAGGAGCCTGGTGGGCTACAGTCCATAGGGTCCATTGCAAAAGAGTCAGACACGACTTAGTGACTAAACAACAGCAACAAGAGCAATAGTTGATTTACAGTATTATATTAGTTTCAGATATACAATATGGTATTTCAAAATTTTTATAAATTATACTCAATTTAAAATTACTATAAAATATTGGCTATATTCTTTGTGCTGTACAATATATCCTTGAAACTTATTTATTTTATACATAGTAGTTTTGTATCTCTTACCCTCCCCCTTTATCTCTCCCCATTGGTAACCACTAGTTAGCTTTCTGTATCTGTGAGTCTGTTTCTGTCTTGCTGTTCATTTGTTTCTCCAGTTTAATTCCACATCTCATTTTGGCTTCGTTTGATTCCAAATGACTTCCTTGAACTCCACAGTACATGTGTTTGTGGCACTTTGGGGAGTCAAGGAGGAATAGTGCTAGTTGAGGGGGGGTGGGAGGATGGGGGGCCTACAAAGTGGGGGAGATAAGAAGTCAGCAGCTTTTCAGACATGTGATGACAAAGGGATTCAGAATCAGTGAGGGATATACTTGGGGACGAGACTGCACCTCTGCAGCCAGCGTCTCCATCCCAGGAATCCTTGGATATTAGGGAGAGTGCTAGACTTTTCATTATATAAGTAATAGTGACATATAATTTTATATTTGGGTATTATATGAAAGAGTAGCTTCAGAAGACTGGAGAACTTGGCAGCATTTGAACAGTTTTTTTTTTTCACATTGTTATTCAAGTCTATTAAGAATGCCTTTGTTTTCTAGCAATTTTTTTTTAAGCAATTGTTTTTTATATACAGTTGTATTTGTTAAAAATCCTGGGTTGGAGTTTAACCTGGTTGAACAGGAAAATCAAAGAGGGAGACAGAGAAGCCTTTCTTTACCTCTGTGCCAAGGGAGTGTATGAGAATTTTAACACAAGATGTAGCCCTGGCTTTGATTCAGGAAAATACCAGAGAAGGTTATAATTGAGTTCCTATAAAGAAATAAGTTCTTTAATTCAGTATCATCTTTTATTTACCAAGAAACGCATACCATTGCAGTGTGCCAGGAAAGTAGAATTCTATTATGTTTACCTTGAAGTGCTGGGTGTAATGAAGTCATTGGCAAGTGCTGTTCATTTTTTAAAGGCAAGCAAGAGAAAAATAATAAAACTCAAACCTCTACATTTCTATTGATCACAGGATGCAGATCTTATTCATTGTCTCTTTATCTATCAAGAAATGGAAACATACAGTTTTAAAAAATGCTAAAACTTTGATCCCATTTTCTTCTCTTCCTCTTCGGTAAATTCTCTGAGTATTTGAAAAGGTGGAAAGATTATAGAAAACTTTTCTTTTGATGTCTAGACTCTATTTGGTTAGAATCATAACAAACATGTTTTGTTTTTGAAGAAGTAGTGCAGACTACAGTGTCAATGCTGGGATAAAGTATACAATGAGAATACGGAAGTGTTACATAGAGTCTTCAGACAATAACACTTGGAGTTTGTAATAAATTTGGGGAAAACACATTTATTGAGTGAAGCAGTAAATGATAAGATCTAGACTTAACTGTGATCTGTAACACGTTCAATGAAACAATAAATATGCTTGTAAAATGAAATGGTTTAATTCTGTATAATTTCTCAATATGTTACAGTTATGTGGATTTCTGTGCAGGAAGAAATACTAGTCCAAAACATAACTTGGTAGTAAACTAAATATGAGAAATCATAAAGTTTTTATATCTATTGATTCTTTATTTTCAAAGTGAAAGAGATGTTGCGTCTGCTCTTAGGTAATGTTTGGTCCTTGTTATCACAAAGGCTTGCTTTGGGGTCCAGAGGAAAAAGAGATGCCTGCATTTATACTGTTCAGCCATTGTGTTTCACAGTGGCTTCAGGGAGAAAATAATAATTTCTGTGACAATCTGGTAGTTTCTTGTCTACGTAAGTCTAAGTAGTTTTGAGGGGGACACTATGTGTCAGTCACCATTTTGTGTTTAGGAGATTCAGTGATTCAAACACCTATATATTCAAAGGAAAAGAGCAGAAACAGAAACTCAATTATTGAAGCTCTATGTGCTGAAAATCAAAGTGTGTGTGTGCACTGTGTGTTAGTCACTCAGTCGTGTCCGACTCTTTGTGACCGCACAGACTGTGGCTGGCTAGGCTTCTCTGTCTATGGGATTCTCCAGGCAAGAATACTGGAGTGAATTGATATTCCCTTCTCCAGAGGAACTTCCCAACCCAGGGATTGAATCTTGGTCTCCTGCATCGCAGGCAGGTTCTTTACCATTTGAACTACAGGGATGTCCTGAAAATCAAAGACCCACATAGAATTAGAAATATAATTTTTCCTCTTTTCATAAAAAAGGGGAATGTGAGATATTTATTAAAATAAACTATAAAATGCCTGCAAGGAATCGAGGATGGTGGTTAGCTTTTTTGACAGGAAAATATTTTTCTATCTGTATTTTGGTGTCAAGGTTATCTTTCATTTGGAGGATTTTGTAATTTTGCATTGATTGAGAGACTTTTACTTATTTTCAAAACTATGTATGCAAATTATGATTAAATTTCAGAGGATTTAATCTTTTGAATATCACCTTAAAAATAGGAATTATGGTACACTGAGATGATAATTAACTCATTATGAATAATTTATTTTATACCTGGAAACTCTGGGCATAGTTGATGTTACCTAAATTTTCAAGCAGATACCAGTCAAGATAGCAGTAAGTTCAAGTCCTATGTGTAGTATTGCATATTAAGTGAGAAATCTCATTACAAAAGTCCAGCATTTAATGTTTCTTATTTTATAATATTCATGCTAAAAATTCCCAGCTTGGGATGCTGAAAGAATTATAATGTCCAAACAGTGTTTTTATAGTAAACATATTTTAATTATTTTAGCTCTCCTGAAAAAAAGGTAACCAAGTCAACTTTGACTATGGTAGCTTTTATATTTTAAAAGTTTGTGGCATTTATATTTAATCTTCTTTAAGCTGGTGAGTGAATATAACCATCTTTTGATTACAGATTTCAAATAATGGAGGGCATTAGACATCATAAGATTTGTCACGATCAAACAGCATGTCATTTGTAGATTATGTAAATTCTGATGTCAAGGAGGAACGTATTGGTCTACATTTGTCTATTTATTTATTTTATCCTTATGCATTTTGTTTAACTGTCTAGCACTTACTATGTGCCTGATAATACTCTAAGTGTTTACAGTGACCCTATGAGGCAAGCACTATTGCAATCCTCATTTTATTGAAGAGGAATGTAGATTAGTAAAAATAGTATGAATTTTAGCAAGAAACAGACTTGAGTTAAATTCTGAATCTACCACTTACTAACAATGTATGTGTGTGTGTGTGTGCTAGTCACTCAGTTGTTTCTAACTCTATGCAACCCCATGGTCTGTAGCCCACCAGGCTCCTCTGTCCATGGAATTCTCCAGGTGAGAATACTGCAGTGGGTTGTTGCTATGCCCTACTCCAGGGGATCTTCCTGACCCAGGGATTGAACCCGGGTTTCTTGCATTGCAAACAGACTCTTTACTGTCTGAGCTACCAGGGAACAACTAACAAGTCAGCCATGGTATTTAATATGTGCTTATGTCTCTAAGCCTCAATTTCCTTTATACAAAATGAGGGAAGATACTTAATACTTTCCAGGCTTATTGTGAATGTTAAATCAAAATATTGGAAAGCACCTAGCACAGTTTCTGGTACATCATAACTTCTGAATACAGACTAATTTTCTTCCCATTCACTTTAGTCTTGTGTTAGTCAGGACTCTTAGTTACAAGTGGTGGAAACCCTCATCAAACAGAATCTTTAAAAAAAAGAATACGTTCATTCATTTAACTGGGAAATTCAAGGTGTTTCACCAATGCCATTAGAATGTCTTTCTCTTGGTAGTGCTCTTCACTGTTTTGGCTTATTTTCAGGCAGACTCCAATCCAATCTTTTTATTGATAAAATTTTTATTTGCTTTTTGCCAGTTTGTATCTGGTCAGTTTCATGGTCTGGTAACCAAAGGCACATTTCTCTTACAGTCATAGACCTTGAGTCTGGTTCTCATAATTTCTGCCTTTAAAAAAAATATTTTAAAAGTATTTATCTACCTGCAGTTCAAGAGAGGCAGGCTCTATCCCTGGGTTGGGAAGATCCCCTGGAGAAAGGCATGGCAACCTACTCCAGTATTCTTGCCTGGAGAATCCCATGGACGGAGGAACCTGGTGGGTTATAGTCCATGGGGTTGCAAAGAGTTGGACGTGACTGAGTGACTAACACTTTATTCATTTGGCTGTGCCAGGTCTTAGTTGTAGCACACAGGATCTTTGATCTTGGTTGCAGCATGTGGGATCTAGTTCTCTGACCAGTGATTAAATCTGGGCCCCCTGTATTTCAAGTGTGGAGTCTTAACCACTGAACCACCAAAGAAGTCCTAGAATTTTTGCTTTTATGCAACCAACCAAGATGCTCTACCCACTGACACAGGCCTTAGTTAAATAGCATCTTGCTGTTTCTTGGGAGAAGTTAAAGTAGGTTAGGGTATGATGGAGGTACAGCTAATCTGCCCCTCGCCCACGGCAGAATCCTAATAGTTCCTTAAAATGCAGGTAATTGTGTCCTCTGTCACACAGGAAATGCACAGGATAAGGTCTTTGGTAGGCAACTAGGAGATCTATACTGGTCTTGTCTCCTGATATATCTGTTGTTCCCCAAAATTTGTTCACATAAGTTTAGCTTGGAGCAGAGTATATATACAGTACTTCCAACCTGGTAAGATTCATGATTATCTATCTGTCAGCCATTTTGTATTTCTAGCCACAAGCAGAAAGTATATTTTCTTCCCTATCCACTGTCACACATAAAAACATGGACCATACCTTTTATCCTCCTTGCATAGGCACCTATTCAAGGACAAAAGCAGTAGACAATGAAATCCAGTATCCTGAAGTATTTATATCAAGCCCCTAAAGTTTGGTAAGCTCAAGTCCTAAGATGCAGCAGGGGTAGTTTAATAAACTACTGCAAAATCTACTGTCAATTTCATGGCTGGAGGCAGGAGAATCGACTGTCCCACATTTCAATTGCAATCAATCAGTTCTGTGTTTGGGATCTGTTATTTTCTAATATCAATATTCTAGATATCAATGTCAATTTTATGAAATATCCCTTTGGACCATGACAGAGATTTGGCTGCTATTGGTCCCTTTAACAATCTTTGCTGAAATATCAGCAAGGTGATTTCCCTTAGCAGCTTCCAAAGAGTCAAGTATAGAATGCCCACAAAGCTTAAAAAAATAGAACTTAAGTGGCAGATAAAAACATTGCATTCAATAATTCCTGAACATAGAGGCCATTTTTAATTTTATTTCCACTGGAAGTAAAGAAGACATGTTGTTTCAACAACATTTCAAAATCATGAGCTACTCTAAAATCTTATCTGCTATCAGTGTAAATATTGGCAGTTTTGTCCTTGGCTAAAACACAAGCCTATGTAAGAGCTTATAATTTAGCCTGTTGTGCCAAAGTAGTCATAGGTAAAGGTGTTGCTTCAACAACTTCAAAAGAATTTGTAATACCACATCCAGCACAGTATTTGTTATGGTCACCATTTAAATCAGAATCATCAGTGAACCATGAGAGGTCAACATTACCCAATGGAATTTCCTGTGGATCATTACGAGGAGTCAGGAGATGGTCTGTCAGCCTTAAGCAGTCCTAAGGGACTTCACTGGGGACAAAGAGGAAAAGATCAGCCAAGTTAAGGTTACTACAACATAAAAGAGTTATATGAGAAGAAATTAACAAAAGGACTTCAGAGGTGAGGTGCTGACTGAGAAATGTTGAGTGTGATGAGAATTCAGGAGACTTCACTGTGTAGCTCAAATGGTAAAGAATCTGCCTATGAGGCAGGAGACCAGGGTTCAGTCCCTGGGTTGGAAAGTTTCTCTGGAGAAGGGAATGACAATCTACTCTAGTATTCTTGCCTGGAGAATTCCATGGACAGACAAGCCTGGTGGGCTACAGTCTGTGGGGTCGCAAAGAGTTGGACACGGCTGAGTGACTAACACAACACAGTCCTAATACGTGAGGTATAAAAATGGTTAAAGGAGATCCCACGGTGATTTTCTCAATGGCTTTAACTGAAAGGGCAGTGGTTGTAATGGCTTTAAGGTAAGCGTGGGGCACCCCTGTACCACAAGGTCCAGTTGCTGGTTACAATACTCTATGTTTCAATGGTGGTTCTCATGTTTTGGGGTGAGTACGCCAAGGGCATTCCCTTTCCTTTCATATGCAAAAAGGAAAAAGGGAATCTGATCATTGGGATGGCCAAGGGCAGGTGGATTCTTCAAATTTTCCTTTAAGGCCTTGAGGGCTGTGTCATCTGGTTTTTCCGATAAAACTGGATTACAGTTGTAACTATTTATTAAAACATATAGGGGTTTGGCCATAAGAGAGAAATTTTGAATCCAATTTCATCAGTAAGCAACTAGCTGGAGAAAACCTCTCAGTTGGTGCTTAGTTTGGAGAAACACAGGACACTGTCTGGATCTAGCTGCAGCCCTTATTCTGATATTCTAAATATCAAACCTGGGTTTGGTGACACTCTGTGATAACCTAGAAGGGTAGGATGGGGTGAGAGGTGGGAGGGAGGTTCGAGGGGTGGGGCACATATGTATACCTATTGCTGATTCATGTTGATGTATGGCAAAAAGCAATAAAATATTGTAAAGCAATTATTCTTCATTTAGGAAAAAAAAAAAAAAAAACCTGGGTCTGGGAATACTGCAGTTTTTCTTTGGTGACCTTATGTCCCTTAAGGCTGAAACTTTAGCATGTGGTTGCTCTTTTCCTGTGAGGCAGCATAAGAAGTAGAGCAAAGAAGCAAATCATCTACATATTACAACAAAGCAGAACCCCTAGGGAACTTTACATCATCTAGATCAGCCTTCAGGATTTTGAGAAATAAGGAGTTTCAGTACAACCCTGAGGCATGACTGTCTAGGCGAATTGTTTTTCTTCCCAAGTGAATGCAAGAAAGGTATATTGGCTAGCTTCATCAACTGGAATGCTAAAGAATGCAATGCATAAATCAATTAGAGTAAAGAATTTGTTTCCAGTGGGAGTGGATGTTAGTAGCCTATGAGAGTCAGTGACAACCGGATTTGGAAGGATAACAATGTGGCTTATTGCTTGGAGGTGCTATAGTTTTTCTCATCAGTAAATAGGGGTAGCTGCAGGCCATGGGGTCGCTAAAGTCGGACATGACTGAGGGACTTCACTTTCACTTTTCACTTTCCTGCATTGGAGAAGGAAATGGCAACCCACTCCAGTGTTCTTGCCTGGAGAACCACAGGGTTGGGGGAGCCTGGTGGGCTGCCGTCTATGGGGTCGCACAGAGTCAGACACGACTGAAGCGACTTAGCAGCAGGGACTAGTACAATGGATAATGAGGTCTTGAACCTCTAATCTTCTATTATGGACTTATGCCTTGAAGGCTTTTTACTTATAGAGTATTGATTAATTCTGGGAAAAGGTTCTATTTGAGGGTCTATTTGAATTTTGTTGGGAGGTTTGCTGTGAATCTTGCCAACATCAGTTAGAGATTTTGCCCATAAGGAGAGTGGTAGTGGTAGTGTTAGTTGCTCTGTGACCCCATGGATTGTAGCCCGCCAGGCTCCTGTGTCCATTGGATTCTCTAGGCAAGAATACTGGAGTGGATTGCCATTCACTTATCCAGAGGATCTTCCCAACCCAGGGATCGAACCCAGGTCTCCTGCATTGCAGTTGTTTCTTTACTGTTTGAGCTATAGGGAAGACTTTGTACAGGAAAAGAAAGTGGTAGCTGATTCAATAGGGACAAATGATCAGTGTTTACAGAATCAGCTCTAGTGTCATCAGAGAGGAACAAGAAAAAGATGTCAAAGGGTCATTTAATTCACTTGCCTTGTTGCTTTGATGACAACGATCAATTTCTAAAATGATTTCCCCCTTTCGGGAGAAATAAATTCTAGCATGATATTTCTGTAAGAAGTCTTGGTCTAATAAATGGACAGGCATGGAAAAACTAAGGGGACAAGGGTGTGTATCTTTCAAAGAGCCTAAACAAAAGGGAATGGGGTTCACAGACAGAAATCTCTGGAGATTTATTAGAGAACCCATTCTTTGAATTGTTTTAATACTCTGAGGGGGCTTCCCAGGTGGCTCAGTGGGTAAAGAATCTGTCTGCCAATGCAGGAGATATAGTAGATATGGGTTCAATCCCTGGGTCAGGAAGATCCCCTGGAGGAGGGCATGGTAACCCACTCCAGTATTCTTGCCTGGAGAATCCCATGGCTAAAGGGACCTGGTGGGCTACAGTCCGTAGGGTTGCAAAGAGTCTGACATGACTGAAGTGACTGAGCACAAGCATGAGTACTCTGAGGCAGTGGCTGCTTTACAGTAGAGGGTTTGATCACTGAGTGTGTGACTCTGGTGTCAGGACTGGAAGAGATTCATCCCCAATATAGGAAAATGTTTTCCCAAGCAGATTAAGAAGGAAGATTGGGAAGGGCCCTTGTAGTTCCTTGGAGAATTAGGAGGATGTTACAAAGGCTGGTTAGAGACTTGAAGATGCCTAAAATTCTTAAAGTAGTTAACAATCTATTTTCCAGTGTCCTGGCTCTTTGCAACAGTAGCAGAATCTAGAGGGGTTTTGGTTTCTTTTAGTAGCCTTCATTTGCTCAAGTTGAAGACAAGGGTTTTGGTGACAGAGAAGGGAAGGAGGTGAAATTTGAGACAAAGAAGCCGGGGAAGGAGAGCCCGAGGCTTTGGGAGTCATTTTATCTTTTATCATTTTGCCTGTTTGCCTCAGCTAATCTTAAAATGTTATTTTGCAGAGAGGCAATTTCAGCCTCAAAATATCAATTGAACTAAGAATTCCACTCGGTTCTAAGAAGTAGCTCACTTTAGTTTTAGGGAAGTTAAGTAAGTGAAGTGAAGTTGCTCAGTCATGTCTGACTCTTTGCGACACCATGGACAGTAGCCTACCAGGCTCCATCGTCCATGGGATTTTCCAGGCAAAAATACTGGAGTGGGCTGCCATTTCCTTCTCCAAGTTTTAGGGAAATTAAGTCCAATTCAGATTTAAGTTAATTAAATTTGAGGACTTCCAAAGTTCTCCATAATGGCCACAGATATTCTAAATTGCCCGTGGTCAGGTTGGTCCATTTTCTTAGAAATGTGCATGAGGAAGGACTCAGGTTTTTTTTTTTTTTTAACATAAAATGGATTGAGGTCAGTGTAGGGAGGCGCCCTTAAAATACTTAACATAACCGTGATCCCATTTCCTAGAGGTTTTTCCTCTAAAGTAAAGAGCAGTTGCCCATATAATGAGTCAGTGGGAAAACCAGGACCAGAATCAAGATTTTGCACTCCAAATTTACTAAAAAAAAGCAATTGTCCAACAGTTTAAATGGCTTACAAACACCACAAAGGGTTCAATTCAAATAGCTTGCAAGCCAATACCAGCTGGTCTTAGGGAGAGAGCTTGGTCCCAGAGCCAGGCCAAAGCCTGTCTCCAAAGGACTAGGCCAAAGACTAAAAAACCCAGCCCTGTTTCAGAGAAACAAGAGCTGTTTCTGAGAGGGTCAAAGGCCGGCCCGTTTCAGTCAAACAGTCTGATCCCAAAACAGACTGAAGTATTAATACCAAATGAGCACTTGCATACAGGCAAGGCTTTAACCACAAGACAAAATCTTTGAATGGATCTCGAATAAATGCTTGCTTTGCTTGTTGTCTGGCTTCACTTCAGTCATGTCAGACTCTGTGCAACACTATGGACTGTAGCCTGCCAGTTTCCTCTGCCCATGGGATTCTCCAGGCAAGAATACTGGAGTGGGTTGCTGTTAGGTAGTTAGAATAGGAAAAAGGAGTCCAGAATGGCGGTGGCTAAAAGACAAGGAAGGGAATAGTCCATGAAAATAGAACAAAGGAAGGTCAGAGTGTTGTAGCCATGCGTTCCGGGAAACAAACTTACTCAGAAGGACAATGCAGATAGTGGAGCGCAGTTTATTACACTGGGGGCCCAAGGCAGTCTCCTCTTAGCCAAAGACTCCGATCAGTTTTTGTGAAAACCTTATATACCCTAAGTGTATGTGCCCAAACCCACCTCCCCAAATTGCCTGAAACTGGTCTGAACAAAGGAAAAGAAAGATACAATCAAAGTTAACCCATGATTCATGTGCCTTTTGCCTAGGTTGTTCAGTTCAGTCGCTCAGTCATGTCTGACTCTTTGCGACCTCATGAACTGCAACACGCCAGGCCTCCCTGTCCATCACCAATTCCCAGAGTTCACCCATACTCATGTCCATTGAGTAGGTAATGCCATCTAACCATCTCATCCTCTGTCATCCTTTTCTCCTCCTGCCCTCTATCTTTCTAGCAGCAGGGTCTTTTCAAATGAGTCAGCTCTTCGCATCAGGTGGCCAAAATATTGGCGTTTCAGCCTCAACATCAGTCCTTGCAATGAATACCCAGGATTGATTTCCTTTAGGATGGACTGGTTGGATCTCCTTGAAGTCCAAAGGACTCTCAAGAGTCTTCTCAAACACCACAGTTCAAAAGCATCAATTCGTTGGTGCTCAGCTTTCTTTATAGTCCAACTCTCACATCCATACATGACTATTGGAAAAACCAAAGCCTTGACTAGATGGACCTGTGTTGACAAAGTAATGTCTCTGCTTTTTAATATGCTGTCTAGGTTGTCATAACTTTCCTTCCAAGGAGTAAGCATATTTTAATTTCATGGCTGCAATCACCTTCTGCAGTGATTTTGGAGCCCCCCAAAATAAAGTCGGCGGCGGCTGCGACCGACGCACTAAGTGTGGCTGAGAGGAGCTACCCCACGTCTGAGGTCAGGGGCAGAAGCCGGAAGGACCCCATGCCCAAAGGGCGGTGGCTGAGAGGAGCTACCCCATGCCCCCATGCCCGAGGCCAGGGGCAGCAGCCGGGAGGAGCTACCCTACGCCCGAGGCCAGGGGCCGCGGCTGGGAGGACCAACCCCACATCCAAGGAGCCCTGGCTGCTCGGGTGCAGGAGGGCCTGGAGGAGCTATCCCACGTTGAAGGTCAGGAAGGGCAGCAGTGAGGAGATACCACTCGTCCAAGGTAAGGAGCAGCGGCTTCGCTTTGCTGGAGCAGCCGTGAAGAGATACCCCGTGCCCAAGGTAAGAGAAACCCAAGTAAGATGGTAGGTGTTGCAAGAGGGCATCAGAGGGCAGACACACTGAAACCATACTCAAAGAAAACTAGTCAATCTAATCACACTAGGACCACAGCCTTGTCTAACTCAATGAAACTAAGCCATGCCCGTGGGGCAACCCAAGACGGGCGGGTCATGGTGGAGAGATCTGACAGAATGTGGTCCACTGGAGAGGGGAATAGCAAACCACTTCAGTATTCTTGCCTTGAGAACCCCATGAACAGTATGAAAAGGCAAAATGATAGGATACTGAAAGAGGAACTCCCCAGGTCAGTAGGGGCCCAGTATGCTACTGGAGATCACTGGAGAAATAACTCCAGAAAGAATGAAGGGATGGAGCCAAAGCAAAAACAATACCCAGCTATGGATGTGACTGGTGATAGAAGCAAGGTCCGGTGCTGTAAAGAGCAATATTGCATAGGAACCTGGAATGTCAGGTCCATGAATCAAGGCAAATTGGAAGTGGTCAAATAAGAGATGGCAAGAGTGAATGTTGACATTCTAGGAATCAGCAAACTAAAATGGACTGGAATGGGTGAATTTAACTCAGATGACCATTGTATCTACTACTGCAGGCAGGAATCCCTCAGAAGAAATGGAGTGGCCATCATGGTCAACAAAAGAGTCTGAAATGCAGTACTTGGAGGCAATCTCAAAAACGACAGAATGATCTCTGTTCGTTTCCAAGGCAAACCATTCAATATCACAGTAATCCAAGTCTATGCCCCTACCAGTAACACTGAAGAAGCTGAAGTTGAATGGTTCTATGAAGACCTACAAGACCTTTTAGAACTAACACCCCAAAAAAGATGTCCTTTTCATTATAGGGAACTGGAATGCAAAAGGAGGAAGTCAAGAAACACCTGGAGTAACAGGCAAATTTGGCCATGGAATACAGAATGAAGCAGGGCAAAGACTAATAGAGTTTTGCCAAGAAAATGCACTGGTCATAGCAAACACCCTCTTCCAGCAACACAAGAGAAGACTCTACACATGGACATCACCAGATGGTCAACACCTAAATCAGATTGATTATATTCTTTGCAGCCAAAGATGGAGAAGCTCTATACAATCAACAAAAACAAGACCAGGAGCTGACTGTGGCTCAGACCATGAACTCCTTATTGCCAAATTCAGACTTAAATTGAACAAAGTAGGGAAAACCACTAGACCATTCAGGTATGACCTAAATCAAATCCCTTATGATTATACAATGGAAGTGAGAAATAGATTTAAGGGCCTAGATCTGATAGATAGAGTGCCTGATGAACTATGGAATGAGGTTTGTGATATTGTACAGGAGACAGGGATCAAGACCATCCCCATGGAAAAGAAATGCAAAAAAGAAAAATGGCTGTCTGGGGAGGCCTTAAAAATAGCTGTGAAAAGAAGAGAAGCAAAAAGCAAAAGAGAAAAGGAAAGATATAAGCATCTGAATGCAGAGTTCCAAAGAATAGCAAGAAGAGATAAGAAAGCCTTCCTCAGCGATCAATGCAAAGAAATAGAAGAAAACAACAGAATGGAAAAGACTAGAGATCTCTTCAAGAAAATTAGAGACCCTTCCAATGTGGGGCCAAGGAGTCGTGTTTCCAGTCCTTGACCCACACCTGATCCCCGGGCACAAATTCATGAATCCCCCAAGGGGGAATGGCACCCTTTCTTGTACAACCTTAGTTACTTGATTTATTACCTTACCCAGTTGTTCCAGCTGTTTAGAAATCTCATCTCCCCTTACCTGAGGCAAATTTGTTGACACTTGTTTTATTATGGGAGGGGGCCTCCCATACACAGTTTCGTATGGATAATAGCCATGGGACCGTGGAGTCATCCTGAATCTGAGCAGAGCCATAGGAAACAAGTCCACCCAGGAGCAGTCAGTCTCTATGATCCACTTGGAAAGTGTCTCTTTAAGTGTCCAGTTGGTTCCTTCCACCATCCCAGAACTCTGGGACCTATACGCTGTATGTAATTTCCACTTGATTTTTAAAGTTTTGTTTGCTTGTTGTACTAAATCAGCTACGAAAGCCGGGCCACTGTCTGATCCAATGCTGGTAGGAAATCCAAATCTGGAAACTATCTCCCTAAGCAGGCACCGGGCTACTTCTGATGCTCTTTCAGTCCGGGTAGGAAAAGCTTCTACCCATCCTGAGAACGTACATACCATGACCAGTGGGTAACGGTAGTGTTGGTGAGGTTTCATTTCAGTGAAGTCCACTTCAAGGTGTTCAAAGGACAGCGTGCCTTTTAGTTGAATCCCCAGACGTTTCTGTCTGTGCCGAGAGGCAGCATTGACCTATGAGCAGACAGTGCAGTTCTGAGATTCTGTCCTGCATAGGGAAGAGAGGCAGGGAACCAAGAAATATTCTCAAATTAGCTTTTCCAGTTTATCATGGCCTAGGTGGGTCACTTGGTGTGTTTGGCTTACCAGAGTGGGTGCCAGCTCTTCCAGTACCAATAATTTGCCACTTGGCAATTCCCACAATCCCTTTTCAGTCTTGATGGCCCCTTCTGTTTTGGCTAGTTGGTTTTGGGCTTCACTGTATTTTGGAGAGTCCAGCGTTAGCTCAGGCAGCTCTGTCAATATGAAAGCTTTAATAGGGGCTTTACTTGTCACCCCCAAGCCCTCAGCTGTTTGTTTGGCAGTCTCATCTGCCAGTCTGTTTCCCTGAGCTCGGGGGTTATCCTCTTTTTGATGTCCTCGGCAGTGTATGACTGCAATCCTTTCTGGCTCCCAGGCAGCATTTAATAGGGTCTTAATTTCTTCCTTATTTTTAATATCTTTTTCACTAGCTATCAAAAGCCCTCTCTCCTTATACAGAGACCTGTGTACATGTAGTGTGGCAAAAGCATACCTGAAGTCTGTGTAAATGTTTGTCTTCTCACCTTTTGACAGCTGGAGGGCCTGGGTTAGAGCATGTAGTTCGGCCCATTGAGCAGACCAGTGTGATGGCAGAGAGCTAGCCTCAACGATGGTTTCTTCCATGATGACTGCATATCCTGACAGTCCTTGTCCTTGTTTCACCAGGCTGGTGCCATTGGTGTAAAGGATCAAATCTGGGTCTGGGATTGGCTGGTCTCTCAAGTCAGGTCTGCTGGCATATTTCCTTGCAATCATGTGAGGGCCCACATTCTCCCACAGGAAAGAGAGTGACCGGATGAAGGGCCTGACAAGGCTCAATAGTAACATGGGTGTTCTCACATAACAGTCCCTGGTATTGAGTAATCCGGGATGTTGACAGCCATTTATGGAGGTCCCCTCACAGGAGAGTGTTGACCTCATGAAGGACTTTTACGATCAAATCTTTGCCCAAAGTCAGCTTGGTTGCCTCCCAGACCAGTAAGGCAACTGCAGCAACTGCCCATAAGCATCCCAGCCACCCAGTGACAATATTGTCCAGCCATTTTGGGAGATAAGCCATGGGTCTGTCCCATGTCCCCATAGTCTGGGACAACACTCCCATAGCCACCTTGTCCTTTTCAGTCACGCAAAAAGTTAACGGCTTAGCAAGGTCTTATAAGCCCAAGGCGGGTGCTGATGTAATTGTAATGGGTTTGAGTTCTGTTAACAGTGGGACTTGTTTTGCAAGCCTGGGGTGTTGTCTTCCACCCAGACCTCAGGGAATTGTTGAGTTAACTCTCTCTCAACTGTTTAGCCTGTCTGGTTTTTCTTCCAGGAGATGGTGCAACCTCCATTCAATTTGAGGGGTTACTCAGAGGAAGAGTAAATAGGTGGTTGAGCCCACTCAAAGAGTGGGCCTTTCGTTGGGGGGAAAGGTCACTTGTGCCCCCAATTTATACAGCAAGTCTCTTCCCAACAAAGGTACTGGGCATTCAGGGATGTATAAAAATTGAGTCACTTGGAGTCCCCCCATCTGACATTTTCGGGGTAGGCTTGAGACACAAAGGCTGCATTTATCACCATCTGAGACCCAGCAGCCTCTGGATCTTTTGGTGTGTAAAGTCCACAGGCCTCGCACAGTCTTTCAAAGAACTCAAAGGGTGATTTGCTTTCCCTTTAAATCACTTCGGAGGGTTTTGCCATACTCATAGGTTTTTGGGACCCCCCTCTTGAGACCTTGTAAAATAGCTGCCTGATATCTCTCCAGGTGGTCCTTCCCTTCCTCTGTGTTACAGTCCCAATTGGGCCTCTCATCTGGGGTGGCTAGTTCTGCCCACTGCTGCAGATTTGCAGTACCCTCAGGTGCCATTTCTCTTAACCCTTTTCTGGCCTCAGTTAGGATCTTATGTCTTTCCTCAGGGCTGAAAAGGGAGACTAGTAGTTGGATTATGTCATCCCATATAGGGCGGTAGGTTTGAAAAATAGTCTCCTAGCCTAATCATGGCTTGTGGCTCCCCTAAGTATGGTGGAGTGTGTCTCTGCCAGTTTAATATATCTATAGAGGAAAATGGCTGGTAACAATAGGCTACAGGGGTCTGATGGTAGTGCCCACATGCGTCCTGAATTGGAGGCTGTTGTAGCTCTCTGAGGGGCATCTGTAGTGGGGTTCTTTCCCCCTGTTCCTTGGCAGAGGGCAGCCTCTGTCTAATTCCTGTTTTCTTACCCCTTCCCCTACTCACCAGGAGAGGGGTATACAGTCTAGGAGGTCCAGCTGAGGTGGAATTCTGGGGGCGTTGACCAGAGATCTCCATCGCTGGAATTGGAGCCTGCCAAAATGGTGGCTCTATGATCTCTGGGAGAGCTGGTGGAAGAGCAGCAGCTGCTGAAGGAACTTCCCCTGGCCCTGGATTGGGCGTTAAGGTGGCCTCTGGTCTTGGTGGAGCACTGGGAGGCAGGCGCATCATTATTCAGTATGGGGGAGGGATCAGGTCATCCCCGTCCAAATCCTGTAGAATTTCCTTTTTTATCATCAGTCAATTTTTGTGCCATTAATATTTTTCCCTTTTTTTTCTGGATACAGAACCTTGTCCAAGTAGGAGGGTCTTGAGCTAATCCTAGCCATGAGTCAATATATGGATATTGATTCAGGTGTCCTGGCTCTCCTGTGACTACTGTATAGACTGCTTCCACTATTTTTAAGTTCATGGTGTTCTCTGCTGGCCATCCTACTCCCATAGGGGGCCATTCGACCTCATAGAGTATGTGGAGGCAGTTAGGTGTCATCTGGAAAACAACAGAATGGGAAAGACTAGGGATCTCTTCAAGAAAATCAGAGATACCAAAGGAACATTTCATGCAAAGATGAGCTCGATAAAGGACAGAAATGGTATGGACCTAATACAAGCAGAAGATGTTAAGAAGAGATGGCAAGAATACACAGAAGAACTGTACAAAAAAGATCTTCATGACCCAGATAATCACGATGGTGTGATCACTGACCTAGAGCCAGACATCCTGGAATGTGAAGTCAAGTGGGCCTCAGAAAGCATCACTACGAACAAAGCTAGTGGAGGTGATGGAATTCCAGTTGAGCTATTCCAAATCCTCAAAGATGATGCTGTGAAAGTGCTGCACTCAATATGCCAGCACATTTGGAAAACTCAGCAGTGGCCACAGGACTGAAAAAGGTCCGTTTTCATTCCAATCCCAAAGAAAAGCAATGCCAAAGAATGCTCAAACTACTGCACAATTGCACTCATCTCACACACTAGTAAACTAATGCTCAAAATTCTCCAAGCCAGGCTTCAGCAATATGTGAACCGTGAACTTCCTGATGTTCAAGCTGGTTTGAGAAAAGGCAGAGGAACCAGAGATCAAATGGCCAACATCCGCTGGATCATGGAAAAAGCAAGAGAGTTCCAGAAAAACATCTATTTCTGCTTTATTGACTATGCCAAAGCCTTTGACTGTGTGGATCACAATAAACTGTGGAAAATTCTGAAAGAGATGGGAATACCAGAACACCTGACCTGCCTCTTGAGAAATCTGTATGCAGGTCAGGAAGCAACAGTTACAGCTGGACATGGAACAACAGACTGGTTCCAAATAGGAAAAGGAGTATGTCAAGGCTGTGTATTATCACCCTGCTTACTTAACTTATATGCAGAATACATCATGAGAAACGCTGTACTGGAAGAAACACAAGCTGGAATCAAGATTGCCGGGAGAAATATCAATAACCTCAGATATGCAGATGACACGACCCTTATGGCATAAAGTGAAGAGGAACTAAAAAGCCTCTTGATGAAAGTGAAAGTGGAGAGTGAAAAAGTTGGCTCAAAGCTCAACATTCAGAAAACGAAGATCATGGCATCCGGTCCCACCACTTCATGGGAAATAGATGGGGAAACAGTGGAAACAGTGTCAGACTTTATTTTTCTGGGCTCCAAAATCACTACAGATGGTGACTGCAGCCATGAAATTAAAAGTCGCTTACTCCTTGGAAGGAAAGTTATGACCAATCTAGATAGCATATTGAAAAGCCGAGACATTACTTTGCCAACAAAGGTTCGTCTAGTCAAGGCTATGGTTTTTCCTGTGGTCATGTATGGATGTGACAGTTGGACTGTGAAGAAGGCTGAGCGCCGAAGAATTGATGCTTTTGAACTGTGGTGTTGGAGAAGACTCTTGAGAGTCCCTTGGACTGCAAGGAGATCCAACCAGTCCATTCTGAAGGAGATCAGCCCTGGGATTTCTTTGGAAGGCCTGATGCTGAAGCTGAAACTCCAGTACTTTGGCCACCTCATGCGAAGAGTTGACTCATTGCAAAAGACTCTGATGCTGGGAGGGATTGGGGCAGGAGGAGAAGGGGACGACAGAGGATGAGATGGCTGGATGGCATCACTGACTTGATGGACGTGAGTCTGAGTGAACTCCGGGAGTTGGTGATGGACAGGGAGGCCTGGCGTGCTGCGATTCATGGGGTTGCAAAGTGTCGGACACGACTGAGCGACTGTTCGGATCTGATCTGATCTGATCACCCCATGCAAGGGAAGTCGCTCAGTCGTGTCCAACCCTCAGTGACCCCATGGACTGCAGCCTTCCAGGCTCCTCCATCCATGGGATTTTCCAGGCAAGAGTACTGGAGTGGGGTGCCATCGCCTTCTCCAAAATAGTCCCCATAATCCCCTACAAATCCCTTCTTTAAATTTTTAATCATTCACTCCAATACAGTTGCCTTAGATTCACTTCCCCCCATCTTGCTTACCTTCTCAGACCTTCTTCTACTTTTCCTTTTCGTTCTGTCTAAGAAGTTCTTGGTACCCTATATACTTCTGATATTTCCACTCTATGAAACACTTAAATTGCCATTCCATCTCCTTCCTAACTGGGGTGAGAAGAGCCTTACTTGCCAGATCCCAGAAGATGAAGGGAGATTGGTGTGTCTTCACCTGTCAGTTAGCACTGCCGAACCAGAACACTACATGGTCCAAGACTGTTTCTCCCTTAACTTTTAAAGTCCGTTCTGCCTTGGTGGGCTTGATCGGGTGTGGATGAAAACACAGATGGGTTAAATATCCCACATCCCAGGCCATCTCTGGAAAAGTCAATTCATACTCACTTATGTATCCCCCTCCTTCTAGCCTGACAGTTCCGAGGGGGTCAAGAATTTCACAGCAGATGGAACACCTCCTTGGGGAGGGCAGAATATGAGCACACAAATACCTAGTTTCTTCTCCTAACAATCCCCTGGCGATTGCTTGGTAATAATTTTCCCCAAGATGGCGTGGACACCACCTTCTAAATGACATTCACAAATTTCCTTCCTAAACCCTAACAGTCTCATCAACCTGTGTACCAAGCAATCGCTGCCACCTGCCTATTCCAGGCTCCTGTGGGTCCGTGCCCCTTCTAGTCCCTCCCAGGGGGGTGATCAGGCCCCCTCTTCCACCTTGCTGGGTGGGTTCCTCCTCACCTGAGTGCTCAGTTCCCCTGCTGCCATCCACTACCTGCTAATGTGAAAGGTCTGGAATTGAGAAGCAGAATCCTTCTAGAAGGGTGAGGTGCCTTCCCCCTTCTAGAAGATTTGAGCTGCAAAGCCTCAGAGTAGACCCAAATGGGACTTGTCTCCTTGAAGTGAGGAGTTTCCCAGCCAATGCACCAAATGTACCAACACGTTCCAGGAAACAAACTCATTTAGAAGGACAAAGCAGATAGTGGAGTGCAGTTTATTATACCAGCGGACCCAAGGCAGAGTCTCCTCTTAGCCAAGGACCCCAACCAGTTTTTGTGAAAACCTTATATACCCTAAGTGTATGTGTCCAAACCCACCTCTCTAAATTCCCTGAAACTAGTCCGAACAAAGGAAAAAAAAGATACTATCAAAGTTAACCAGTGACTCATTTGCCTTAAGCCTAGGTAGTTAACAGTGGAGAATTATCAATAGGCCTGTGATCATACCCCAATAAGCATAGTAGAATTTATGATTCTATTCGGTTACACAGATAATTAGGGTATTCTTTCAGGTGATGGAGAGTCTAGGTATGAGCCCTGGGGCTCTTCCAAGGTGGGGGGAGGGGGTCTGGTTTTCCAGTTGGTATGTCGTTTCCATAGATACTAGGCATATAGCTCAAAGTCCACAGTCCGGCCCAAGATGGGGTCCTGCTTTCAAGATGGAGCCTGTTCTGTCTGTTTCCTCCTTCAAGAGGACCAGAGTGAGGACTTCAGGTAGAGCAAACAGAACTCCTGGTTAGCCCAGTTTACATAGGGCAGGCCCAGGGGGAGGAAAAAACATATAAAAAGAGGAGTCAAAGGGCCAGGGATCTCTCTCCCATGCATGCATGCGTGCATGCTTTCTCTCTCTCTCTCTCTCTCTTTTTTCTTTCTCCCTCCTCTTCAAGTCTTTTGGGTCAGCATGCCTTCACGCCTCCGAAGGAGCCTGGTAGGCTGCAGTCCATGGGGTTGCTAAGAGTCAAACATGACTGAGCAACTTCACTTTCACTTTTCACTTTCATGCATTGGAGAAGGAAATGGCAACCCACTCTAGTGTTCTTGCCTGGAGAATCCCAGGGATGGGGGAGCCTGGTGGGCTGCCATCTGTGGGGTCGCACAGAGTCGGACACGACTGAAGCGACTTAGCAGCAGCAGCCCTCACGCCTCAAGGATGTACTTTCCTTTATTTTCTAAATAAAACTGAGCTGTAACACGGAGCTGTAACACTGTTTGAGAGCTGTGACGCCCAAGGGCTTTAACGTCTGTCACTTCAAATTTTTGTTGTGATGAGACAGAACCGAGGAAATTACACACTCCCCTGACAGTTGCCATGCTCTCCTCCAGGGGAACTTTCTGACCCAAGGATCAAACCTGTGTCTCCTGCATTGGCAGGCAGGTTCTTTACCACTAGTGCCATGCTGGGGGGCTTCAAATGCAAAGAGGGTGTTGACTAAAAAATACAGTTACAACTTGAATGTAGAGAGTTATTTTATTTGGTGGGAATGTTAGGTAGCCCTGAGAAACTGCTCCAAGGATGCAGGAGATAGAGTCAGGTTATATACAAGTTTGCAACAAAGGGGGCAGACAATCTGAACATTAAAGATTATTTTTAAGTAAGGAAATCCATATATAAATTTAAGGAATTTAACATTCTTCTATGCATGGGGAGATGCAAGAGTCTGGGCTTATTGAAGTCAGTCCTTTCATCTTTGCATGAAAGGACTTTGCATCTCGGCTATCTGGGGCCAGCATCCTGCCTATTTACAGAGATCTTGCTCTTTTTCTTGAATTCCCTTAAGGCCTTCTGCTTACACACGAGGGCTGTAATTACTGATGACTGTGACACCCTGAAGTTCCTCCTGTAGAGAGTGGCACTGCTTGTCAGCATGGTTCTGGAATTCATGTCTGCTGCTTGTCCACATGACTCAGAAATTCACATTGGAGGACCAGAATCCCAGATAGCTGTGACATCCTTGTTTATTGATATAGCAGGAGATATTCCATTTAACAAGGGCATGAGTTCAGATCCAGGAGAAAGATGTACCTTTGAACTCCATGGTTGGCAAGAAAAGCAGTGTGCAACAAGGGCTCAATTTTGGGCACCACACCTATTTGCTTACCAGTCCTGGAGCCAACAGGAGTCTTCTCTGGTCCCTGTAAGGGCACCAAATGTTGATTAGAATCAAATAAACCATCAGATATCTCTCTAACAAAGACTAGATCAGCAGAGAATTGCCATTCAGGGTCTGCAACCATGGCAAGCCACATGCAAGTCCCCACAGGGCAAGGAACAAGAACATATTTTAAATAGAAAAGGAAGTTGGGTGGCCTGTAGTAAACAAAGAATCCATGGCTTTTCATTGGCTAAGTCCTTGCTAGGAAAGAATAGGAGTGTTTCCTCTTCCTGTTGGGCCCTGTTATCATCACAAGGCATGAGAGCTTTCCCTTCTGGTTTCCAAATCTATTTAATTGAGGTTCTTGCTTATTAATTCTTTATAGTTTATACATAATTCAATTGTGCAGACATGTGCCATCAGTTTTTATATTCATTTGCATAGGGATACAGATTTATATACATGATTCTCAAGACACAAAATATGGTGCCCTTCCATACACAAAAATAAACTCAAAATGGATTAAAGATCTAAACGTAAGACCAGAAACTATAAAACTCCTAGAGGAAAAGATAGGCAAAACACTCTCTGACATAAATCACAGCAGGATCCTCTATGACCCGCCTCCCAGAGTAGTGGAAATAAAAGCAAAAATAAAGAAATGGGACCTAATTAAACTTAAAAGCTTTTGCACAATGAAGGAAACTATAAGCAAGGTGAAAAGACAGCCTTCAGGATGGGAGAAAATAATAGCAAATGAAGCAACTGACAAAGAATTAATCTCAAAAATATACAAGCAGCTCCTGCAGCTCCATTCCAGAAAAATAAACGACCTAATCAAAAAATGGGCCAAAGAACTAAACAGACATTTCTCCAAAGAAGACGTTCAGATGGCTAACAAACACATGAAAAGATGCTCAACATCACTCATTATCAGAAAAATGCAAATCAAAACGACAATGAGGTACTATCTCACACTGGTCAGAATGGCTGCTATCCAAAAGCCTACAAACAATAAATGCTGGAGAGGGTGTGGAGAAAAGGGAACCCTCTTACACTGTTGGTGAGAATGCAAACGAGCATAGCCACTATGGAGAACAGTGTGGAGATTCCTTAAAAAACTGGAAATAGAACTGCCATATGACCCAGCAATCTCACTGCTGGGCATACACACTGAAGAACCCAGAATTGAAAGAGACACATGTACCCCAATGTTCATCACAGCACTGTTTACAATAGCCAGGACATGGAAGCAACCTAGATGTCCATCAGCAGACAAATGAATAAGAAAGCAGTGGTACATATTCAGAATGGAATATTACTCAGCTATTAAAAAGAATGCATTGAGTCAGTTCTAATGAGGTGAATGAAATTGGAGGCCTATTATACAGAGTGAAGTAAGTCAGAAAGAAAAACACCAATAGAGTATATTAATGCATATATTTGAAATTTAGAAAGATGGTAACAATGACCCTATATGTAAGACAGCAAAAGAGACAAAGATGTAAAGAACAGACTTTTGGACTCTGTGGGAGAAAGCGAGGGTGGGATGATTTGACAGAATAGCATTGAAACATGTGTATTATTATATATGAAATAGATCACCAGTCCAGGTTCAATGCATGAGATAGGGTGCTCAGGTCTGGTGCACTGGGATGACCCTGAGGGATGGGATAGGGAGGGAGGTGGGAGGGGGTTCAGGATGGGGAACACATGTACACCCATGGCTGATTCATGTGAATGTATGGCAAAAACCACTACAATACTGTAAAGTAATTAGCCTGTAATTAAAATAAATTAATTAATTAAAAAAATTAAAAAATATGGTGCCCTTTAATTCATTGAGTCTTCGAGTAGATTGACTGCTTATGTTGGGCTGAGTACATGTTCTTTGAAGCACCACCAAGTTTTTGAAATAAACCTTTTCAAAAAAACCTGGGGGTTTTTATAATAGGCAGGACTTCAAAAATATAATCTCTAATCCACTAATATGAGATGCCTCCTAAGCTAAAATGCTAATTTTTTTAAATTATTTTTTTTGCTACAGTCTTCCCAACTTTCATTTAAATGTATTTCCTTTAATCATAACGATGATGTCAAAACTCCTTTGGAAGTGTCTTCAGAATTCTCATTAGCAACATGAGGAAAATTTTCATTGACATGATTGAAGGAAAAGATTAGCTCTTCCATATATATTCTTGAAAGGAAAGATAAAAGCCTGCTCTCCAACTGGAGAAAGTAGATTATTGAGTTTCACTGATCTTTTTTTTTTTTTTCCCCTTTTCCCTAAAAAAGTTGCCTCACTTTTCCTCAGTTTGCTTCCATTTACAAAATAGTAACAATGACTTACTCTGTGGTTGAGAACTAAACAGCCAGGCCTTGACCTGAGCATAAGGAGAGAAGGACTTCAAATGTAATTCTAGCTGTTACTTACAACATGGCTTTTTGCTTGCATTTCTCTGTGGCAGATAAATAAATGATACCATCTTGAGAAAGCTTTAACAATGTCCCTTAGGGCTGCCTTAGAAAAAGCCAAATCTCTGTTGAATTCAAGAAAGAAAGTAATTTATGTCCATGTGAAAGACAGAGAGGTTAGAACAGTTGGTTGACCACTGTGGGGATTTTAAGAGTATCTGGGGAAAATCTGTTTCCCTGGGGTATGATCTGAGTTTTATTTTATGGATGATATCTATTGATGTAGTTCTGTTTTTTGTGAAGAAACAAGCCAACTTACTATTGACTTATGAATCTATAGAAAAAGGTAGAGAAAATATAAAGCAGCAGTTTGCTTTCTACTTGTCAAGTTAACATGGATTTGATGTCAAAATGAAGATAATATTTGTCTTGGGAATCACTTTGCATAATTTAGAAATAATATTAAGTGATTAACTCCTCATTTATTCTGTCATTCTTGTTTCTACCAGATCTCATATGCTGTAACATTATTATACATTGTGCTTCATCCCAAAGGATCCCAAAGTGGTTTACAATTACAGCATACTTTTAAATCAGTCCAGATATCCTGGTTGAACAATGTATTTGGAATGACAGAATTATATCTTTCTTGGCAAACCCATGCATAATTCACTAGGAGTATCTATAGGAGTATCTATAGTACCAAAAAAAATCAGTTTATATGCAATTATTAATAATGGAAAAATCACTGCCTTAGTTGTATGCATGTCAAATTGAGGGAGAGGGTCAAACAACAATGCTGAGTATGAGCCCCAAACTTGTGTAAAACTAAAGGGTAAAGGTCACCATTCAGTTCCCATCATGGATGGATTTGTAAAGGATTGTGTAAAGGGGAGTGATGCACATAGTAAATGACATAGTTTATGTTTCTGGATATGTCAATAAACTGTAATGCATTGCCATCTGTTTTAAAACTCTAGCTGGATGAAAAGGCTTCCTGGACATACAATAACCAGTCTTCTTTTTTTCATTTAAATTTTATTTTTTTATTGAACTCTAATTGATTCACAATTTTGTGTTAGAGATGTGCAACAGTGATATATACACACACACACACACACACGTGCATGCGTGCAAAGTTGCTTCCGTTGTGTCTGACTGTAACCCCTTGAACTGTAGTCTGCCAGGCTCCTCTGTTCATGGGATTTCCCAGGCAAGAATACTGGAGTGGGTAGCCATTCCCTTCTCCAGAGGATCTTCCTGACTCAGGGATCAAATTCGCATCTCTTGTGTCTCCTGCATTGGCAGGTAGATTTTTTTTTTTTTTTTAACACTGAACCATCTGGGAAGCCCATAGTTATCTGTTAATGCTTAACAAATTACCTCAAACAGCAGACGTACAACAACAGACACATATTATTTCAATTTCTGTTGGTAAGGAGTCTGTGTGCTGTTCACTTGAGTGTCTTTTTCTCAATGTCTCTCATAAGACTGCCATCAGTGTTTACTTGGGATGCCATCATTCCAAGGCTCAACTCGGAAAGAGCCCATTTCCAAGCTCATTCATATGGCTGTTGGCAGGCCTCAGGTGCTCATTCTGTGGGCCTCTCCATGGCACAACTCACAAGTTGGCATCTGGTTTCCCTTGAAGTGAAACTGTGAAAGAGGGAGCCCAAGATGGAAGCCACCATCTTTTTGTAACTTAAAAGTGGCATACCATCTTTTCAGACATGTTTTATTTGTTGAAAGAAATTCCACTTCATACCCAAGGGGATGGAACTATAGTACATCTGACTATCAAGAGTTGGAGATCACTCAGGGCCATTTTAGAAGCTGCCAATCACACGTGCACTTTTAGTAACTCTTTTTTTTTTTTTAACATTTAATTTTATTTTTAAACTTTACATAATTGTATTAGTTTTACCAAATATCAAAATGAATCCGCCACACGTATACATGTGTTCCCCATCCTGAACCCTCCTCCCTCCTCCCTCGCCATACCATCCCTCTGGGTCGTCCCAATGCACTAGCCCCAAGCATCCAGTATCGTGCATCGAACCTGGACTGGCAACTCGTTTGTTACATGATATTTTACGTGTTTCAATGTCATTCTCCCAAATCTTCCCACCCTCTCCCTCTCCCACAGAGTCCATAAGACTGTTCTACACATCAGTGTCTCTTTTGCTGTCTCGTACACCGGGTTATTGTTACCATCTTTCTAAATTCCATATATATGCATAAGTATACTGTATTGATGTCTTTCCTTCTGGCTTACTTCACTCTGTATAATAGGCTCCAGTTTCATCCACCTCATTAGAACTGATTCAAATGTATTCTTTTTAATGGCTGAGTAATACTCCATTGTGTATATGTACCACAGCTTTCTTATCCATTCATCTGCTAATGGACATCTAGGTTGCTTCCATGTCCTGGCTATGATAAACAGTGCTGCGATGAACATTGGGGTACACGTGTCTCTTTCCCTTCTGGTTTCCTCAGTGTGTATGCCCAGCAGTGGGATTGCTGGATCATAAGGCAGTTCTATTTCCAGGTTTTTAAGGAATCTCCACACTGTTCTCCATAGTGACTGTACTAGTTTGCATTCCCACCAACAGTGTAAGAGGGTTCCCTTTTCTCCACACCCTCTCCAACATTTATTATTTGTAGACTTTTGAATCGCAGCCATTCTGACTGGTGTGAAATGGTACCTCATAGTGGTCTTGATTTGCATTTCTCTGATAATGAGTGATGTTGAGCATCTTTTCATGTGTTTGTTAGCCATCTGTATGTCTTCTTTGGAGAAATGTCTATTTAGTTCTTTGGCCCATTTTTTGATTGGGTCATTTATTTTTCTGGAGTTGAGCTGGAGGAGTTGCTTGTATATTTTTGAGATTAGTTGTTTGTCAGTTGCTTCATTTGCTATTATTTTCTCCCATTCTGAAGGCTGTCTTTTCACCTTGCTGATAGTTTCCTTTGATGTGCAGAAGCTTTTAAGGTTAATTAGGTCCCATTTGTTTATTTTGCTTTTATTTCCGATATTCTGGGAGGTGGGTCATAGAGGATCCTGCTGTGATGTATGTCGGAGAGTGTTTTGCCTATGTTCTTCTCTAGGAGTTTTATAGTTTCTGGTCTTATGTTTGGATCTTTAATCCATTTTGAGTTTATTTTTGTGTACGGTGTTAGAATGTGTTGTAGTCTCAGTTTTACAAGTGGTTGACCAGTTTTCCCAGCAACACTTGTTAAAAAGATTGACTTTACTCCATTGTGTATTCTTGCCTCCTTTGTCAATGATAAAGGTGTCCATAGGTGCGTGGATTTATCTCTGGGCTTTCTATTTTGTTCCATTGATCTATATTTCTGTCTTTGTGCCAGTACCATACTGTCTTGATAACTGTGGCTTTGTAGGAGAGCCTGAAGTCAGGTAGGTTGATTCCTCCAGTTCCATTCTTCTTTCTCAAGATCGCTTTGGCTATTCGAGGTTTTTTGTATTTAATACAAATTGTGAAATTATTTGTTCTAGCTCTGTGAAGAATACTGTTGGTAGCTTGATCGGGATTGCATTGAATCTATAAATTGCTTTGGGTAGTATACTCATTTTCACTATATTGATTCTTCCGATCCATGAACATGGTATATTTCTCCATCTATTAGTGTCCTCTTTGATTTCTTTCACCAGTGTTTTATAGTTTTCTATATATAGGTCTTTAGTTTCTTTAGGTAGATATATTCCTAAGTATTTTATTCTTTCTGTTGCAATGGTGAATGGAATTGTTTCCTTAATTTCTCTTTCTGTTTTCTCATTATTAGTGTATAGGAATGCAAGGGATTTCTGTGTGTTGATTTTATATCCTGCAACTTTACTATAGTCATTGATTATTTCTAGTAATTTTCTGGTGGAATCTTTAGGGTTTTCTATGTAGAGGATCATGTCATCTGCAAATAGTGAGAGTTTTACTTCTTCTTTTTCAATTTGGATTCCTTTTTTTATTTCTTTTTTCTGCTCTGATTGCTGTGGCCAAAACTTCCAAAACTATGTTGAATAGTAATGGTGAAAGTGGGCACCCTTGTCTTGTTCCTGACTTTAGAGGAAATGCTTTCAATTTTTCACCATTGAGGATAATGTTTGCTGTGGGTTTGTCATATATAGCTTTTATTATGTTGAGGTGTGTTCCTTCTATTCCTGCTTTCTGGAGAGTTTTTATCATAAACGGATGTTGAATTTTGTCAAAGGCTTTCTCTGCATCTATTGAGATAATCATATGGTTTTCATTTTTCAATTTGTTAATGTGGTGTATTACATTGATTGATTTGCGGATATTGAAGAATCCTTGCATCCCTGGGATAAAGCCCACTTGGTCATGATCTTTTTAATCTGTTGTTGGATTCTGATTGCTAGAATTTTGTTAAGGATTTTTGCATCTATGTTCATCAGTGATATTGGCTTGTAGTTTTCTTTTTTTGTGGGATCTTTGTCAGGTTTTGGTATTAGGGTGATGGTGGCTTCATAGAATGAGTTTGGAAGTTTACCTTCCTCTGCAATTTTTTGGAAGAGTTTGAGCAAGATAGGTGTTAGCTCTTCTCTAAATTTTTGGTAGAATTCAGCTGTGAAGCCGTCTGGACCGGGGCTTTTGTTTGCTGGAAGATTTTTGATTACAGTTTCAATTTCCGTGCTTGTGATGGGTCTGTTAAGATTTTCTATTTCTTCCTGGTCCAGTTTTGGAAAGTTGTACTTTTCTAAGAATTTGTCCATTTCTTCCACGTTGTCCATTTTATTGGCATATAATTGTTGATAGTAGTCTATTATGATCCTTTGTATTTCTGTGTTGTCTGTTGTGATCTCTCCATTTTCATTTCTAATTTTGTTGATTTGATTTTTCTCCTTTGTTTCTTGATGAGTCTGGCTAATGGTTTGTCAATTTTATTTATCCTTTCAAGGAACCAGCTTTTTGGTTTTGTTGATTTTTGCTATGGTCTCTTTTTTGTTTCTTTTGCATTTATTTCTGCCTAAATTTTTAAGATTTCTTTCCTTCTACTAACCTGGGGTTCTTCATTTCTTCCTTTTCTAGTTGCTTTAGGTGTGGAGTTAGGTTATTTATTTGACTTTTTTCTTGTTTCTTGAGGTGTGCCTGTATTGCTATGAACTTTCCCCTTAGGACTGCTTTTACCGTGTCCCACAGGTTTTGGGTTGTTGTGTTTTCATTTTCATTTCTTTTCTATGCAAATTTTTATTTCTTCTGTGATTTGTTGGTTATTCAGCAGCGTGTTGTTCAGCCTCCATATGTTGGAATTTTTAATAGATTTTTTTCTCCTGTAATTGAGATCTAATCTTACTGCATTGTGGTCAGAAAAGATGCTCGGAATGATTTCTGTTTTTTGAATTTACCAAGGCTGGCTTTATGGCTCAGGATGTGATCTATCCTGGAGAAGGTTCCATGTGCACTTGAGAAAAAGGTGAAATTCATTGTTTTGGGGTGAAATGTCCTATAGATATCAATTAGGTCTAACTGGTCTATTGTATAATTTAAAGTTTGTGTTTCCTTGTTAATTTTCTGTTTAGTTGATCTATCCACAGGTGTGAGTGGGGTATTAAAGTCTCCCACTATTATTGTGTTATTGTTAATTTCTCCTTTCATACTTGTTAGCATTTGTCTTACATACTGCGGTGCTCCCGTGTTGGGTGCACATATATTTATAATTGTTATATCTTCTTCTTGGATTGATCCTTTGATCATTATGTAGTGACCTTCTTTGTCTCTTTTCACAGCCTTTGTTTTAAAGTCTATTTTATCTGAGATGAGTATTGCTACTCCTGCTTTCTTTTGGTCCCTATTTGCATGGAAAATCTTTTTCCAGCCCTTCACTTTCAGTCTGTATGTGTCCCCTGTTTTGAGGTGGGTCTCTTGTAGACAACATATGTAGGGGTCTTGTTTTTGTATCCATTCAGCCAGTCTTTGTCTTGTGGTTGGGGCATTCAACCCATTTACGTTTAAGGTAATTACTGATAAGTATGATCCCGTTGCCATTTACTTTATTGTTTTGGGTTCGAGTTTATACACCGTTTTTGTGTTTCCTGTCTAGAGAATATCCTTTAGTATTTGTTGGAGAGCTGGTTTGGTGGTGCAGAATTCTCTCAGCTTTTGCTTGTCTGAAAAGCTTTTGATTTCTCCTTCATACTTGAATGAGATCCTTGCTGGGTACAATAATTTGGGCTGTAGGTTATTTTCTTTCATCATTTTAAGTATGTCTTGCCATTCCCTCCTGGCTTGAAGAGTTTCTATTGAAAGATCAGCTGTTATCCTTATGGGATTCCCTTGTGTGTTATTTGTTGTTTTTCCCTTGTTGCTTTTAATATTTGTTCTTTGTGTTTGATCTTTGTTAATTTGATTAATATGTGTCTTGGGGTGTTTCGCCTTGGGTTTATCCTGTTTGGGACTCTCCGGGTTTCTTGAACTTGGGTGATTATTTCCTTCCCCATTTTAGGGAAGTTTTCAACTATTATCTCCTCAAGTATTTTCCCATGGTCTTTCTTTTTGTCTTCTTCTTCTGGAACCCCTATGATTCGAATGTTGTAGCGTTTAATATTGTCCTGGAAGTCTCTGAGATTGTCCTCATTTCTTTTAATTCATTTTTCTTTTATCCTCTCTGATTCATTTATTTCTACCATTCTATCTTCTAATTCACTAATCCTATCTTCTGCCTCTGTTATTCTACTATTTGTTGCCTCCAGAGTGTTTTTAATTTCATTTATTGCATTATTCATTATATATTGACTGTTTTTTATTTCTTCTAGGTCCTTGTTAAACCTTTCTTGCACCTTCTCAATCCTTGTCTCCAGGCTATTTATCTATGATTCCATTTTAATTTCAAGATTTTGGATCAATTTCACTATCATTATTCAGAATTCTTTATCAGGTAGATTCCCTATCTCTTCCTCTTTTGTTTGGTTTGGTGGGCATTTATCCTGTTCCTTTATCTGCTGGGTATTCCTCTGTCTCTTCATCTTGTTTAAATTGCTGAGTTTGGGGTGTCCTTTCTGTATTCTGGCAGTTTGTGGAGTTCTCTTTATTGTGGCGTTTCCTCGCTGTGTGTGGGTTTGTACAGGTGGCTTGTCAAGGTTTCCTGGTTAGGGAAGCTTGTTTCGATGTTCTGGTGGGTGGAGCTGTATTTCTTCTCTCTCCTTTCGAAGAGTTGGGTTGCTTTTTTGGGTGCCTGATGTCCTCTGCCGGCATTCAGAAGTTGTTTTGTGGGATTTACTCAACGTTTAAATGCTCTTTTGATGAATTTGTGGGGGAGAAAGTGTTCTCCCCGTCCTACTCCTCCACCATCTTGGCTCCTCCTCCCACTTTTAGTAACTCTTGAAGCATAGTCCAAAGTAGCCAGTCTGAGGAATTTCTCTGAAGTCTTCTGTTATGTTTTTAAAATTGCTTTGTACATGTTTGTCTTTGGAACCTGTATAAGGATTGAAGGAAACTGCATAAGGGTTGAAGGAACCTCATTGTACTTAATTTGTCACAAAGAAAGGCTTAGTCAAATGGCTTTCTTTCCTCTTGCCCACTGAACCCCCTCCCCTGCCTTTTTTTTTTTTTTAATAAAGAGGATTTTCTTTGTCCCAAGAGCAAGTTACTTGCCAAAAATATTAGTAAGGGTGTCAGAGATTATTTTAGTTAGGAACAAGGCAGTAAAGTATAAACAAATACAAAGCAATCAATTTTGACCTATTGTATGGTTGGGTTAGTCACTATCACATAGAAAGCTGAAAATAGTCTGGTTCCAATTTCTGCTCTCTTAAGGGCCTGAAGAGTTGGCAGAGGTGACTTTTCCTCTATTCTTTTTTCTTACTTTCTTTCAGGGAGGAGAGATTTCTATACTTTGCTGCTGCTGCTAAGTCGCTTCAGTTGTGTCCGACTCTATGCGACCCCATAGATGGCAGCCCACCAGGTTCCCCTGTCCCTGGGATTCTCCAGGCAAGAACACTGGAGTGGGTTGCCATTTCCTTCTCCAATTCATGAAAGTGAAAAGTTAAAGTGAAGTCGCTGAGTCTTGTCTGACTCTTAGCAACCCCATGGACTGCGGCCCACCAGGCTCCTCCGTCCATGGGATTTTCCAGGCAAGAGTGCTGGAGTGGGGTGCCACTGCCTTCTCTGTGCTGGGAGGGATTGGGGGCAAGAGGAGAAGGGGACGACAGAGGATGAGATGGCTGGATGGCATCACTGACTCGATGGACGTGAGTCTGAGTGAACTCCGGGAGTTGGTGATGGACAGGGAGGCCTGGCATGCTGCGATTCATGGGGTTGCAAAGAGTCGGACATGACTGAGTGACTGATCTGGTCTGATCTGATCTGGAAGAATTAAGTAGAAAATGATGTGAAGAAACAAATATTTTTTGGTGACAGCTTTATTGAGATATAATTCAGATTATCATACAACTCACCTATATGAAGTGTTACAGAATTCTGGAACCATCACAATCAATTTAGGGTATTTTTGTTACGTACAAAAGAAACTACTCCCTTTGCAATAGTCAACTTCTAGTTAAGTCTCAGTGACCAGATCTGGGTCATATAGCCATTTCCAGAGATTGGAAAAGCAAGCATGTACTTTCTCCACCATCTCTAGTATTTGTGGGTAAGAGGCAAGGGAAAATAAAGCTGTAGATGACTGTTGAGTCAGCTAACTGTAATGGTTAATTTTATGTGTCATTTTGGCTGGGCCACAGTGCACAAATATGTGGTCAAACATTTTGCATGTTTCTGTGAGAGTGTTTTGGGGGTAAGATTAACGTTTAAATCAACAGATTTAAGGGTAAAACAGATTACCCTCTATAATATGGGTGGGCCTTATCCAATCAGTTGAAGGCCTGAATAGAAGACACACTCATCTCCCCTGCTGTTGTTTAGTCCATCAGTCATGTTGGATTCTTGTGACCCCATGGACTGCAGCATGCCAGGCTTCCCTGTCCTTCACCACCTCCTGGAGTTTCCTCAAACTTATATCCATCAAGTCAGTGATGCCATCCAATCATCTCATTCTCTGTCATCCCATTCTCCTACTGTCTTCAATCTTTCCCAGCATCAGGGCCTTTTCTAATGAGCTGGCTCTTTGCATCAGGTCACCAAAGTATTGGAGCTTCAGTTTCAGCCTCAGTTCTTCTGATGAATATTCAGAGTTGATTTCCTTTAGGTTTGATCTCCTTGCTGTCCAATTGACTTTCTTTCTTTTTTTTTTTAAATTTTATTTTATTTTTAAACTTCACAATATTGTATTGGTTTTGCCAAATATCGAAATGAATCCACCACAGGTATACATGTGTTCCCCATCCTGAACCCTCCTCCCTCCTCCCTCCCCACACCATCCCTCTGGGTCGTCCCAGTGCACCAGCCCCAAGCATCCAGTATCGTGCATCGAACCTGGACTGGCGACTCATTCCCTATATGATATTATATGTATTTCAATGCCATTCTCCCAAATCATACCACCCTCTCCCTCAGAGTCCAAAGGCTGTTCTATACATCAGTGTCTCTTTTGCTGTCTCGTATACAGGGTTATTGTTACCATCTTTCCAATGTTCATCGCAGCACTGTTTATAATAGCCAGGACATGGAAGCAACCTAGATGTCCATCAACAGATGAATGGATAAGAAAGCTGTGGTACATATACACAATGGAGTATTACTCAAAAGAATACATTTGAATCAGTTCTAATGAGGTGGATGAAACTGGAGCCTATTATACAGAGTGAAGTAAGCCAGAAAGAAAAACACCAATACAGCATACTAATGCAAATATATGGAATTTAGAAAGATGGTAACAATTGACTTTCAAGACTCTTCTCCAGCACCACATTTCAAAAACATCAATTCTTCAGCTCTCAGCCTTCTTTATGGTTCAACAACTCTCACATATGTACATGACTACTAGAAAGACCATATCTTTGACTATATGGACCTTTCTGCAGCAGATGATAATTAAACTTCAACTGTAATACTGGCTCTTTTCTGAATCTTTAGCTATTTACCTTTGGACTTAAACTGCAGTATTAGCTCTTCACTGAATATCCAGCCTACCTGCCCACTCTGGAGACTTTTGACTTGGCAACCATTATAATCATATGAGCTAGATCCTTTAGATTAGATCAAGCTGGTAATGTAAATTCATACCACAAACTCATTGTTTAAAAGCAGGGCTGTGGTTAGGAATTCTCAGAGGTGATTCCCTGCCTATCCATCTTCCCACAAATCAAGCAAGACAATACAGACAATTGTCTTTGTTTTCTCCTTGTACCAGTTGTTTACATTTTTCTGCTTCTTCCTTTTAATCAAATTGTAGCCATTGGAGACCCATTTTTTTGTGAGGAATTTTTCAGTTTCAACTCCACACTTTGCATATTCTCTAAGCCTGATGTCCTATCCTTGCTTGGACTTTAAAATCCTAAATTTTTGTGACCAGAAACTTTCCTCAACACTCCTGCAATATCAGCTCAGAAACTTATTTCTCTGACTGTCAGCTTCCTCTTCATTTTTTGCCACTGGTGATTTCCTTTCCTTTCATAAAAGTGCAGCTATGCTTTTAAAAGGATGTCAATTATACCTTATTATTCCAGCATTTCTAGCTGTTTTGTGGTTGGGGAATTTTCAGGTTCCACATTTGTAGAAATGTAAGTTGGACCTTAAATTTTTATATATATTTTCTCATAGATTGTTTAGGTTTTCTCTTCCATTTGATGACAATAAGGACTTACTTTAATGTGCATTTTTGCTACTGTTGTATTAAACTTTTTTCCTGAAGCTTAAAGAGAGCTGATATTTCATTTTTATAATAAAAAAATTAATTTGTTTTACTGACAACTTCTTTGTTCAGCTTTGTGTTTTTCTATCCAGTGCTTTCCTTCTGGATTCTATTTTCTTTCTTTCTTTGCTTCTCCCTCCTTCCCTCCCTCTCTTATTTCCCTCATTCCTCTTTTTCTTGCCTCCTTTGGTAACATCCTTGAATGGTAGCTTAAGGCGGACTAACACTTTACTCTTAAGACATTGAAAATATTATCTTTTGTTTCCTAGTACATAATATTGCTTTTTAAAAAAAGCTATTCAGACTAATTTTTGTCCTTATTTAAGATAATCTGTCTTTTTTCAGTTCAGTTTAGTTCAGTCACTCAGTCGTGTCCGACTTTTTGTTACCCCATGGACTGCAGCACGCCAGACTTCCCTGTCCTTTGTCAACTCTCGCAGCTTGCTCAGACTCAAGTCCATCAAGTTGGTGGTGCCATCCAACCATCTCATCCTCTGACACCTCCTTCTCCTCCAGCCTTCAATCTTTCCTAGCATAAGGGTCTTTTCCAGAGTCAATTATTTGCATCAGGTGGCCAAAATAAAAGAGTTTCAGCTTCAGCATCAGTCCTTCCAGTGAATATTCAGGACTGATTTCCTTTAGGATGGACTGGTTGGCTCTCCTTGCAGTCCAAGGGACTCTCAAGAGTCTTCTCCAACACCACAGTTCAAAAGCATCAATTCTTCAGCGTGCAGCTTTCTTCACAGTCCAACTCTTACATCCATACATGACTACTGGTAAAACCATAGCCTTGACTAGATGGACCTTTGTTGGCAAAGTAAAGTCTCTGCTTTTCAATATGCTATTTAGGTTGGTCATAACTTTCCTTCCAAGGAGTAAGTGTCTTTTAATTTCATGGCTGCAATCACCATCTGCAGTGATATTGGAGCCCCCAAAAATAAAGTCAGCCATTGTTTCCACTGTTTCCCCATCTATTTGCAATGAAATGATGGGACCAGATGCCATGATCTTAGTTTTCTGAATGTTGAGCTTTGAGCCAACTTTTTCACTCTTCTCTTTCAATTTCATCAAGAGGCTCTTTAGTTCTTCTTCACTTTCTGCCACAAGGGTGGTGTCATCTGCATATTTGAGGTTAGTGATATTTCTCCCAGCAATCTTGATTCCAGCTTGTGCTTCATCCAGCCCAGCATTTCTCATGATGTACTCTGCATATAAGTTAAATAAGCAGGGTGACAATATACAGCCTTGACGTACTCCTTTTCATATTTGGAACCAGTCTGTTGTTCCATGTCCAGTTCTAACTGTTGCTTCCTGACCTGCATACAGGTTTCTCAAGAGGCAAGTCAGGTGGTCTTGTATACCCATCTCTTTCAGAATTTTCCACAGTTTATTGTGATCTACACAGTCAAAGCCTTTGGCATAGTCAATAAAGCAGAAATAGATGTTTTTCTGAAACTCTCTTGCTTTTTTGATGACCCAGAGGATGTTGGCAATTTGATCTCTGGTTCCTCTGCCTTTTCTAAAACCAGCTTGAACATCTGAAAGTTCGTGGTTCACGTATTGCTGAAAGCCTGGCTTGGAGAATTTAAAGTATTACTTTACTAGCATGTGCTACTGCTGCTGCTAAGTCACTTCAGTCGTGTCCGACTCTGTGTGACCACATAGACGGCAGACACCAGGCTCCCCCATCCCTGGGATTCTCCAGGCAAGAACACTGGAGTGGGTTGCCATTTCCTTCTCCAATGCATGAAAGTGAAAAGTGAAATTGAAGTCACTCAGTCGTGTCTGACTCTTCATGACCCCATGGACTGCAGCCTACCAGGCTCCTCCGTCTACAGGATTTTCCAGGCAAGGGTACCGGCATGTGAGATGAGTGCAATTGTGCAGTAGTTTTAGCATTCCTTGGCATTGCCTTTCTTTGGGATTGGAATGAAAATGGACATTTTCCAGTCCTATGGCCACTGCTGAGTTTTCCAAATGTGCTGGCATATTGAGTGCAGCACTTTCACAGCATCATCTTTTAGGATTTGAAATAGCTCGACTGGAATTCCATCACCTCCACTAGCTTTGTTCATATTGATGCTTTCTAAGGCCCACTTGACTTCACATTCCAGGATGTCTGGCTCTAGGTCAGTGATCACACCATCGTGATTATCTGGGTCATGAAGATCTTTTTTGTACAGTTCTTCTGTGTATTCTTGCTACCTCTTCTTAATATCTTCTGTTTCTGTTAGGTCCATACCATTTCTGTCCTTTATTGAGCCCATCTTTGCATGAAATGTTCCCTTGGTATCTCTAATTTTCTTGAAGAGATCTCTAGTATTTCCCATTCTATTGTTTTCCTCTATTATACAGTTTTTTTGATGAACAATTACAGAGATATTTTCTTCAAAGATAGGAATTAGATGGACAAACTTTTAGCAAGGCCAAACAAAAAAAAAAAAAAAAAAGGAAGCATAAATATGCAATGCTGCTGCTGCTGCTAAGTCGTTTCAGTCGTGTCTGACTCTGTGCGACCGCATAGACAGTAGCCCATCAGGCTCCCCCATCCCTGGGATTCTCCAGGCAGGAACACTGGAGTGGGTTGCCATTTCCTTCTCCAATGTATGAAAGTGAAAAGTCAAAGTGAAGTCGCTCAGTTGTGTCTGACTCTTAGCAACCCCATGGACTGCAGCCCACCAGGCTCCTCCATCCATGGGATTTTCCAGGCAAGAGTACTGGAGTGGGGTGCCATTGCCTTCTCCTAAATATGCAATAGTAGGAAGTAAATACAAAAAGCTGAGAAAAGAAGAGAAGCTAAAGGCAAAGGATAGATAGAGTGCCTAATGAACTATGGACGGAGGTTCGTGATATTGTACAGGAGACAGGGATCAAGACCATCCCCATGGAAAAGAAATACAAAAAAGCAAAATGGCTGTCTGAGGAGGCCTTACAAATAGCTGTAAAAAGAAGAGAAGCAAAAAGCAAAGGAGAAAAGGAAAGATATAAACATCTGAATGCAGAGTTCCAAAGAATAGCAAGCAGAGATAAGAAAGCCTTCCTCAGAGATCAATGCAAAGAAATAGGGGAAAACAATAGAATGGGATAGAGTAATTTTCTTTAAGAAAATTAGAGATGCCAAGGGAATATTTCATGCAAAGATGGGCACAAAAAGGACTAAAATAATATGGACCTAACAGAAGCAAAAGACATTAAGAAGAGGTGGCAAGAATACACAGAAGAACTATACAAAAAAGATCTTCATGACCCAGATAATCACGATGGTGTGATCACTCACCTAGAGCCAGACTTATTGGATACAAAGTCAAGTGGGCCTTAGGAAGCATCACTACAAACAAAGCTAGTGGAGGTGATGGAACTCCAGTTAAGCTATTTCAAATCCTGAAAGATGATGGTGTAAAAGTGCTGCACTCAATATGCCAACAAATTTGGAGAACTCAGCAGTGGCCACAGGACTGGAAAAGGTCCGTTTTCATTCCAATCCCAAAGAAAGGCAATGCCAAAGAATGTTCAAACTACCACACAGTTGCACTCATCTCACACGCTAGCAAAGAAATGGTCAAAATTCTCCAAGCTAGGCTTCAACAGTACATGAACCGTGAACTTCCAGATGTTCAAGCTGGATTTAGAAAAGGCAGAGGAACCAGAGATCAAATTGCCAACATCCGTTGGAACATCAAAAAAGCAAGAGAGTTCCAGAAAAACATCTACTTTTACTTTATTGACTATGCCAAAGCCTTTGACTGTGTGAATCACCACAAACTGTGGAAAATTCTGAAGGAGATGGGAATACCAGACCACCTGACCTACCTCCTGAGAAATCTGTATGCATGTCAAGAAGCAACAGTTAGAAATGGACTTGGAACAACAGACTGGTTCCAAATAGGGAAAGGAGTACAAGGCTGTATATTGTCACCCTGCCTATTTAACTTATATGCAGAGTACATCATGGGAAATGACAGGCTGGATGTAGCACAAGCTAGAATCAAGATTGCTGGGAGAAATATTGTAAGTCTCAGGTATGCAGATGATCCCACCCTTATGACAAAAAGTGAAGAGGAACTAAAGAACCTCTTGATGAAAGTGAAAGAGGAAAGTGAAAAAGCTAGCTTAAAACTCAACATTCAAAAAACTAAGATCATGGCATCTGGTCCCATCACTTCTTGGCAAATAGATGGGGAAACAATGGAAACAGCGACAGACTTTATTTTCTTGTGATTCAAAATCACTGCAGATGATGAAAATACACTTGCTCCTTGGAAGAAAAGCTATGACCAACCTAGACAGTGTATTAAAAAGCAGAGACATTACTTTGCCAACAAAGGTCCATCTAGTCAAAGCTACGGTTTTTCCAGTAGTCATGTATGGATGAGAGAGTTGGAACATAAAGAAAGCTGAGCGCCGAAAAATGGATGCTGTTAAACTGTGGTGTTGAGAGTTCCTTGGACTGCAAGGAGATCCAACCAGTCCATCGTAAAGGAGATCAGTCCTGGGTGTTCTTTGGAAGAACTGATGTTGAAGCTGAAACTCCAATACTTTGACCACCTGATGTGAAGAACCGACTCAATTGAAAAGACCCTGATGCTCGGAAAGATTGAAGGCAGGAGGAAAAGGGGATGACAGAGGATGCAATGGTTGGATGGCATCACCGACTCTATGCACATGTGTCTGAGCACGTCCGGGAGTTGGTGATGGACACGGAAGCCTGGCTTGCTCCAGTCCATGGGATCACAAAAAGTTAAACACGAATGAGCTACTGAACTGATAAACTGACTGAGGAAATAAATAAATGGTATAATTAGAGATAGAAATTCACTTTTAAAAAAGTATAAAAAAATCTGAAAACCTCAGCATAATGCATGAATATTTGGGGCAATATTAATTATTAAAATCAACCCAAGCAGAGGTAGAAAATGATTATAATTGAGACTTATCAAAGAAAACATCTTGTAAAAGCCACCTGTCAAGACGATTTCATTTTACATTATTTAAAAACTTCCAAGTGAGAGATCGTAGAGAAAGAAAGAAAGCTTTTACAAATTATTTTACAAAGCTAGTATAAACCTGTTACCAAAATTTGACAGCACAAATTTTGACAGCTGTTCAACACCAATTGTAAATATTGGTGTACAAATCTTAAATGACAAAGCAAATTGAATCTAGTGGTGTATTCAAAGATTAATATTTGCTGATTAAGTAAATGTTATACCATTAACACAGATGGCTCAATATTAAGAAACTAATATTAGTTCAAAATAAATCAATGGAGAAAGATATTTCAACAGATGCTTAAATATCTTTTGAGGGGAAGAACCCAACAGACATTCCTAAAGAAAACCCCTGGTAAAATATAAATAGAGAATTTCTTCACATGATAAAAAAACTAATGCAAGTTAAAACTAGCATCATACTTAATGAGGAAATACCAAAAGCATTCCTGTTAAAAAACAAATGGGATTGTTCACCATCTCTATTATTTAACATAATATGGATATGTTTGTCCATGAGTTTCTAAAATATGAATAGACAAATCAAATATAAATAAAAAATACAAAAATTTATTATTCATAAGTGGTGCAATTCTCTATCTGTAACTCCCAGAAAATGAAGTACAAAACTATGACATTAATATACTAAAACCAAAATGTTTTAATATTTTAATGCTAATTCATTTGATAATAAAATGAAAAAAATCACTATATTAACAAAAAATAATAAAGTTTGCAAAAACATGTGCACCACCAAATTAAGACAGCTACAAAGCTCAACTAAAGACGTGAAAGAACACTTTAGTAAATGGAGGAACATATTATGGAAAGTGTATTTTAATGGAGAGATCCCTCTATTCATGCAACACACTCTTAATCAAAACCACTTCACAGTATTAATTATTTATTTAGTATCTATGTGTGTGGGAAGAGAGATGTTACATGACCAGAGCATCTTCGAGTTCATATGAAAGAATAAACACGAGAAGATATTCAGTTAAATTCTGATAAGGAAGGATAAAAGAATGGGAAGAGATGACTTGTCTACTAGATATAAAAATATAGTATAGAGGGGAAAAAATTGAAATGGGGTGGTTAGTGCCAAAGTTGAAGGATGAATGGAACAGACACACATGTCATTTCAAATCAGTGGAAAAGGCATAATTATTCAAAATATAACTGTAAACAACTGGATAACCATTTGCCTAAGAATAAATTCAAGATGAATTTGAAGAATGGAATCTACTACATAGAATGAAATCTACCCCAATGTATATGAGAAGATAATCTATAACAAAGATGGTATTTCAAATTCAGTGGGAAAAGGATGAAATACTTGATATATGGTTCTGGGACAACTGGCTATCTATATGGAAGAATATAATGTTAGACTCCAATTTCAAAACATTTAAAAAAACACAAGAGAAACAGGTGAGTTAAATACTATGTGTAAGCAAACAAAATAAAAATCACGGAAGCAAAATTAAGTGACTATATTTACATTTGCAAGGCAGGAGAAGCAAAAGTTATTTAAAAAAGTATACATATTGACCATATAAAAATGAAACTATTTGGTATGAGAAAAAGTCCAGTAAGTCAATAGGTAAATTACAGATTTGGGAAAATTCTAGTACTAATGATAACAAAGAGTTACATCTATCATATATATAAGAACTGTTATAAAATGACAAAAAAAAAAATACTCCAGTAGAAAAATGAAGGAGATAATAAATCAAATCACAGAACACTAAATCTTCCTCCTACTAAGCTCAGTGGCAGTCAGGGAAAATTTTTTTAATCAGAATAATGGGTTACAATATTGCATTAGTTCAAACACATTTTTTTTTTTCTGTCAGTTTTTCATTTCTAAAGTTGGAACGTACCTTAGAATTGATGACATTCTACGGTCACTTTGGGCTATGTAACAGTCAAGCTATAGTTACCCACCCTGGAGGAGGGCATGGCAACCCACTCCAGTATTCTTGCCTGGAGAATCCTCACAGACAGAGGAGCTTGGAGGGCTGCAGTTCATGGGGTTGCAGAGTCGGGCACAACTGAACGACTAAGCACAGCACAGCACATAGTTACCCCCACTGCATATGCACGAAAACGGCTGTTGCTCCCAGAAGCATGGTTGCTGCTGCTAAGTCGCTTTAGTCGTGTCCGACTCTGGGTGACCCCATAGATGGCAGCCCACCAGGCTCCCCCGTCCCTGGGATTATCAAGGCAAGAAGCATGGCTAGGAAACTACAATTCTTCAATATTTCACTCAAGCAAATCATTGGAGAAAAGAATATGAGTCCTGACAGTTTTTTGGTTTTGGCTGCACTGTGCAGCTTGTGGGATCTTAGTTCCCCAACCAGGGATTGCACCCAGGCCCTTGGCAGTGAAAGCACAGAGTTCTAACCACTGAACCACCAGGGAATTCCCCTGACTGTTTTTTGAAAACTTTGTATTAACACTTTCTGATATGATCAAGATGACTGCAGCATCAAGAATTGCAGAATGGGTGTACGTGGCTTCAAATAAAATCCCAGTGATGATAGTGAAGCCCTTCTTAAAGAAATGACTCACCACCAATGCTCTTGATGACACAGGAAAAAATGGGTATAAATCCATGGGTTATGACAAACTCTGACTTGAGAGTGTGCAGATTAGTTGGACTCCTGAGAAAGTTTTTTTTTTTTTAAAGAATACTGTAACTAATTTAGTTCTTTTATAGTTTTTTAAACATATGCATAAGAATAATATATCGTAAAATTCTATGTGTAAATATGTCTCAAATAAATCTTTCAATAAGAATGAAGACTAAATGAGAAGAAAACATTGTGTCATATTTAACTGGTAACACTTTTTCTTTCTTTGCAAAAAGTGAAAGTTGCTCAGTTGTGTCTGACTCTTTGCAACCCTATGGACCATAGCCTGCCAGGCTCCTTTGTCCATGGGATTCTCCAGGCAAGAATCCTGGAGTGGGTTGCCATTTCCATCTCCAGGGGATCTTCTTGACACAGGGATCGAACCCACGTCTCCCACACTGTTGGCAAATCCTTTACCATCTGATCCACCTGGGAAGCCCAGCTTTTCTTTCTTAGTGGTGCACAAAGTAATAATACATCTCTCAATCAAGTGCATTTAAAGACTTAATGAAATACATTGTTATGTCTCACCTATCAGGAAAACATGATCCTCCTTCCAAAAGGATCTCTATGTTATAATACCATCTTTGTAAAACAAATGATGACCCCCATACTCTCATATATAATGACATTTAAAATATATATACCATATTGTAAAAATAAAAAAAAAAAAAAAAAATATATATATATATATATACCACCTCCCCTTTGGGCTTCCTTGGTGATTCAGTGGTAAAGAATCTGCCTGCCAATGCAGAAGACATGGGTTTGATTCCTGAGTCGGGAAGATCCCTTGGAGAAAGGAATGGCAACCCCTCCAGTATTCTTCCCTGGGAAATCCCATGGATAGAGTAGCCTGGCAGGCTACAGTCCATGTGGTCACAAAAAGCCGGACACAACTTAGCAACTAAACAAACAATATATGTACTACACTTAGAATGTGTAAGAAATCTTCTAAGGAATTTACATATATGTATTAGGTGTGAGTGCCTTGGACATAGGCTTAGTTTCCTTTGCTTCCACACCTGTACCAGTGGGGCTCACACTCTCCTGAAGCTTAGGGCAGAGAATCCACCCTCCTCTCACTAGAAAATACAAAAGCTAAAGCAAACAAATAAGCAAAATGTTATCCAAAGCAATTATTTTTTCTTTTGGCTGAAAGTGGGCTGGTCAATATGATGACTTGAAAATAAATAATGTAACTGTGTTATTCTGCTCTTGCAAGGTATGGTCAAGGCCCATAAAATGGATGCTCTCTTGCTCTCTGTGCAACCCTTTCCCTACCTGGCCCTGCCTCAACTTTCTGTGCATGATTGCCTCCTTTTTCTATGCTGAAAGTTTCATCAGTAATTGTCTGTGTGATTGGCCTGACCCTCAGTTAATGATTATTCTAGCTCTGGGACCAGAAAGGCCCAGTTAATTCGGCCATCAATAGGAAAAGAGCAGTCCTTGCCTTGGCTGCCTTCGCAATGAAGGAGCTCTTCTGACATCATGCTCTCTCTAACTTATAGCCTCCTCCTCCTGGTCGCTGTAGAGCAAAGATTGCTGCTGTGTCCTGCCTGCCCTTGGCTGTATACCCATATGTGGTGGGATGTGGGGTGTTGCTCCAGGACTTTTGCCTCTGGCTTTATGATACCCAGTTCAACAAATCATCAATGTCTCTGTCACTGGCTCTGAGTTCTTTCTTTGCACAGCTGGGTAGGTGCAGGACTGTGGGGTACAGCACAACAGGCTTCCATAACAAAATCTCACAGACTGGGTGTGTTAAACAACAGAAAGTTACTTTTCACAGTTCTAGAGGTTAGAAGTCCAAGATTAAGATGTCAGCATGTTTGATTTTTCCTGAGACCTCTCTCCTTGGCTTGTGGTTGGCCATCTTCTTGCTGTGTCCTCAAATGGCCTTTTTTTTGGTGCATCCATAACCCAGGTGTCTCTTCCTTTTCTTCTAAGGATGCCAGTCAGATTGCATTAGGGCCTCACACTTAGGAGCTTCTTAAAGGCCCTATCTCCAAATGCAATCACAGTGGGAGTTAGTGCTTTAATACCGAATTTGGGGGAGACACAAAGCAATCCATAACAATTACTCTCATTACTTTTTTGAGGATGGACCATTTGCATGACATTTTCTCTTTTATTTTATATGAGATGGGATATTACTATGTTTGCTGTATACCTGTTACACAGTATTTAAGTAATCATCAACTATTTAGACATTTTGGTCAAACACTACCATTACTACTGCTACTAGTAATAATATCAATACCATTAGTAACTAACTCCCAGGGTTGATGTAAGGATGTAATAAAATATAGATTGCAGAAATAGATTCACCACAATTCCTGCCCCACCTTTAAGGGGCTAATGAATGCTAGTATAATTTTCAAAAATGTTTTTTATATCTCAGACCCGTGTTTCCAGTATCTCCTCTAATTTTCTCCCACTGCTCCTACAGCCTTCACAGTAAGATACAAACCACTGAACATATCATGCAAGGAAGTTTCTGATTTTGTGTCTGTCAAATCTGTCTTCTTTCAAGGACACTTTCCTGACTGCTCTAAGATGAAGTTACATTGCATTTTCTGAGCATCTGTAGCATCTTTGATTCCTCAATTAGCATCACAACTTATTCTTAATGCTTGTTTAATTGTCTTCTCTGCCAGATCAAAAACATTCTGATTATGCAGCTTGTTCATTACATCATAGGTATCTACTACTGTACCTGACATAGAATTGACACTTCCTCTCCTGGGCTTCTAGCATGTCTTCTCTTCCTTTACAATGGGGTTACTAACTGCTCCCCATATTGCCAGGATTGTTAAGAGGATCAGATGAGACAATGCATGTGAAATAATATAAGGGAAAGTCTCTCAGTTGTGTCCAACTCTTGCAATCCCATGGACCATAGCCTGCCAGGCTCATCTGTCCATGAAATTCTCCAGGCAAGAATAATCGAATGGGTTGTCATTCTCTTCTCAAGGGGATCTTCCGCACCCAGGGATTGAACCTGGGTCTCCCACATTGCAGGCAGATTCTATACCATCTGAGGCACCAGGGAAGCCCAAATGTATATATAAAGTACTTCACTAATAAAAAGCATTTGAATAGCTTGTATATAACTTTGCACAAGGTTAATAAATCTTAATAGTTCAGAAAATTGTAATTGAGTGTTAATGGGCAAATGTTAATGTGCATTCTCCACCAACATTTAGTAATTATATTTTTAAAAATGTAGAAGACATTTCTAGCAGTCAAGAGCTTTATAGTGTATTTCAATACATGATAAATTCATGAACATTTCTTATCTCCTGGAACAATTGTATATCTTAAAATCTCATCATCATGAGCATGCTCTGGATTTTCACAGAATTAATCCTGAATAATTAATGAATATAAAAGAGTTGGACAAGTACTGTAGCATGCTAATCATTTGTTTCAATGTCAATTAGAGAAAAATAATCCTTTTGGCCTACAAACTTGAAATATGTACTGTAAAGTTAACTTTTAATTTACAAATATGAAATGAATTGTTAATGAATGTATTGAGATAGATATAAATGTCATTGGAATGTTATAGTCTGTAGAAAGAAATAAAAACACTGGGATTTAACAGAATTATTAACTGTATTGAGAAGTTCCTACAAACGTGTAGTTTATTGATCAATATTCATATAATGTTTAAATATTTCCTCAAAAATGGTATGATATCTTAAGCACTAATGACTTAGGAAGTATATCAGATCCAAGTCTTAATAATTTTAAGCAGAATAAATGTAAATTTAATGCAAGCAAAATTAAAGGAGCAGGTAACATTCATTTATACTTCCAGATCTCTCAAATGCATATGTCTTGATTATTCTACTTCTGAGGATCTTGTTCATCTCAGTCATGATTTATTGGCACTCATTCAAAGTTTCAGCCATAAAGTAAAGGTGAAAGTTGATGTAACACTAAATGAAAATTCTTAAAATATGTAGAGTGTTTCTGTGAATTTAGTTAAGAAGAGCAACTTCTAGGTTTAAGGATGACAAAAATAATTTAACTATCTGGCTTTAAGCCAGAATTTAACTTCACTTGTATGGAGGGAAAAACTCTTTTTGTTAGAAGGTAAAATTCCCTTATTAGATAGTTGAAGTGTTGTTCATTTAGACTTGGAGAGTATTTTCTAGGCATTGCTATGAATTCATCATGGAGGAATTCCTCTGTCTGTAGGGCTTCCCAAGTGGTACAGTGGTAAAGAATCCACTTGCCAATGCCAGAGATACAATAGACAGGGTGTTTGACTTCGGGGTCAGGAAGATCCTCTGGAGAAGGAAATGACAACTCACTCTGGTATTCTTGCCTGGGATATCCCATGTTCAGAAAAGTTGGCAGGCTACAGTCCAGCGAGTACCAAAGAGTTGGACACTACTGAGTACACATATAAATATAGAATCTTTTGATTGACAAACTTGAACTGAAAGTTCATGAAACTTGTATTTTTTCATGGATTATCTGCACACATGGCATAGAGTTGTAAGGGTTGCTTTTTTTCCTATGATGATGCTAGTAGTGATTTCTGCAATGATGAGAACAATGTAAATTATAAACTTAGTGTAAAAAGCACTGGACTGTAAGTCAGATGACTGAATTTAAGACTGATTTGCCCCTGATTTATTCTATGAATTTGCTGCTACTGCTGCTAAGTTGCTTCAGTCATGTCCGACTCTGTGTGACCCCATAGACGGCAGCCCACCAGGCTCCCCTGTCCCTGGGATTCTCCAGGCAAGAACACTGGAGTGGGTTGCCATTTCCTTCTCCAATGCATGAAAATGAAAAGTGAAAAGTGAAAGTGAAGTCGCTCAGTTGTGTTCAACTCCTAGCGACCCCATGGACTGCAGCCCACCAGGCCCCTCTGTCCATGGGATTTTCCAGGCAAGAGTACTGGAGTGGGTTGCCATTGCTTTCTCTGTCTGTGAACTTAGGAAGATGTATATTCTAAATGGGGCTTCCCTGGTGGCTCAGTGGTAAAGAATCTGCCTGCCAATACAGGAGACGCAGGTTTGATCTCCGGGTTGGGAAGATCCCCTGGAGAAGGAAATGGCAACCCACTCCAGTATTCTTGCCTGGGAAATCTCATGGACAGAGGAAGCTGGTAGGCTATAGTCCATGGGGTTGCAAAAGGGTTAGACATGACTTAGTGACTAAATAACAACAATATTCTGAATGAGTCTTGAGTTTGTTTTTTAATCTGTAAAATGGTGGTAATGTTTATCTCATAGGGCTGTTGAAAGGATTAAATAAGATGTTGGGTGTGTAAGTATTTTATAAACCGTGGGATATTTTACAAATAATTTTTAGTAGAAGATTAACAATTTTGTTTCACTAATAAATTAAAATCCTGGTTCAGTTTGTTTTTGGATAAATAGATCTTGCTTTGTATTTCAGCTTATTCATTTGTAAAGGCACTGAACTAATTTTAATGGACTAGTTATTTTCATAAAAAGTCCAGTGTCTTAGGTAAAATGTGCTATTTATGTACATGCAAAAACAAAAAGTTAATAGTCAGTGAATTTCAGATGACCTCAATGTTAATATGCTAAGAGAAGAATAGCACATTCTTGTGATTTAAGTTTAGTGTTTTTTCATATTTGCAATGCATTTCTATGCTTCCTTTTGGTTAACATTGGGTAATTTAGACAAGCTTTAAGTATATATATATATATATATATATATATATATATATATTTAAGTATATATAAGGAAGTATGTGCATGCGTGCTCAGTTGCTCAGTCGTGACCAACTCTTGTGACCCCATGGACTGTAGCCCACCAGGCTCCTTTGTCCATGGAATTTCCCAGGCAAGTATGCTAGAGTGGGTTGCCATTTCCCTCTCCACTGTAAGAAAGTATGTTAATACCTAAACTGTGTCTTTAGTAAATGTAAATTTACTGTTACTTTGTAAGATATAAAATACTACTTTCATCATAATCCTGCCCTCAAAGCTGTGGTGTCCAGTGTCATTGATTTGTTCTTTCAGGAATCAAATCCATTGTTCTGGCTAGTTAAGCATGGAGGCATGAATGGAGCTGTTGTTAAAGAATTGTGAAGTCACAAACTTGGCCCAAGCTTATCCACTTATTTGTGCCAGAGTTTGGACTCTGTCTTCATTGTCACAGACACACGTTGGAGTTCAAAGGCAGCAAGGCACCTGAGACAAGGCTCCTGACTAAATTCTGTCTCTACAGTCTGATTCAGCCGGGTGCCTGCATGAGGCTGGACTTTGGCCACCACAGGGCAGCTCAAGATTAGGTGGAGGTGGTTGGGAAACCAGATAGTAGTGATTTTCCTTTGGTAGTTATTTTTTCAAGGCAAGGATAAAATTTATTGGCTAACCAATTGAAGTTACCCCTTGAGGAAAAAAACAAGTGTCATCAGCAAGATGGGCTCTTCTGTTTCATAATGTTAATGGGACAATCTATCAAAAGTCTCACACCCTTTCCCCCCAAAAGTCTACAGCAGAGCAGTGTTCCATATGGTTACTAATTTCTCAAATAAAACTTGTGGGGCTACATTGCCTTCATCTTTTTGCCCTGTGAAGTTCCTAAAAGGAAATATCACAGTTGTTAAATACAAATGCATAATTTCATACAATAAAAATGTAATAGCTATTTCCCATAAGGGCAAACTAGGCAGCAGGTTATTTGGATCAAATCCTTTGGCTGAAAACAACTGAATAAATCACCTTACAAGCACTAAGGATTTTCAGGGATTCTGTGGTTGCCTAGTGGTTAGGGTTCTGGGTTTTAACTGCCATGACTATCGTTCCATCCTTTGTCAGGAAACTGAGATCCTGCAAACCACTTGGTGTGGCCAAAAATAAATAAATTTGCATAGGAAACTTACCCTAAAAAAAAAACCACTGAGGAGTTGAAAAGATAATGCAATCCTAGCAGGCCCATTCTGAGGGGAAGCATGGGGTTCCTTGGAGGCTCAGATGGTAAAGAATTCGCCTACAATACATGAGATGTAAGAGATGTAGGTTTGATCCCTGGGTCTGGAAAACCCCCTGGAGAAGGAAATGGCAATCCACTCCAATGTTCTTGCCTGGAGAATTCTATGGACAGAGGAGCCTGGTGGGTTATAGCCCATGGGATCACAAAAGAGTTGGACACGACTGAAAGACTAACACTGGCCAAAGAGGCTAGCAGATTATTTGAGTGCCAAAGTTGCTTTTGCCTTGAAGACATTGGAGGGATAAGGGTGATAGAATTCAAGGCACAGAGCACATTCAATGTAGAGACTTCTACATGACACATTTACCTACATTAAGCTGGATCCCCAAGGGGTACACACTATCAAGATTAAGATAAATCGGAACTAATTGGTCACCTCCTGATCCTCCAACCTAAACAGAGCAGAAGAAGGGAAAGGAAGGGGGATAAAATACTCCTGAGAAGATCTGTACCCTAGGAATATATGGCAGATTTGTACTCTAGGAATATATAGCATAGATAGTCAAAGAATTTGGCTTGATGTGATCCCCAACTTGTAAAGCCCCCAAAGCACAGCCAAAAGAAGGAAAGTACACTTATTACAAGTCTTGGAGAATCTCCACAAACAATTGTTCTTGATTTAATAAAGTTTTATTTTTCAAAATGTATAGTTGGTGGGACCTGTTTATAGATCTTCACCAGCAGTTGAGGCATCTCCACTCTTGGTGTTTCTGGTATAAGTTAGTTTGAGCTCTGTGCTTTGAAACCAGTTTTAAAAGTCCTTTACTAAGAAGCTCCGGAAGGGCTGCCCTGGCCAAGGAACTACAGATCTTGTTTCTCAGAGACCACAGCTGCAGTTTTAAGCTTGCGGTTGGGAACTTCCTTATAGAGTCTGTCATACGTTGCTCTGTCAAACAAATTGAGGTTATTGAGCTTATCCCAAAATTTGCCTTTGGACCACCTCTTCTTTTTGGCCTTGCCAAGTTTGTTCCCTGGGTCTTTGTCTTTCTTAGCTAGCTTTCTGGCATCTTTATTCTTCTTGTCATCCTTGAGTCTCATAGTGAAGCTTAGAGAGCGCTGCTGCCACTGCTGCCTTGCTAAGACATTGGACCCAAAGTCCACAAACAGTTTTTTTTTAATATATTTATTTTAATTGGAAGCTAATTACTTTACAATGTTGTATTGGTTTTGCCATACATCAACATGAATCCACCATGGGTGTACATGTGTTCCGAAACCTGAACCCCCCTCCCACCTCCCTCCCCATACCATCCCTCTGGGTTATCCCAGTGTACCAGCCCCAAGCATCCTGTATCCTGTATCAGACCTGGACTGGTGATTCGTTTCTTATATGATATTATACATGTTTCAATGCCATTCTCCCAAATCATCCCACCCTCTTCCTCTCCCACAGAGTCCAAAAGACTGTTCTATACACCTTTGTCTTTTTTGCTGTCTCACATACAGGGTTATCATTACCATCTTTCTAAATTCCATATATATGCGTTAGTATAGGGCTTCCCTTTATGGGGTCGCACAGGGTCGGACATGACTGAAGCGACTTAGCAGTAGTATACTGTATTGGTGTTTTTATTTCTGGCTTATTTCACTCTGTATAATAGGCTCCAGTTTTCTTTTTATTTTATTTTATTTTATTTTATTTTTAAACTTTACATAATTGTATTAGTTTTGCCAAATATCAAAATGAATCCGCCACAGGTATACATGTGTTCCCCATCCTGAACCCTCCTCCCTCCTCCCTCCCCATACCATCCCTCTGGGTCGTCCCAGTGCACTAGCCCCAAGCATCCAGTATCGTGCATCAAACCTGGACTGGCAACTCGTTTCTTACACGATATTTTACATGTTTCAATGCCATTCTCCCAAATCTTCCCACCCTCTCCCTCTCCCACAGAGTCCATAAGACTGTTCTATACATCAGTGTCTATTTTGCTGTCTCGTACACCGGGTTATTGTTACCGTGTTTCTAAATTCCATATATATGCGTTAGTATACTGTATTGGTGTTTTTCCTTCTGGCTTACTTCACTCTGTATAATAGGCTCCAGTTTCATCCACCTCATTAGAACTGATTCAAATGTATTCTTTTTAATGGCTGAGTAATACTCCATTGTGTATATGTACCACAGCTTTCTTATCCATTCATCTGCTGATGGACATCTAGGTTGCTTCCATGTCCTGGCTATGATAAACAGTGCTGCGATGAACATTGGGGTACACGTGTCTCTTTCAATTCTGGTTTCCTCAGTGTGTATGCCCAGGAGTTGGATTGCTGGGTCATAAACAAATGGGACCTAATTAAAATTAAAAGCTTCTGCACAACAAAGGAAACTATAAGCAAGGTGAAAAGACAGCCTTCAGAATGGGAGAAAATAATAGCAAATGAAGCAACTGACAAACAACTAATCTCAAAAATATACAAACAACTCCTGCAGCTCAATTCCAGAAAAATAAATGACCCAACCAAAAAATGGGCCAAAGAACTAAATAGACATTTCTCCAAAGAAGACATACAAATGGCTAACTAACACATGAAAAGATGCTCAACATCACTCATTATCAGAGAAATGCAAATCAAAACCACAATGAGGTACCATTTCACGCCAGTCAGAATGGCTGCTATCCAAAAGTCTACAAGCAATAAATGCTGGAAAGGGTGTGGAGAAAAGGGAACCCTCTTACACTGTTGGTGGGAATGCAAACTAGTACAGCCACTATGGAGAACAGTGTGGAGATTCCTTAAAAAACTGAAAATAGAACTGCCTTATGACACAAACAGTTTTTTAAGGGTGATAACTGGTAAAACAGTTGAAGATAATCAGACACATAGGAAATTTTTTAAAAAGAGACATGGACAACATAAATTATATTAACTGGTAACTTTGATAAATATTATTACTAAGTCTGACTAATTAATTATGGGGTCCTCTCTCTGAATGCACAAATTGTGTTATGATGTAAATATCATGACCACTATCTTTACATTCCTCAATATAAGTAATAAATAAATGTTTTTAATAATTAAATATCACAGAAGTAGTTGCATGTTGTATACTTTTTAGTGGAGTGTTGAATATTAGTTATCAGAATTCCTTTGTTTAATTATATGGAACAATGGTCTGCATTAGTATAAAATCTGATGTTTCTAAACAGACATCATTGATTAGTATATAAACAGATAGTTCCAGTAATAGTCATACAGAATCATTGTCTGAATTGTCTTTGCACTCCATAATATTCAGGGAATAGTAAAAGATAAATCTATTTTCCATTTTTTTAACTCCAATGTAGATAGAATAGAAAACAAAATCAAACAATTAAAGTGACAATAATGAAGCTTTCACTTAAATCCAAAGTGGTTACTATAGTAACTTAAAATTGGAGCATTATAATAAAAGTAGAATGAAAAGATAATTTCAAATGCTATATTAATCTTTTGAAATAGAGAAAGGGAGTTGCTGTTTGATATTTCAAAGAGACTAGATTGCTGTTGAAGCTTCTAAGTAGACTGATTTTGTCTTATCTGCTTTATTTTTAATATTAATGTAAAAAAACTCTGACTGAAGACATTAACTTGGAGAGAATGGAATTGTTGGTTTTGCTCACATTGATCTCTCTAAGACTGATGACAATAACTTTCTATGAGTAACTTGTAATTATTCATGGGAATGGAGGGCAGATTGAGTGAAAAAGTGCTTTACACATGACCTAAAGGATGACATTTTTGATGCTTCTTTTCTACTTTCCCCATCATCAAGATAGAGATGCAGACACAGACGCAGGTATAACACAAAAGATTTAACTAAAGAGGGAAGGAGTTGGGATGAGTAAGGAACTGCATTCAGCAGGCCCCATATTGAAACCAACTGAGGTTGTATTGTATTGAGGTCACTTTAAAGTTAGTGCTAGCACAACTTCCTGGTTTGGAAACTAGAGATAGAGTGATTATCTACACATGAACAAATTCTATTCTGAGAGCATATTTGTAAGTTCTCTTTGTTCATAAGTCCAACAGAGTAAGCCTAGGTACTCAACTAGCACAGTCAGCTATATAGTACTGTATTGTAATAAGTTTATAAAACTTTTCACACAAATAATAAATAAAAAACAAATACAAAAAGAAATTAATCTTACAGTCCTGTACCTTGAAAAGTACAGTAGTGCAGTACAACACACATACACACTCAAGAATAATCCTCAGCCATAAAAAACAATGAAATAATGCCATTTGCAGCAACATGGATGTAAATAGAGATTATCATACTAAGTCAGTCAGAAAGAGAAAGACAAATACCATATATTACTTATATATGGAATCTAAAATATGCCACAAATGAACCTATCTACAAAACAGAAACAGACTCACAGATATAGAGAACAGACTTGTGGTTGCCAAGTGGGGTGGTGGCAAAGGGAAGGATTGGGAGTTTGGGGTTAACAGATGAAAGCTACTATATATAGAATGGATAGACAACAAAGTCCTACTGTATAGCACAGGGAACTATACTGAATATCCTGTGATAAACCATAATAGAAAAGAATATTTTTAAAAGTATATATAAATGTGTATAACTGAGTCACTTTGCTCTACAGCAAAGATTGGCGCAACGTTGTAAATCAACTATTGTGCTCAGTCACTTCAGTCATGTCTGACTCATTGGGACCCTATGGAGTGTAAGGCACCAAACTCTTCTGTCCATGAGATTGTCCAGGCAAGAATGTTGGAGTGGGTTTCCATGCCCCTCTCCAGGGGATCCTCTCGATCTAAAGACTGAGCTCATGTCTCCTGCATCTCCTGCATCGCAGGCAGATTCTTTACCCATTGAACCACCATAAAAGTAAAAAAAAAAAAAAAAAAGAGTTATGAAGAAACTGAGAATAAATAACTTTGATGAAAAGAGAAACCTCAAAAATTAGTGCCTCCGACTCCCATAAACAAGGATAAGTCGCTCTCTTCTTAATGCACATTCAATCTTCTTGCTTGAAGATTCTACTTGCCTTCCTTCCTTCCTTCCTTCCTTTCTCCCTCCTTCCCTTCTTCTTCATCTTCCTTTCTCCTTTTCTTTTTTCTTCCTTCTGTAAATGTTCACTGAGCAACTCTATATTCCAGGCCCTGTGCTGTCCATGGGAAATATACTAGTGAATAATACTGACACAATCTTGTCTTCATCACACTTACAGTCTAGTCTAGTGGGAGATACAGACAATAATCAATTACATGGATAATTGTTTAATTACAATCAGATTTGGGTGTCAACTGAAAAATAAAAGGTACAACATGAGAGCTGTGAGTTCAGGTTTATTTGGGGTTTAGCCCAGGAGACAGACTCTCAGATAGCTCTGAGGAACTGCTCTGAAGAGATAGAGGGAGAGGTCAGTATATAAGAGATTTTGGAGAAGGGCATACGTGTGATCAATCACACATATCTTGGTAGAAGTTTGGTGCTAATCACAAGGAGTAGATGTGTCTCCATTAATAATTTTAGAGCTTTTCTAGGTATGAGAAGATGAAAGAAATATGTTTCATAAAATTTTCTCCTAAAAATATGTGTGAAGTCCTTTTATGCCAGTTTTTCACAAAGCACAGAGTGCTTCTTCCCTGATTTCCACCCTGAACTCCTTTTAGGGGGTATTAAAGGTCAGTGACTGCAGTGGCTCATGATTTCATTCTTGTAGAACCAGATGGGGAGTGACATGCAAGGGCTAAAATTTAAAAGTACAGGGGGGCACTGAGAGCATATAACAGGAAGAAAACCTCATCTGAGGAGATATTTAAGGTTTTTGTGAGGAAATGATATTCATATTGATTACTGTAGGGTGAATAGGATTTAACCAGCAGGTGAATGTAGGGGAAAAACAATGCAGGAAGAGGAAACAAGTGCAAGGGCCTGAGATGAAAAGGAACTCAATGTATTTGAAATAAAGAGAAAACCAGTGAGGCAGGAACATAGTGACCAAGATGAGATTGGAGAGGTAAGCAAAGGCCATGAGAACTATAGTATGGTGGTTTGTTTGATACTAACATTTCTTTATTTTTCTTAAATTTTTATATTGGAGTATAGTTGATTGGGCTTCCCAGGTGATGCTAGAGGTAAAGAACCTGCCTGCCAATTCAGGAGATGTAAGAGAGAGGAGTTCAGTCCCTTGGTTGGGAAGATCCCCTGGAGTAGGGAATGGCAACTCACTCCAGTATTCTTGCCTGGAGAATCCCATGGACAGAGGAGCCTGGCGGGCTATGGTCCTTACGGTCAGAAAGAGTCGGACACAACTGAAGCAACTTAGGATGCACGCAGAGTTGATTAATAATGTTGTGTTAGTCCCATGTGTTGTGTTAGTTTTAGATTTCAAATGATTCAGTTATACATATACATGTATCTATTCTTTTTCAAATTCTTTTCCCATTTAAGTTATTATAGTATATTGGGCAGAGTTCCTTGTGCCATAGGATGGTGTTTGAATGCTTTTGTTTACCATGTTCTGTTGCAATTATTTACATAAATGATCATGTAAACTTTTTCCCTTTTCATTTTTGTATCCTTGATACAAAAATGTATAGTGCCAGGTGCAATGTAAGTGCTCCACAAATGCTTGTTGAATTAGTGAAGCAATTCACTAATACCTGGAAGACTGGAAGAGCACAATCATTACAGAAAAACAAGGATAAGATTGTATATGGTTATTATTTTTCTTACTGTATCTGTCAAGCCATATTTATTTAAATAATAGGCAGATTTTCCCCTATAAGCAAAGATGTTGTCAAACTCGTTTGTGTAACTGATATATGATGAGGTCAAACAAACCCAAATGTCAGAGTCTGGAGCAGAGAACAGTTTATTGCATGGCCAAGCAAGGAGAATGGGTGATTTGTGCTCAAAAGGGCCAAATTTCCCAATGGTTTTTATAGGCAAAATCTGGGGAGCAGGGTTGTAGGGGTTTGTGATTTTCTTCTGATTGGTTGGTGTGGAGGTAACAGGGTGGTGTTCCAGGAATCCCAATTATCAGCCTTCTGGTTCCAACCAGCCTGGGGCCCATGACTTATGCTCAGCCTGCAGTTACCATCCTCCACCTGGGTGGGGGCCTTAGTTCCTGTAGAAGAACTCAGAAGATATGTATCAGATAATTATGCACATCCCCCAGGAGGATACAGGACCCTGCTCCATTGCCGCACTATTTTTGTTTCTTATTGCATTCCCTCACTTCTCTAATTATAACTGCCATTTGGAACTCAGGGAAGGTCTAGGATGCTGAAAGCCTTTTTCCCATAAACAATGATTGGGGAACATAAAAATACTTTTGTATATGGAGGGTTCACATCATCCTATTTGTTTTCAGAGACTGAGAGGGGCTGATTAGTGAAACAATGACTTGTTGAACAAAACTAAGAGAAAACTAGTTTTTAAAAAAAAAATGCTGTGGGGGAGGGAAAACAATTCCCCCTCCACCCTTCTTGGTTATTGGTTGAGACACCCCTGTAAAAAAAAAGAAAAAAAAGACAGATTGACAGGAGAAAAACAAACAGAAGTCTAATAACAGGTATACCTCCTGTATACATATGAGAGACCCAGGAAAACTGAGTAACTCCCCCAAATGACCAAAGCCATCACCTTAAATGCCATCTTCAGCTAAAGGAAAAAAAGATGTTGGGGGTGGTGTGTCAGTTATGGGAGGTGACCAGGAAAAGCACAGTAAACAAGAATAAAGTTGTTATGAAGATTTAAGGCCTTGCTTTCTCCATTGATGAATTTCTAGGTGTTTAGTCATCCTTCTTTTCCTGGTACGGAAAGGAAGACACCCTTGCAAAACATTTCCATTATAAATGTAAACCTCCCTTACAAAAGAGTAACTTGTACTCAGTTTTCAGAGCATTTTCTGTGTCTGCTGTTACTTAAAAATAACCAGCTCAAGGCAGTCTTTGTGCCACAAAGAATAGAGAAAAAAAGATGTGCAGCTGTTAAGAAATTAAGACTATATGATATTCAGGTATTTCAATGTCTTTAAATTTTGCTTGGAAAATACTGTCATTAAAAATATACATATAGTTATATATGGTAGTATGAAACCATTGCAATTGATATAATTAACCATCCCAGGGTTAGGAACAATCATCAATACACTGCTGCTGCTGCTGTTAAGTTGCTTCAGTTGTGTCCAACTCAGCGATCCCATGGACTGCAGCCTACCAGGCTCCACCATCCATGGGATTTTCCAGACTAGAGTACTGGAGTGGGTTGCCATTGCCTTCTCCACATCAATACACTACACTCTAACAAATAGCATCTCACCTCAAATTGCAGCTAAATGGCCCAGCATTAAAAAAAAAAAAAAAAGAACTTTAGAAATTCTAACCTTGCGAAGCCATATGTACAGAGGACTCTCAGGCTCTCCTTTGCATTCTTATAGCTGTTATTGGCTTGTTGCAGAAACCAGTAATCAAGAAACCAAGCACCACACTCAGAGAGTTGAAGAACTCAAGTTTATTACGCCAGCAGGTCCAGAGGAATTAACACTCTAAGCTCTGAGCCCTGAACAAAGGGGTTACAGAGTTTTTATAGACAGACTATAGTGGGCAACACTAGCTGTTAATAGGCTGGTTTAAACTAAGGGGTTCACACATGCGGGAACAGCAGTCAAGATGGGGAGGGGGATGCCTGATCTTTACACAGACAGGCATGATTAAGCAGGTTTTCAGGGGCTGAGCAATTGCAAAGAGCAGGAAAAGGGTGAGTGAGATAAGCTCCTGTTCCTAGTATTGTAAGTCCCCACTTTCTAAGACTACATGACTACGTGATCCAGGATTTGCAAGGAGCAAGCTGAGTTACAGAGACAGAAGGAGCAAGAGGTTATGTAAAATTTAACTTTTCTTTTTCATTCCCCCCTCTTGATGCTTTTCCTTTTCATTCCCCCCTCCTGATACTTGTTGTAGAAAGCATCATCTCATGTCTTGGTAGGACATTCAGAGCTCCTCATCATTTAGGGGGCTATAGTGAGCTATTACCATTTGTACCTTTATGGATTCCATCTGAGAGGTTATGAACTGGGCAATTGCATTGAGAATACAAGGGCCAAACAAGAGTGCCACAAAGAACATGAAGAGAGGACCTGTTAAAGGGAGAAGCTACCATGCCCAGCTCCAGATATTGTTCCAGTCACCCCAGGAATTAGCTAGTTTCTCTCTCCTTTTCACGATTTGTTCCCTTAGCTGTTGGGCCATGTCCCTGACTATTTCTGATTGATTTACATAAAAGCAGCTTTCTTCATTCAAGAAGAGGCAGAGTCCTCCCTTTTCAGCTGTCAGTAGGTCTAGCCCTCTCCTATTCTGTAAAACCATCTCAGCCAGGGAGTCTAGCTGGTCCTGTAATGAAGAGCACAGCAATAATACCAATTAGGGATAGAGGCCAGGGTGGACAATGAAAATCCATTGATATTTTGATAGCTAGATCTTCAAGCTTCCACCGTGCATTTACCAGCCAGCTGCCAGAGTGTGGCTGGCGCAAGGCTGAAGAATCCTTAAGCTTCTGCCATGCATTGACTAGTCAGCTTCCAGAGTGATTAGAGCAGGGCTCAGCGTCCTTCGTGGTTGAGGACCGTTGACTTTGGAACCGGACCTTGAGGAGATTTTTGGGGTCCCAAACTGCTTTCCAGGTGTCCTCATCACAGGAAGTAGCTGCCTTCTTGACTCTAGTGTGGATGATTCAAGGCATGACACCTATAACTTTAACAGCAGTAGGGGTTGCCAGGACGACCATATGAGGGCCTGTCCAAACTGGCTGAATTTTTTTTTTTTTCTTCTAATCTTTAACCCATACATCATCTCCTGGCTGATAGGGATGAACCCAATTGCCCAAAGGAATGGGTGTCCTTTCTAAGGTTTCTCAGGTGATATGGCAGAAGACTTTTCCAGGGCCTGGAGGTGTTGGGACATCTCCAGGTCAGCTAATTGTTGGTGGTCTCCCTTGAGCTTTTTTCTTTTTTTTTTTTAATCACTGGTGGTGGTCTCCTGTATAAGATCTCAAAGGGAGAATAGCCTGAGGACCTCAGGGTGCATTTATAAAGGGAGATGAGAGTCCACAAAATGATAAGACAGCTTGTTCTAGCATTGTCTGTGTATTGCCCGGGGGATATTCTTGTCATACTATTACTTGGAGAAACAAACTTAACAAGAAAGTTAAAGATATATGGCCCAAAGTTTAATAGACATAGGACAGCTGCTGAGGGGCTAGCCAGGAGAACCAGGTCCAGACATTGATTCGTGACATTAGTGTTTCTCTAGGTATGAGAAGATGCAAGAATTTGGACTCATAAAAAATCTTAACCTGAAAACATCTGAGTATCTGAATTTTTTTTTTTTTTTTTTTTTTTTTGGTTTTTCCCAGAGCACAGAGTGCCTTATTTTTTTTCTCCACCCTGAACTCCTTTCAAGGGGCTGTTGAAGGTCAGCATCTTGTAGTGGTCATGATTTAATCTTTGTAGAGGCAGCTGGCAAGTACCAACTTTCAGTCAGCAGGGCCCCTTCATAGCCACATATTTGACCACGTTTTGGGGGCATTTCATGGTTACTGTGTCCCACAGTGCTGGGAAGGCTCATTCCCAGGTCTAACAAAGATTCCATTAACAGGCCACTCCATGTGTTGTCACTAGACCAGGCCTTATAAGGAGCAAAAATCTCAGGACCATACCTGTCTTACTAGCCTCTTGGTCCAGGTAAATATTTCTTTTTGTTGCTTCTTCCCATATCTGCTGCTAAGTCGCTTCAGTCGTGTCTGACTCTGTGCGACCCCACAGACGGCAGCCCACCAGGCTCCCCCATCCCTGGGATCCTCCAGGCAAGAACACTGGAGTGGGTTGCCATTTCTTTCTCCAATGCATGAAAGTGAAAAGTGAAAGTGAAGTTCCTCAGTCGTGTCCGACTCTTAGTGACCCCATGGACTGCAGCCTACCAGGCTCCTCCATCCATGGGATTTTCCAGGCAAGAGTACTGGAGTGGGTTGCCATTTCCTTCTCCATTTCCATATCTAGAGTTACATTATTACAGTTATTGATCTCATATGGAACTGCATATCAGCATTTTATCACAGGCTCAGTCACACATTTGGTAATGTAAGAAATAATCTTCTGAAACAAGCTACATAGAAAATAATATAGCTAGCAGTTACTATTAAGGTCACAAGCAAGAATTTAAGTCAAGAACTTTCATTGGGTATAGCTCGGTATACCCCAGGTCATCTGACTCAGTTAAATGATTATGGCCAAGTGTAAATCTCCTGGTTTTACATCATGGAGCATCTGACCTTTATCCAAAGACTGATTATTGAGATAAGTTTTAGAGACAATCTTAGAGTGTCCTTTTTAATAACTTAGTTAAACCTTTTAGCAATATAACACAACAAGGAACTATCTCAGAAATGAGTCTTGGTAAGCACAGACCTTAATTAGCAAGACTGGAACTTAATATTCAGTGAAACATAATTTTTTCTTCTTTTGATAACTCATTGTGAGGGCATTAACACTGTAGCCAGGGAAGGCTTTAACCCATCAAATAAAATGAGGTCTGTCAGAGAGCCAGGAAAAGCCAAGGGGCCATCTTGGATTTCCCATAGCCCTGGCTCTTTGATTTTGAGCTGTTATTTATCCATTTTTAATTTCCTGATTTAGGAGCAGATGATTGCCATGTTTTAAGGACATCAGGAGAGCAAAAGTCTAACTGTGAGTGGTTATTTTATGTAGAAGCAGAATGAGATTTGTCTACATGTACCATAACCTTAAATAAGGTTTATTTACTTTACCAAAGTAGCAAAAAGATTTTAAAAACAAATGTAAATCACTTAAAGGCAAAGAAATTCATAATCTGTTATTGAAAGCTGCATTCTAAGAAAACTTTGCTCTCTAAACAGAGAGAAGACCAAATTTCAGTCTGGTACCAGCTTACTGTTAATAACAAAATTTGTTTATCTGCTTAATCTTAGAAAGTCTTCTCATAAATTTTGAAGAACTAGCAGTATTCTTCTAAAGGCATGAGAGTAAAACCATAGGAGGCATGTTTAAAATTTGATTCTATTGCAACTGACAAATAAACCTGTTCATAACACTCTAATATGATAACTAGAATTATAATTGACCATATTTTATCAGAGCATATCAGATCTATATGAATTTCACATAATTTTAGGATATCTATATCAGTAACATCAATAATACAGTATAGTCTGAAAAGATTTGTCACCCCTTCAACAGTACTTCTTATGTAATTTAACATGTCCAGTGAACCCAGGTAGCTTAATAGCTCATTGGGATGTCTCAGGGGCCCTCAGAAGCATCCCAAAGTTAGCTGGAAGTCAAGTTATTTAGAAAGTTTTGTCGATAAATATCAAAAGGGTTTATAACACTCAGTCAGGTAGGATCATATAAGTCACTGTGAAATAATAGTTATTTACTTAGCCAAAGGTAACAAAAGATTTCAAAGATAAATTAAGAGATAAAGAAACTTAAATCTATTATTAAAAGTAGTACAACATCTGAAGAAAGTATGTCCTCTTAACAGAGAGAAAGGCTGAATTCAAGTTTTGCACCAGCTTGCTTTAAACTCATTTAGGTAAACTTAATTAAAAATTTATTTTAAACTTAGTCCTAACTATACATAAAACTTTTTTTCAGGGTCCACTTTCAACAAACTTTTTAATCACTTTCTGTAACAGCCACCTGTAAGTCAGACCTACTTTCTTTTCCCTTTATAAAATGTAATTTTATTTTTATATCTTCTTTATTAAAAACATACATCCTACTTCCTTATTAGATTAGCAAATAAACATTAATACTAGATATTTAATATTGAATATTTCCCAGTTTACATGAATCTGAAGTTTATTTAGGTTAATTTTTCTTGTATTTGGAATTGTTTGTTTTCTTAGGCCAATTAAATTAGAACTCATTTACAACTTTAACAATATTATCAGAAAAAAATAAAAGACATACACTGAGATATACATAAATCTAGAAAGACAGACAGACAGATAGAGATCTTATAGTTTTCTGTTTGAGATTTAAAATATCTCTTTGATCCCCCCCTTTTTTTTTTCTTTGCTTGAAGTTCTAATTTGCTCAAACATGAGATCTCGGGCAAAGTGGGCTGTGTATTTCAAGGATATGGAAATGGTTCAGTTCAGTTCAGTTCCATCACACAGTTGTGTCTGACTCTTTGCAACCCCACGGACAACAGTACTCCAGGCCTCCTTGTCCATCACCAACTTCCAGAGTTTACCCAAATTCATGTCCATTGAGTCGGTGATACCATCCAACCATCGATGCGATGAAATACATCGCATCCTCTGTCATCCCTTTCTCCTCCTGCCTTCAATCTTTCCCACCATCATGGTTTTTTCAAATGAGTCAGCTCTTCATATCAGGTAGCCAAAGTATTGGAGTTTCAGCTTCAACATCAGTCCTTCCAATGAACACTCAGGATTGATCTCCTTTAGAATTGACTGGTTGGCTCTCTGTGCAGTCCAAGGGACTCTCAAGAGTCTTCTCCAACACCACAGTTCAAAAGCATCAATTCTTCAGCGCTCAGCTTTCTTCACAGTCCAACTCTCGCATCCATACATGACCACAGGAAAAACCATACCCTTGACTAGACGGACCTTTGTTGGCAAAATAATGTCTCTGCTTTTGAATATGCTGTCTAGGTTGGTCATAACTTTCCTTCCAAGGAGTGAACATCTTTTATTATTATTTTTTAAATTTTATTTTATTTTTAAACTTTACAATATTGTATTGGTTCTGCCATATATTGAAATGAATCCATCACAGGCATACATGTGTTCCCCGTCCTGAACCCTCCTCCCTCCTCCCTCCCCATACCATCCCTCTGGGTCGTCCCAGTGCACCAGCCCCAAGCATCCAGTATCGTGCATCGAATCTGGACTGGTGACTCATTTCATATATGATATTATATATATTTCAATGCCATTGTCCCAAATCATTCCACCCTCTCCCTCTCCCACAGAGTCCAAAAGACTGTTCTATAATTTCATGGCTGCAATCACTATCTGCAGTGATTTTGGAGCCCAAAAGTCTGACACTGTTTCCACTGTTTTCCCATCTATTTCCCATGAAGTGATGGGACTAGATGCCATGATCTTCATTTTCTGAATGTTGAGCTTCAAGTCAACTTTTTCACTCTCCTCTTTCACTTTCATCAAGAGGCTTTTTAATTCCCCTTCACTTTCTGCCATAAGGAACCATCCTTATGTCATCTGCATATCTGAGGTTATTGATATTTCTCCCAGCAATCTTGATTCCAGCTTGTGCTTCTCCCAGCCCAGTGTTTCTCATGATGTACTCTGCATATAAGTTAAATAAGCAGGGTGACAATATACAGCCTTGACGTACTCCTTTTCCTATTTGGAACCAGTCTGTTATTCCATGTCTAGTTCTAACTGTTGCTTCCTGACCTGCATACAGATTTCTCAGGAGGCAGGTAAGGTGGTCTGGTATTCCCATTTCTTTCAGAATTTTCCAGTTGATTGAATTCTTTGTGTAGGTGGTACTAATTAAGGATTTTACTGCAATGTGCATATCACATATTTTATTTTATGTAATCTTATTGCTAATAATGCCTGACAATAATGAAAGAATATCTGGATAACATGACTTGATGAACCCAAGAATTATTTAAAGTTACTAAAAATGAAACATTAGTGACAATTTTAGTTTTGGCACAGAACATTTTTTGGCATTTACATTTTTTTTTCTTCCTCCAAGCCTCTCCTAGTGTTTAATTTTGATAGCAATGTGATTTTGATCATCTCACAATGGAAAGGTTAAATATAAGGCACGTACCTTCATATATAAATACAATTGATCCTTCAACGACACGGGTTTGAACTGTGTGGGTCCACTTGTTGTAGGAAGGAGGGCCCCCTCCAGGGCCCCAAGAGTGGGCTCTTGTCCAACACTTGGAAAAGAATTGTCCAAGGAGACATGTGTTGACAAAGCAAGAGACTATTGGAAGAGGGCACCCAGGCAGAGAACAACAGAGTAAGGGAACCCAGCAGAACTGCTCAGCCACGTGGCTGGCAATCTTGGGTTTTATGTTGATAGGATTAGTTTCTGGGTTGTCTTTGGCCAGTTATTCTGACTGAGAGTCCTTGGTGGATGCATTGCTCAGCCACGATGGATGCTAGCGAGAGGGATTCTTGGAGGTGGACAGATGCGCGATGTCTCCTTTTAACCTTTTCCAAACTTTTCTGATTGGTGGTAGCTTATTAGTTCCGTGTTCCTTACCAGGACCTCCTGTCATAAAACAAATCATGCAAATGGTTACTAGAGAGCCTGGCCAGAGTGGGCGGTTTCAGTCAGTGTGCTTCTGCTAACACAGTGATATGCAGACTTTTTTCACTGAACATGTACTACAGTACCATACTGTTCACTGTTGATTGGATCCCCAGAAGTAGAGCCCTGAATACAGAGGGCCAACTATAAAGTTGTACATGGATTTTCAAATTGCATGCAGGGTCAGTGATCCAACCCCAACACTGTTTAAAAGTTGACTATATTAAAGTTTTGTATGTTATCAATGTTTTGATTTATAGTCTCTGAAAAACTGCCACAGTTGAATTGTATTGGAAAACAAAAGCCATGGAAATGTAACACTTGTATTGTAATCTGTTTACTGAATTTTAGAGTTTTTTTTTTTTTTTTTTTAACCTGGGTTTTCAAGGAAATCACATTTGGTACTGTATTCAAGGCTTGTTATTTCACCACACTACAAGGTCATCTTACTTTTTCTATAAAAAAAATAGAGTGGATTCTGTTTTGCATATTTCCTGATGAATAAATGCAGCCACTTATTTGAAACAATGTGAAAGAAATAAATGTTGTAAAGTGACACAAAAATGATTTCAATTAGAATCACAATGTTCAGTTTGTTGGCACTATCATGACATTTAGATGCTAAACATTGTGATCCATGAACAATTAAGCATGAACACTCTCACTGCCATTTTCTTTGGTCTCTTTAGTATAAATGCTATCCAAACCTCAAAGAATTAGAGATAATTTTCTGCCCTCCATTGTGTGTCAAATCACTGCTGCTGCTGCTGCTGCTAAGTCGCATCAGTCGTGTCCGACTCTGTGCTACCCCATAGACGGCATCCCACTAGGCTCCGCCGTCCCTGGGATTCTCCAGGCAAGAACACTGGAGTGGGTTGCCATTTCCTTCTCCAATGCATGAAACTGAAAAGTGAAAGTGAAGTTGCTCAGTCGTGTCCGACTCTTCGGGACTCCCTGGACTGCAGCCTACCAGGCTCCTCCATCCATGGGATTTTCAAGGCAAGAGTACTGGAGTGGGTTGCCTTTGCCTTCTCCACTAGACCACTGGTTTAACAAAAGAAACATTCGTGATCTGCTGACTGGATTTTTAGCATCTCTTCAGCCTTCTAAATCTTACAGGAATTTTTAGGTCCTCCAAATTTACATGACAAAGTAGATGCTGTATTTACAGACCAGGTGTTCATGGAGCCATGGAATTTGCTAATGGCTTTGCAATTATCCCTTGCACTTGAGAGGGAGGGAGTATAGGAGTAGGTGGCATCTGAGGTTCCTTTTAATTCTAATATTTTTATAATTCCAATGGTTATAGGAAATAGTTGAGCTGCTGTTAGTGGTGACCATAGTCAAAAGACAGGATCCCTCCCCACTAAGTATCCACACATGTGCATGTCCTAAGTCACTTCAGTCGTGTCCCTGTTTCTGACTCAACTCTCTTGGGACAAACAGCTTCTCTAGACTGACGCAGCAATAATGCGAAGGAAGATTTTCTAAATACAACTATGGAAAAGAGTAAAATTGCTGCTCAGTAATTTTACTCATTTAAGATTCCTATTCCAGAAATTAGGTCATGGGAAATAATATTTCAAAGCTGTCTGACCACATGTAGTGTGAGACTTGTTTAGCATTATTCCAGTACGTAGGGAAAGAAGTATAGCCCTCATGGACCAGTCGGGAAAAAGTCACAGGATGTTGAGGAGTGAACTATGTCTGGCTCCACACAAGAAGAGACTCAACTGAAAAAGGTAATCTTTTTGCCTAATCACTTAAGAAGTGAATGCTAGACTTAGAGAACAAATTCACGGTTACTGATGGTGAGGGTGGAAGGGAAGGTATAGTTAGGAAATTTGGGATTGACAAGTACACACTGCAGCATTTAAAATGGATAACTGGAGGCTTCCCTTGTGGTCCAGTGCTTAAAACTTTGTGCCTCTACTGCAGGAGGTGTGGGTTTGAACCCTGGTTGGGGAACTAAGATCCTGCATGCCACATGGTGCAGCCAAAAAAATAAAATAGGTAACCAACAGGGACTTATTGTATAGCATAAGGAACTCTGCTCAGTATTATGTAACAATGTAAATGGAAAAAGAGTTTGAAAAAGAATGGATACATATACATGTATAACTCAATCGCTTTGCTATACACCTGAAACTAACACAACATTGTTAATCAAATGTACTTCAATATAAAAAAGGTTTTAAAAAGTGATGTAAAACATAAAGTTTAAAAAATAAGAAATGAAAGCATGGATGTTTTTACTTTGAAAGAATAGTCAAGAATATATTATAATGAATGTGTCAGGAAACAGATAACAGAAAACCTAATTAAGAGAGGACAAAGCAAACAAGTGTTCATTTTCCCTCACAAAAGTCTAACTATAGTTCACAAAGTGTGGCCCAGAAATCCCTGTGGGTTCCTGAGACCTTTCAGGCTTCTGCAAGATCAAAACAATTTTAATAATAATTCTAAGATATTATTTGCCCTTTTCACTCTGCTGACATTTGCACTGTTGATGCTAAAGCAACAAAAGCTAAAACTGCTGACTTCTTAGCACAAATCAACAGAGTGGTACCAAACTCTACTAGTAGTAGCCATTGTATCCTTCATTGCCATGCACTTAAAGGGGAAAAAAAAAAAGGCCAGTTTCACTTTAGAATGCTCTTGAAGAAGCGATTAAAAAAAAATGAATTACTGACTCTCAACTCTTGAGTATTCATCTTCTTAATAGTCTATGGGACGAAATGGAGAGTTTGCATGGAGTACTTCTGCTACACACTGGAGTTGAATGGTTATCTTTAGAAAAAGAGTTTGTACAATTGAATAATAAGCTGAGTTGGCTGCTTTTTTAAAGAATCATCATTTGTACTTGATAGAATGACTGACAAGTAAACTACAGTTATACAAACTTGGGTATTTGGCAGATATTTTCCTGAAAATGAACAAAGTGAGGGTGTCATTTTAAGGAAAACAACTCAAAGTATTTGTTACCAATAACAACATTTGTGCTTTCAAGTGAAAATTAGAGTTTTAGAAAAGTTATATCTGCCATCATGAGCTTGTCAGCTTCCGAACTTAAAGATATATTTGATGAGCTCAATAGTGGTATTAACAAAAAAAGTATTTTTTCCATATTTTATAATAAAATGTATCACCAATTGGAAATCCTGTATAAAACTCAGTGAACCAGTATTTTCTAAATGACAAATGAATACATCATGTTACAAAATCATGAGTGGGCAAAAAAGCTTTTAAAATGCAAGATACACAAATAGATTTTAATGTGCTGGTGCATGAAAAGATCATTGATATGGTTTCTGATTCCATGTTGCAACTAGTTTTTTTTTGAACTACCATTTCTTGAATTTCAGTGAAATATCAAAGAGAAATGTTTACAATTATAAAGAAAGGCCATTGAAATACTTTCTTTTTTCAAACAAAATACCTGTGTGAGCCTAGATATTCTTCATATAATCAAACCAGAACAATATATCATAACAGATTGGATGCAGAAGAGATTACAGCTGTCTTCTGTCATGCTGGACATTAAAGAAATTTGTAGACATGTAAAACATTGCTACTCTTCTCACTAAATTTCCTTTCATTTTGGAGAATATAACATTCGTGAAAACGTTATTTATATCAATGTGCAATAGGTATTTTTTGTTGTTGTTCAGTCGCTCAGTCATGTCCAACTCTTTATGACTCCATGGACTGCACCAGGCCAGGCTTCCCTGTCCTTCACTATCTCCTGGGGTTTGCTGAAATTCATGTCCATTGCGTCAGTGATGCCATTCAACCATCTCACCCTCTGTCGCCCCCTTCTCCTGTCCTCAATCTTTCTCAGCATCAGAGTCTTTTCCAATGAGTCAGCTCTTTGCATCAGTGACCAAAGTATTGGAGCTTCAGCTTCAGCATTAGTCCTTCCAATGAGTATTCAGGACTGATTTCTCTTAGGTTTGACTGGTTTGATCTCCTTGCTGTCCAAGGGATTCTCAAGAGTCTTCTTCAACACCACAGCTTGAAAGCATCAATTCTTCAGTGCTCAGTCTTCTTTATGGTCCAACTCTCACATCCATGCATAACTACTGGAAAAACCATACATATGACTACATGGACCCTTGTGGGCAGTGTGATGTCTCTGCTTTTTAATACATTAGATTTGTTAGAGCTTTTCTACCAAGGAGCAAGCATCTTTTAATTTCATGGCTGCAGTCACCATCTGCAATGATTTTGGACCCCAAGAAAATAAAGTCTATCACTGTTTCCATTTTTCTCCCATCTATTTGCCATGAAGTGATGGGACCAGATGCAATGATCTTAGCTTTTTGAATGTTGAATTTTAAGTCAGATTTTTCTCTCTCCTCTTTTACTTTCATCAAGAGGCCCTTTAGTTCCTCTTCACTTTCTGCCATTAGAGTGGAGTGATATCATCTGCATATCTCAGGTTATTGACATTTCTCCCAGAAATCTTGATTCCAGCTTGTGATTCATCTAGCCTGGCATTTTGCATGATGTACTGTGCATATAAGTTAAATAAGCAGGGTGACAATACACAGCCTTGATTTACTCCTTTCCCAATTTGGAATCAGTCTGTTGTTCCATGTCTGGTTCTAATTGTTGCTTCTTGACCTCCATACAGGTTTCTCAGAAGGCAGGTAAGGTGGTCTGATATTTTTATCTTTTGAAGACATTTCCACAATTTGTTGTGATCCATACAGTCAAAGACTTTCAAGTAGTTGATGAAACAGAGTAGATATTTTTCTCAAATTCTCTTGGCTTTTCTATAATCCAACAGATGTTGGCAATTTAATCTCTGGTTCATTTGCATTTTCTCAATCCAGGTTTTACATCTGGAAGTTCTTGATTCATGTACTGTTGGAGCCTAGCTTGAAGTTTTTTGAGCATTACCTTGCTAGCATGTAAAATGAGCACAATTGTGCAATAGTTTGAACATTCTTTAGGGTTGTCCTTCTTAGGGTATTACTTTTAGTATTAAAAAATTAATAATTAAAATTTGTTTTTAAGTTTTTATTTATAGCATGGTAAATATTAATAGATAAATTTCATATAAATGAAAGCTTTTGGGAGACCTCAATAATTTTTTAACCTTTTACTTTGAAATAGTTTTAGAGAAGAGTTGCAGAGATAAGAGTTCCTGTATACCCTCCATCCAGCTTCCCCTAATGCTAACATCTTGTATAACAACAGCACATTTATCAAAACTAAGAAATTAACATTCTTCAATAGTGAGTATAATTGGAAAGTATTCTGAGACCAGTAGTTTGAGATCTGCTGATCCACAGGTAAGCAGTTGCCACTACTGGCTCAGCTGCACAACAAAGACCCAGATTCTGTTTTGTTGTTGTTACTGTTTTGGGGATATAATTGATATAACATTGTGTAAGTTTTAGGCTTTCAATATGTTGATTTGATCCATTTACACTGCTATACGATTGCCACTCTTTTGTGTCATATATTATTTCTTTTAGTGTTAGGAACAATTAGGATCCAGTCTTTTAGCAAGTTTAATGTTTATAGTATAGTTTTGTTGTCTGCCATCCTTGTACTAGATCCTTGTATTAGATCTTTAAGACTTATTTATCTACGACCTGCAAGTGAGTATCCTTGAACAACATCCCTTCCAGTCCCCTATCCCCCAGCTTCTGGTAACTACCATTTCACTCTGTTTTTATGAGTTCAGCTTTTTTTAAAAATTCCACATGTAAGAGAGAATATGTAGTATTTGTCTTTTTCTGCCAGTCTTTTCATTCCTGTTCTATTGGCTTTTTATCTTCCTGATTGTCATCTCATGGCTATAAGATGGCTGACAGAGCTACAGTCTTTTCTTTTTAATTTAAGACTGGAAGAAGAGGGAACAGACAGTGTCAGCAAGCCTTCCTCTATGCCCTGTCCTCTTTACCAGCAAGCAAAATACTTCCCAGAAACAGCCCATTCAACTTCCATTTATATCCTAGTGGTCAGAACTTGCTCTGCTCTGGGCCCAAATTCTAGACAAATCACTTGTGGCAGAAGATTGAATTCAAGTGACTGGAACAACTGGTTTATCCCCTGAAGGGGGATTAAGAGTCTCTCTACCCTGAAATTAAGAGATGTCTGCTTACTTCCTGAAAAAATCAAGTTTTACTATTCAGGAAGGAGAGGGGAGAGAATGGCTTTTAGGTGGCCATTGGTATCTTAACTATCAGTTTGGAATTTCTATAAGATATTGTAGAAATTAAAGAAGTGAACTGGCTACTGGAATTATCCTGATTTGATGGGTCTGGAAGAAGTGTGGACTGACTGTATGAACCTACTGTATGGCACAGGGAACTCTACTCAATATTCTGTAATAAATAAATAAATAAATAAATAAATATATATATATATATATATATATATATATATAAAAGAACAACTTTTCTGTTCACCTGAATCTAACACAACATTGTAAATCAACTATACCCCAATATAAAATAATAATTAAATTAAAATTATAAATAAAGCCAACCATGAAGTTGAAAAAACAGTCAAAAAAGTGAATCTTTTACAAAATTGGGAAATTAGTATGGGCCTCCCTTTTAGCTTGTGATATGTAAAAGTGTTAAATCCAGATGTGAATTTTGTGGTTGCTGCTTATTATCACAAGGGACAATCTTGTCAGCTTCATCACTGTATAACAGGAGACATTCATGGCAGCATTGCCCACCCCACCTGAAGGCAGAATTCATATACTTGCCTTTGTGATTCCAATGTATTAAGGGAAATGATTACTTAGCCCAATACTCCACGTTTATCCTGAAATCAGAATGCATCTTTTTTTTAAAAAAATCTTATTGGGAGTCACTTCCGTGTATAGATTACTCCCACAAAAGAGGAGAATTGCCCACAGTAGTAACAGACCACTCTCAAAGCAGTCTATTAACTTGTATGGTGCCAATTTCTCTTGTCCTTCTTTATGTTTCCTTAGCAAGATCCCAAGGTATTTTTATCCCTGGGCCACAAGAGCTCTTGATACCTGTTCTGAAATTCTGTGCTAACAATGACTGATGATTGCAAAACTGGGAGCAACTTAAGGACATAGCCTTAATTTGTTATATTATACAGTAAAACAGCACCCTTCCTTTTTTATTTTTGTCATTACCCAGTATTCTTCCCAGTTCTTCCCTTGAGGCTGTCTTACAGTACTATCCATCCAAGATCACAGTGGGTCTGTGTTTCACAGTGCTAGAAAGGATCCACCCCAGCTTTGGAATCAGAACATTCTTTAAGCAACAGACAAGAGACAGGGAAGTGTCTGTCCTTTTGCTATGCTTAGGAGGAAGACTGCATTTAATGGTGCAATTATGCATTACTTTAAGGCTTTCTAACCAATATTTAAGCTGATTCTGTTAACCACACCCTCACATGCTCCCAGCAAGGCTCTGTGGAGAAGTCTGTGAAATTAAATGAATTCATAAGAGTAAGTGAGTGGTGAGGAGAAAGAGACATTCCCTGTAGTCTTGGTATTCCCCTCAGCTTTTGGAGGGGAAAAATGAAAAGGAAGAAATATTAGATAATAACAAAGAAGACAGGAGTTCTCCACCCTGATGCTTTGCAGTGTCGATGAGTGATATGTAATGACTCCAGAGAGGAAGCAGCTGTGGTTGTGCTGTTTAATATGAGACCATAAGCTACCTCATAAATTATACTCATGCTCCAAATGTGGCATAAATGCATTAGAAAGATCACCGTGACCTAAATAGTCACTGAACAGCAGCTTTCTTCTGGACCCCCATGGGCTACAATGGGCCACCAGACAGGGACAGTACCAGCTAACACTGGCAACCTATGTGAACTGATGGGCAAGATCAGATGGCTCTACCCCTTTCTTTTCCCCATGCCTTGCTATTGAGTTAGAAAACACCCTGATGCTGGGAAAGATTGAAGGCAGGAGGAGAAGGGGGTGACAGAGTATGAGATGGTTGGATGGCATCACCAACTCGATGGACATGAGTTTGAGCAAGCTCCAGAAGATGGTGAAGGACAGGGAAGCCTGGCGTACTGCAGTCCATGGAATTGAAAAGAGTTGGACGTGATTGAGGGACTGAACAACAACAACCTGAAAGAATGTCAATTTCTCCATCTTTCTAAGAAGGGCTCATTATTGGGTAAAGTTGCTGCTGCTGCTGCTAAGTCGCTTCAGTCATGTCCGACTCTGTGCGACCCCATAGATGGCAGCCCACCAGGCTCCACTGTCCCTGGGATTCTCCAGGCAAGAACACTAGAGTGGGTTGCCATTTCCTTCTCCAATGCATGAAAGTGAAAAGTGAAAGTGAAGTCGCTCAGTCGTGTCCGACTCCTAGGGACCCCATGGACTGCAGCCCACCAGGCCCCTCCATCCATGGGTTTTTCCAGGCAAGAGTATTGGAGTGGAGTGCCATCACCAAGGCTCTTAAAATAGTTAAGGCAAGTTGTATTCAGGAGTAACAGAGATGGGAAGAATATAGCAAGAATGTCTTGAACATTTTCAGTTGTTGGGATCCAACAATGAGGCAAGGGATCCACTTATATCATGCCAAATTCTAACAATTCTTCTGGGAAATAATTATAGGGTGGGAAGAATCAAGATGAATGAGTTCAACTCTGGAAATACACCAGTGTTTGAAGACAGAGTGGAGATAGATTCGAAGTATAACATGGTGGATATCAGATAGTATTTGAGGCCAGGCCCAGAAGTCTTAAGTCTGAATCCTTTAGAAAGGAGGCTACAGTTAAAAAATAATTTTCTTGAGACATTCAAAGTCAAAGAATCAACAGTATTGATGCCAACAGTTTTGGCAGTAATATGATGTGTTATCTCTGATGTGGCTTTCTAGGGCTACCATAACAAATTACCACAAACCTGGTGGCTCTTTCAGCTTCCACTGTCCCCTAATGCTTACTCACTTGTGATAGCACAACTCCAATCTCTGCTTCCATCTTCACATGCCTTCTCCTTTGTGTTTTCTTTTCTATCTCTTATAAAGATATGTTCATTGAAGTTAGAGCCCACTTCAATCCCACTATGATCTCATGTCAGTGCATAATTTAATTACATCCTCAAGCATCCTATTTCAGAATAAGATCACATTCTGAGGTTCCGGGTGGATACAAACTTGGGAAGAATATTATTCAACCCATTACAGTCAGTAATCTCAGTAGGCATCTGTGGCACTGTTTGTCACAAGGAGGGACCCAGCATCTATTACATTGCTTTGGTACAGCAAAGACTTTATGCATTGTGTTTTTGGTGAAAGTGTTAGCAGCCTGAAGCCATCTGTGGAGAGCAGCAGCAGACGTCTTAACAGTAGTTGGGGACAGAAATGGGTGAGATCTTACAGAAGGAGATTGTTATAAGGGCTGCAAGCTGGGCAAATGGTCAAGAAGCTCACATTAAGATCCTGACTAGCTGATCCCACAGGCTTCCCTTGTGGCTCAGCTGGTAAAGAATCTGCCTGCAATGTGGGAGACCTGGGTTCAATCCCTGGGTTGGGAAGATCCCCTGGAGAAGGGAACAGCTACCCATTCCAGTATTCTGACCTGGAGAATTCCATGATCTGTACAGTCCATGGGGTCACAAACAGTTGGACACGACTGAGCAACTATCTCTTTCACTTTTCACTCTCTTTCTCTTTCACTTTTCAGCTTTTTTTTTAGCTGATCCCAGTGCACCCCCACTACATTTCATCATATTGGTTAGGGCAAACAAAAATGAGACAAAGATGATAAAATGGGTCTTGACTGGACAATTTCAAGGAAGGGCACCAAGAAAGAAGGATGGGCTTTTAGAGACAAAAAGAGCAAAGAGAGGTTATCTAGAGGTAACAAAACCTCATATGAGATTCTAAAGTTGACCACACAATTTCCTGAGATTTATGGATGGCACTTGTGTATCTAGCTTTGAAGGAATTGAGGCCACCACCATTTGGAGATAAACATTAGCTCCATTCATTGCCCCTTAACAATTAGCAGAGGAAAGTGATCAAGAAAGCCTACTTATCAATAAGCATAAATAGGTTAAATATGACAGGATCAAAGGTAGAGCAGGAAACATCAAGAAACTTAAAGGAGAAGTAAGAGGGCTTCCCTGGTGACTCAGTGGTAAAGAATCTGCCTGCTGGTACAGGAGACACAGGAGACTTGGGTTAGATTCCTGGGTCAGGAAGATCCCACATGCCATGGAGCAACTAAGTCTGTGTGACACAAATATTGAACCTGTGCTCTCTAGCCCAGGAACCACAACTAGTGAAGCCCTCACACTGCAACTACTGAAGTCCACATGCCCTAGAGCCCCTGCTCAGCAGCAAGGGAAACCACTACAACAAGAAGCTCATGTACCGCAACTAGAGAAAAGTCCATGCAGCAATGAAGACCTCAACACAGCCAATACATAAATAAATAAGATTTAAAATAATTTTTAAAAATAAAGGAGAACAGGAAGGGGTTTGATCAATGGGCATTTTTACCACTCATACAAGGAGAGACCCCCTCAAAAAAAGATATCTTTTTCATCATTACAGTGTTGTATTGTTGTTGTTTAGTTGCTAAGTCGTGTCTGCTTTTATTGCCACCCCATGGACTCTAGCCCACTACACTCCTCCGTCCATGGGATTTCCCAGGCAAGAATACTGGAATGGGTTGCCATTTCCTTCTCCAGGGAATCTTTCCAACCCAGGGATTGAACCTCAGTCTCTGGTAGGCAGATTCTTTACAATTGAGCCACCAGGGAATTGTCTAGAATTACCTTAAGTCGGATGTGAGCAGAAAATACTCACAAACATTGGTGGAGTTCCATCCCAGAAAGGGAATTTACAGACAAATATCAACTTTGCTTATTTTCTACATTGGTGGTACCTTCAGCTCCACAAACCTAGAATTTAGTAGAAATGTTATTAGAAAGAGTGTCAACTTATTGACACTGCTTTACATGACAGATAAAATAAGATTTCAAATTAAATGTTCTTTTTTCCTCAAGAACAATTTTAATCAACATTATTGTTGCACAGTACCATCCATGTGTATTTTTTATGGCCAAAGACAAATAGATATGGAATATTTCTATCCAAATGAAAATTGGGGACAAATGGTTTATCAGCATTACTTTTTTTCCTGATTTGTTAATGTGTTGTAAACATTTTTACAGAAGAGTAAGAATTAAATTGTTTTTAGTTATACATTTAAATTCTCTTTATTGAAAAAGAGTAGTCTATAATTGGAGCTATCCTAGAAATTCTAGGATGTATTTCTGTCTTAGTTGTACAATTGACATTTTGATAATTATTTCAACATTTCAACTCATTCATCCCTTTGACCTTGCACTCTATCAGCCATGCCAATAGACAGCACTGAAAACCCAAACATCTGTTTTGTTTGCTTAAGTTCTGCTACAGAAAGCTGGAGAACAGTGCCAATTGGCTCCACTACAAATTTATGCCATTTAATCTCAATTGGGCCTTCAATACTACTTGGTAATCCTTCATTCATCCCTGTGATGATGCCTTCAGCAGCTATTCAAAATCTTTTTTACTCTCCATGGGTTCTCAATTCCCAAAGAAGAAAATTGTGGTAACAAAGCAAAACAATTTCTCAAGAGTATAATGCAAGAAAACTTCCCCAAAATAACATATAAAGGTGCATATTAAAAGAGCACAACCACGTACCTGAGGAAATTGACCCAGATCAACCAGCAGAGACATATTCTAGTAAACTTTCTGGACTTAAGGGGAAAAACAAAACCTTTTCAGCTAAAAGAATCAAAATCATTCATAAGGGAAAGGAAATAAGATTATAGTCAGAATTTGAAAGAAAATTTATGCCAGCAGAAAAAAGAAGTGGCATACTCAATATAACAAAGAAAGATATGTAAGCTAAAGATTTTATATTCAGCCTGACTTGCAAATAAAATAAAAACCAAAACCACACAGACAAATTTATCAGCATGCAAGGACTATTGTTCCTATGAGACTTTTAACATTTTAGATAATCAGCTTCTGACAAAGTGTCTGGAGGGGCACCTTCAACATAAAACCTGATGTTACTGACCACTGAAAGCAGTCAACATCATAGACAAAAGAGGCAACCAAATGTTTTTTATCTCCAGATAGAGATACCACCACCTAGGAAGCCAAAAGAAAAACAATCAACTGAAATCTGATCAAGCCTATAGAACCAACCCTCAATTTACAGGAAATGCAAAATCAAGACTGGAGAAAACCCTGGAGACAAAAGATATAGTTTCTTCAACAAATAAACTATGAGGAAAAAAGAGGATGAAGTAGAAACTCTACATTAAAAGAGACATAGAAATTATCAAGTTGAAGCATAACTAAACTAGTGTTTATGAATGAACATTTTGGTGATAAACTAAAAGAGAAAATAAAGAATTGATTTCTGGAAAAGTCAGAATAGAGGTTAAACTTTTGAGGACAATGGAGACAGTTGTGATTAGGAGGGGTCTCTGACTGTTGTTGTTCAGTCATGCAGTCATGTCCATTCCTTGCGATCCCATAGACTGCAGCACGCCAGGCTTCCCTGTTCTTCACCATCTCCTGGAGCATGCTCAAACTCATGTGCACTGATTTGGTGATGCCATCCAATCATCTCATCCTCTGTCATCCCTTTTCCTCCTGCCTTCAATCTTTCCCAGCAACAGGGCCTTTTCTAATGAGTTGGCTCTTCACGTCAGGTGGCCAAAGTATTGGACAAAGTATTGGAGCTTCAGCATCAGTCCTTTCAATGAATATTCAGGATTGAGTTCCTCTAGGATAGACTGGTTTGGTCTCCTTGCTATCCAAGGGATTCTCAAGAATTTCCTCCAACATCACAATTCAAAAGCATCAATTCTTTGGTGCTCAGTTTTCTTTATGATCCAACTCTCATATCCATACATGACTACTGGAAAAACCATAGCTTTGACTATGTGGACCTTTGTTGACAAAGTGATGTCTCTGCTTTGTAATTTGTTGTCTAGGTTGGTCATAGCTTTTCTTCCAAGGAGCAAACGTCTTTTAATTTCATGGCTGCAGTCACCATCTGCACTGATTTTGGAGCCCAGGTAGATAAAGATTGTCATGGTTTCCACTGTTTCCCCATCTATTGCCATGATTGATGAGACCAGATGCCATGATCTTAGATTTCTGAATGTTGAGTTCTAAGCCAACTTTTTCACTCTCTTCTTTCACCTTCATCAAGAAGCTGTTTAGGTCTTCTTCGCTTTCTGCCATAAGGGTGTTGACATCTGCATATCTGAAGTTATTGATATTTCTCCTGACAATCTTGATTCCAAGTTGTGCTTCATCCAGCCCAGCATTTTGCATGATGTACTCTGCATAGATATTAAATAAGCAGGGTGACAATATACAGCCTTGCCATATTCCTTTCCCAATTTTGAACCAGTCCCTTGTTCCATGTCTGGTTCTAACTGTTGCTTCTTGACCTGCATACAGGTTTTTCAGGAGGCAGGTATGGTGGTCTGGTATTCCCATCTCTTGAAGTATTTTCCATACTTTGTTGTGATCCACACAGTCAAAGGCTTTAGTATAGTCAATGAAGCAGAAATAGATGTTTTCCTGGAACTCTCTTGCTTTTTTTCTATGATCCAACGGATGTTGGCAATTTGATCTCTGGTTCCTCTGCCTTTTCTAAATCCAGCGTATACATCTGAAAGTTCTTGGTTCCTGTACTGTTGAAGCCTAGCTTGGAGAATTTTGAGCGTTACTTTGCTAGCTTGTGAGATGAGTCCAATTGTGTGGTGGTTTGAACATTCTTTGGCATTGCCTTTCATTGGGATTGAAATGAAAATGGACCTTTTCCAGTCCTGTGGCCACTGCTGAGTTTTCCAAATTTGCTGGCATATTGAGTGCAGCACTTTAACAGCATCATATTTTAGGATTTGAAATAGCTCAGCTGGAATTCTATCACCTCCACTAGCTTTGTTCATAGTAATGCTTCCTAAGGCCCACTTGACTTCGTACTCCAGGATGTCTGGCTCTAAGTGAGCGATCACACCCATCATGGTTTTCTGGGTAATTAGGATCACTTTTGTATAGTTCTTCTGTGTATTCTTGCCACCTCTTCTTAAAATCTTCTGCTTCTGTTAGGTCCATACCATTTCTATCCTTTATTGTGCCCATCTTTGCATGAAATGTTCCCTTGGTATCTTTAATTGTCTTAAAGAGCTCTCTAGTCTTTCCCAGTCTATTGTTTTCCTCTATTTCTTTGCACTGATCACTTAGGAAGGCTTTCTTATCTCTTCCTGCTGTTCTTTAGAACTCTGCGTTCAGATGGGTGTATCTTTCCTTTTCTCCTTTGCCTTTTGCTTCTCTTCTTTTCTCAGCTATTTGTAAGGCCTCCTCAGACAACCATTTTACCTTTTTGCAATTTCTGTTTCTTGGGAATGGTTCTGATCACTGCCTCCTGTACAGTGTTACAAGCATCTGTCCATAGTTCTTCAGGTACTCTGTCATATCGAATCCTTTGAATCTATTAGTCAATTCCACTGTATAATTGTAAGGGATTTGATAGGTCATACCTCAATGGCCTAGTGGTTTACCCTTATTTATTCAATTTAAGTCTGAATTTTGCAATAAGGAGCCAATCAGAGACTCTGGAGTCTCTGTGGTGGCTGGCAAAAATTCTAATATTTTAACCTAATTTGTAACCTAGGTGGTTGATTACAAGGGTGTTTTTCTCATAATAATTAATTAAGTTATACATTTAGTTAATGCAGTTTTCTGTATTTGTTATATTTTTACAAAAATTTTTTAAAAAGAAACACTGCATAATTTTCCTTTTATGGCAGTGAGGCATTAAAATGCTTCCTGAATACACACAATTTTGCAGCCAGAATGGTATAATTGTTTGGGAAATAAACGACAGCTCAGGGGATTATTCAGTATTCTGCATTTAAAAAAAAACCATATATATATTGCATTCCTCTGTTTTTGCCCACTACAAGTCTCATCATTTCCATTATTTCTTTTATAAATGTGGTTTCTTCTCTAGTAATCAAAATTATGAAATAAATATAACAGTAAATTTTATACTATTAGATATAGCAACCTAGGGTGAAAAAGAGCATTTGTATATAAAATCTGCAAATCCTCTTACTTTAACTCAGATCAGAAAGGTGCCTTTTATATTTATCACTTTTTCTTCAATCTCAATAAGATTAGGTCACCAAAAATAAATTCAATTATGAAATAATGCCATTTGCATCAACATAGATGGACCTAGCGATTGTCATACTGAGTGAAGTTAAGTCAGACAGAGAGAAAGACAAATATGATATGATATCACTTCTACATGGAATCTAAAAAAAGGGATACAAATTTACTTATTTACAAAGCAGAAATAGAGTCACAAATATAGAAAAGAAACATGGTTACCAGGGGGAAGGAGGGGGAGGGATAAATTGGGAGATTGAGATTGACATATACACACTATTATGTACAAAATAGATATCTACTAAAGACCTACTATATAGCACAGGAAACTCTACTCAATACTCTGTAATGACCTATATGGGGAAACAATCTGAAAAGAGTGGATATATGGAGGAGCCTGGTGGGCTGCAGTCCATGGGGTCACTAACAGTTGGGCCCGACTGAGCAACTTCACTTTAACTTTTCACTTTCATGCATTGGAGAAGGAAATGGCAACCCACTCCAGTGTTCTTGCCTGGAGAATCCCAGGACAGCTGGTGGGCTGCCGTCTATGGGGTCACACAGAGTCGGACACGACTGAAGCGACTTAACAGCAGCAGCATATGTATATGTATAACTGATTCACTTTGCTGTGCACCCGAAACTTACACAATGCTGTAAATCAACTATACTCAAGTAAACATTTTTTAAATGTTCAATATTCATATCAGTTCAGTTCAGTTCAGTCACTCAGTCATGTCCAACTCTTTGCGACCCCATGAAGCACAGCACGCCAGGCCTCCCTGTCCACTACCAACTCTTGGAGTTCACCCAGACTCATGTCCATCGACTCAGTGATGCCATCCAGCCATCTCATCCTCTGTCGTCCCCTTCTCCTCCTGCCCCCAATCCCTTCCAGCATCAGAGTCTTTTCCAATGAGTCAACTCTTCACATGAGGTGGCCAAAGTACTGGAGTTTCAGCTTTAGCATCATTCCTTCCAAAGAAATCCCAGGGCTGATCTCCTTCAGAATGGACTGGTTGGATCGCCTTGCAGTCCAAGGGACTCTCAAGAGTCTTCTCCAACACCACAGTTCAAAAGCATCAATTCTTCAGTACTCAGCTTTCTTCACAGTCCAACTCTCACATCCATACATGACCACAGGAAAAACCATAGCCTTGACTAGACGGATCTTTGTTGGCAAAGTAATGTCTCTGCTTTTGAATATGCTATCTATATATTCATATTAAAATGGAAGAAAGATGATATAGAAGAAACTAAAATCTCCTAAAGCTATCTCTTGCCCTTTAGCTTCATTATTACTAGCTAGCTCCTATTACCCATAATGCATGTCTTTTATAGCATAAATAATAATTAAAAAAATTTTTGATAATGGAAAATGTCAGTATATACAGAAGTATATATAATAGTATAATGGACCTGCATGTACTGATCATGCAGCTTCAACAATTATCAACATGTGGCCAATCTTGTTTTATTTATCCATCTATCTCATCCCCCTTCTCACTAGATCACTTTGGAGAATAGTCTATATATTTATTTTCATTCCAAAAATGCTTTCAGCCATCAACAGCACAGTATCCATGAAGAAAACGGCAAACACAAAGACTCAGCCAAATACTGCCAGTACCCCAGTGCTTACAGGGGAGCAAAGTCAACAAAATCCTTCACCTTTATCCAGAAAATGCCTAATATCTTGCTAAAGTTTAAGTTTCAAATTTTGTCCTTAAACCAATTAGCATCCATGACTATGGTATACCAAAGCTAATAAAAGCAACAGTGCTTTCCAGAATACTCTTAATATCTTCTAAAGTTTAGGTTTGTAAATTTATAGCTGTCCTGTAAAGTTCAGTCCATATGGATAACAGAAAAAGAATTAAACTGAAAATGAGATTTGGGTTAGTCTCAGTTTTGCTCATTTTCTTTAGTGTGTCCTTAAATGCATGACCTAAAACTTTGAGCCTGTTCGCTCTGAGGATGGGAGCCATAGTTCCATGAAGTTCAAGCTTCATATCTCTGAGTCTTTAATAAATTGACTTTGAGTAGCACTCCCTCCTGGTGGAGTTAGAAGGTAAAGCTTAAATGTTCTTCACAAAGAGTTAACTGTAGTTTAAAAGTGCTCTAAAGATTAAGGTTAAGATAAAGTAGGACTTAAAAAATTCTTTAAAATATAAATTTCAACTACATATACTATCACTGCTATTCCAAGAGTCTACTCTTTGTGAGATGCTCTTCTAGCACACTTATGTAGACACAACCAGAAATTGCTGTCTAAAGAGCTGGCAAATCATTGACTTGCTATATAATGAAATGCTCAACTAAGAGTGTGTTAAACTAGAATTCACTTTCAGTTAAATTTCAGGGTCAGATTTTACCCTGTTCTTAACAAGACACCTTAGGAAATAATATTTACACTCTATATGCTTAGCATGTCATTTCTAGAAAATTATTGAATACAAAAATGCTTCTAGAAGGAAAAATTTTCTCTGGATTGAAAATTCTCTTGTTAGTTTGCATTATTAATATTCAAACTCCATCCACATACCACCATGAGACAATCTAGAGAATGGCATGACTGAGCATACTCTGATTTCTTTCCTTTAGTTCATGGCAACAACCAGCTCATGGGAGCAAACTGCTGTGAACAATGAGATGCAACTTCTAATTCCCTCCAAATTTACTCACTAAAGTCATAATAAATTCATCTTACATTTTGATGTCTTGTCCATTTGTGGAAAGTCTTCCATTTCCAATCCTTCTGTTGCTGCTTTTACCTGGGAGGGGGAGCAAAGGGTAGGGTTCCACAAACTTCTCTGGAAAGGTAAGTAGTCTGGTCTTCAAGATCTCTGCCTCTATATGCAGACCCTGATCATGGTTAGTTAGCCACTTTCTGCATGTATATCTATTCACTTCAAACTTGTTCAATAATTTCTGACTACCTGTAATTAATTCCCTTCCCTCTCCTAGCTGTACTAGTTCCTTTCCACTGTGAATTTTCTGGTTGCTTGTCCATAATATAGATTCCCTGGCTATACAGTTGTTCACTTTCCTTTCCACTAAGACAGTGAATTTGCTTTCTCTTATACTTCAAGTATCCTATCTCCTGACAGATTTATTGGTTGCTAGCCACTAAGTTTGGAATTTCCTATACACTTTAAAAGCCCACTCTATTTTTCACCACAACCCAGAATAACTGGTTTGTTGGTAACTATGCTCGAGTTTCCTGCCCACTTTGAGATCATACTTGTACCACATCTGTCTATTATCACTTGCTTCTCTCATGCCCTGGTATTTTCTTCACAGTAGGAGACTCTCACTCTCCTATGCATTTTTCTTCACCACAATTGCACTTTAGGACAAAAACCAGTATTGGTTGTGGTCACATCATCTTTTCAACAAACATCTGGATTGTCATCTGTACTCCTTTGTGAGGAGACTCTCACACTCCACTGAAATTAATCTTAATTGTGATATATGTATGTCCTCCCTCTTGTTTCAGGAAAACTTACTTACATGGATTATGCAACACAAACAACTAGTCATGAAGCCAAAATCTTTGGATATAATTTTGGAAGTGAATATTTTTCTTCTCCTTCTTCAGAGAGGTGTTTGTTTATTCATAGCCCCAAGATTAACTCATCTGGAAGCCACTAACACTGGAATAATTTTGGTGGTTTTGATTTTCACTGTTTGGTTTCAGGTAAGACTTTCTTTTATGGTTCAGATCATGCTTACTTCTTCCAGGATCCAATATTATAGGAATTAATTTTATTGGCAACACTTTTCCTTGTCATAGTTCAGATATATATTTATTTGTATGGATCAGACCACACCCAGAATCAAATATCAGTGGTACTAATCTTGATGGTCATCTGGAGCCTCAATTTCCCCCTGAACTTTTTTTTCAGTGTAAGTGTTTGTATTTCTTTAAAAAAAAAAAAATATATATATATATATATATATTCATATTATTTTAAATTATACGTTATTACAAGATATTGAATATAGTTCCTTGTGCTATACAGTAGAGGCTTCCCTGGTGGCTTAGGTGGTGAAGAATCCACCTACAATGCAGGAGACCTGGGTTCAATCCCTGGGTTGGGAAGATGCCCTGGAGAAGGGAATGTCTACCCACTTTTTTATTTTACATATATGGTTGTGTGTGTCTGCTAATTCCAAACTCCTAACTTATCCTTCCCCTCCTTTCCCCTTTGGTAACCATAAGTTTGTTTCCTAGTCTGTGAGTATATTTCTGTTTTGTAAGTAAGTTCATTTGTATCACATTGTAGATTCTACATATAAGTGATATCATATGGTGTTTGTCTTTATCTGTCTGACTTTACTTCACTTAGTGTTTCTCTAGGTCCATTCTTGTTGCTGCAAATGACATTATTTCATTCTGTTTTCATGGTTGAGAAGTATGCCATTTTATGTATGTACCACATCTTCTGTATCCATTCATCTCTCAATGGACATTTATGTTGCTTCCATGTCTTGGCTAGTATAAATAATGCTTCTATGAACAGTGGGGTGCATGTATCTTTTTGAACTAGAGTTTTCTCCAATATATGCCCAGGAGTGGGAATGATGGATCATATGGTAGCTCTATTTTGAGATTTTTAAGGAACTTCCATACTGTTGTCCATAGTGGCTGCACCAATTTACATTCCTACCAACAGTGTAGGAGAGTTCCCTTTTCTCTACACCCTCTTCAACACTTATTATTTGTAGACTTTTTAATCATGGCCATTCTGACAAGTGTTAGGTGATACCTTGTAGTAGTTTTGATTCTGAGTTTTGTGTTTCGACAGTTTCTTGTCTAAACCCAAACTGAATCCTTCTCATAAACCTAGCTACCTTCTCATTTTTTTTTTCTACTGCCCTATTTCTGCTTCCATCTCTACAAGAACACCTTCTTGGACATGGTCCCTGTAAATCACTTGACTGTCAAGTTTAAGAAGTGTCTGAATCCCACATATTTAATTCTGGAGGCTTAAAATACATAGTGCATATTTTTAAACTATTAAGACAAAAGGAGATGCAGAAGGAAAGCAAGAAAGTACACTGAAACTGGTCCCACAAAGCTGTTTAAAATCAGAAATCAATGAAGAGAGCCAGCTTTGAAATAATAGATCAAGAAAATTCACATAATAAAAGAAATTGGTCCTCCAATCTCTTTATAACTTTGAAGCTTATTGTCATATATAATAATGTTTGTCCTCTTGTAATGACAGTCTCTGATTGGCTCTGTCTTCTGTTAACTCTTTTCAAGAAAGTTGTGTTCTTATCCCCTAATCCTCATAGAACACTCCCAAAAGAATGGATTTACTCAGTTCTTCCTCATCCAGTCGTGTATTAAGCCCATTCCTGATTTTATTTCCTCAAGAGAGTTCTGTCATTACACACCTTCCTCCCCGGTCTATATACATAGATACAAAAACCCTAACAGAACTCCCAGGGGAGGGTACTTAATTCAGTTCTCTTTCAACTAATCCCATTCTGACCAACCTCCTGGCATTTCCTTTTTCTAGGAAGTTCTGTGCTCACAATGGCAGTATTGTGAACATCTAGAAGAAGGTGCTTAGTTTCACTTTCCTTCAACCCAAAATGTTCAGATCTGCTCCAAGACAGTAGTTTCCCCAGAATGTTCTGTTCTCAAGTTCTCAAACCTATACTCATAAAAATACTCAGGGGTGTGGGCTTCTTAAATTTTTTCTCAAGCCATATTCTGAACCAGTCTTTCTTCCAGAAAGTTCTCTGCTTACTTTTCACTCCAATATAGTCCCCTCTCAGAAATCTCATGGAAGGAAACATAGTTCAGTATTTCTTCCATCAGTCATATTCTGACATCATGAAGTTTCATCCTCATACCATCACTATATCAGAAATACATTGGTTAAAAGAAAGCTTAGTTCAGTTCTCCCTCAATCAGTCATGTTCTTCTCCCTCATCCGTACTTCTCTGACAATGTTCAGTCCTCATGTAACCATCTAAAAGAAACCCCATGAATGGGGACTTTTCAGTCCTCCCTCATCCAGTTATATTCTGAGACTTTCTCCTGACCTTACTCCTTCCAGAAAGTTCTATTTCAATCCCTGCCTACCCCAGAGATATTCAAAGAAATCCCAAGAACTGGAAAATAATTTCAATTCTCCTTTGAGTAATTTTCCTAGACTGTTGTATCTTCATCCAGCCGTTCTCACAGAAACTTCCAGGGTAGAGAGAATGAGTATGGAACATTCTAAGGAAAATGAAAGTACAAAAGGGGGTCAGAACATGATTAGTGGAAGGAGAACTGAATTAAAACTCCTTCCCCTGGGGGTTGCTGATATCATGAAGTTATGAGAACTGAACCTTTTGGAACAAATTGAGGTCAGGAAGCATAGTCAAGGGGTTGGTTGAAGGAGAAATGAACTAAAATCCCTCCTCTGGGGTTTTTTTAAGGGTGAGTTTGTGAGGGGGTGGTAAAACCAGATCTTTTTGGAAGAAGTAAATGCCTGGGAACAGATCCAAATATGATTATTTGCATAAGAACTAAACTAAAGTTGCTACCCTGGGTGTTTCTGATACAGTAAGGGTATGAGGACAGATGTTTCCTGAAAATGTAAAGATCAGGAAATGGAGACAGAATGTGATTGGTTGAATCAACTAAGTTCCACCCAGTGTGATTTCTGTGAGGATGAAGGGATAAAGACAAAGCTATTTGGAAGAAGTAAACATCATTGGGTCAGCTCAGAAAGTGATTAGATAATGTAGAATTAAATAGCTGACTTCACAGGAGGTTTTTGTATTGGAACTGGGAAGAGGACAGAATACTTTGAGAAAAGTAAATGTGTGGGAACAGTTTGCAACATTGTTGGTTGAAAGAGATCTGAGCTAAGCTTGTTTTCCTGGATATTTCTGGTGAAGTATGAGTATAGAACTTTCTAGAAGAGATAATCTGTCTCCACTTCAGGTTTCTATGAGGCTTGAGGCAATGGGAATGACAATAGAAACTCTAGGCAAAGTGGCACCCTACTCCTGTACTCTTGCCTGGAAAATCCCATGGACCAAGGAGCCTGGAAGGCTGCAGTCCATGGGGTCGCTGAGGGTCGGACACAACTGAACAACTTCACTTTCACTTTTCAGTTTCACGCATTGGAGAAAGAAATGGCAACCCACTCTAGTGTTCTTGCCTGGAGAATCCCGGGGATGGGGGAGCCTGGTGGGCTGCCATCTATGGGGTTGCACAGAGTCGGACACGACTGAATTGACTTGGCAGCAGCAGGCAAAGTAAAGATTTGTAAGTAGATCTAAACGTTACTGGTTGAAGGAGAACCGATCTAAGCTGGATATGTTCTGTAATGGTTTTATGAGACAACTTTCCAGAAGAAGTAAAGGTCAGGAAGTGTGGTTGCTCAGTGATCCTCCTGACATGTCTACCTGAACTCTTCTTTTCCCAGAATGTTCTTTGCTCATTCCTTCACCCTTACTTGATCGTCCAGAGGAGGATGCTATTTTATTTCTCCTTCCATCAACATCAATTGAGGCCAATTACCTCTACTATGGTTTCCCCTTGGTTCACAAGCCCTAAGTGGGTCCAGCTCTGACTACTTAAGCAATATTCATATGAGAAGAGTAAGCTGAATAATTGTATTTCAAAGAATGTATAGCTCAGTAACATTCTTTTTCTTAATATCTCTACAGAAGATAAAACATAAAGTCAAGGCTGGCTTTATTCATGTCATTAAAAAAAATTATTTCCATTGCTGTATGATACAGGGAGCTCAAATGTGGTGCTCTGAGACTATCTAAAGGGGTCAGATGGGGTAGGAGGTGAGAGGGAGGTTCAAGAGGGAGCGGACAAATGTATGCTTGTGGTGATTGATATTGATGTATGGCAGAAACGAACACAATACTGTACAGCAACTATCCTCCAATTAAAATTTTATTTAAATTAAAAAAAATACAAAGTAAAACAAAAAAATTCACAGTTTTATATATACTTTGAGGCAGAGGAACCAGAGATCAAATTGCGAACATTTGTTGGATCATAGAAAAAGCAAGAAAGTTCCAGAAAAACATCTATTCCTGCTTAATTGAGTATTCCAAAGCCTTTGACTGTGTGGATCACAATAAACTGTGGAAAATTCTTCCAGAGATGGGAATACCAGACCACCTGACCTGCCTCCTGAGAAATCTGTATGCAGGTCAAGAAGCAACAGTCAGAACTAGACATGGAACAACAGACTCGTACCAAATCGGGAAAGGAGTATGTCAAGGCTGTATATTGTCATCCTGCTTATTTAACTTATATGCAGAGTACATCATGCAAATTCTGGGCTGGATGAAGCATAATCAGGAATCAAGACTGCCAGGAGAAATATCAATAACCTCAGATATGCAGATGACACTACCCTTATGGCAGAAAGTGAAGAAGAACTAAAGAGCCTCTTGATGAAAATGAAAGAGGAGAGTGAAAAAGTTGGCTTAAAACTCAGCATAAAGAAAACTAAGATCATGGTATCTGGTCCCATCACTTCATGGCAAATAGCTGGGGAAAGAATGGCAACAGTGGCAGACTTTATTTTTTGGGACTCCAAAATCACTGCAGATGGTGACTGCAGCCATGAAATTAAAAGACATTTGCTCCTTGGAAGAAAAACTATGACAAACCTAGACAAAATATTACAAAGCAGAGACATTACTTTGCTGACAAAGGTCTGTCTAGTCAAGGCTATGGTTTTTCCAGTGGTTATGTACAATTGTGAGAGCTGGATCGTGAAGAAGGCAGAGTGCCAAAGAGTTGATGGTGCTAGAGAAGACTCCTGAGAATTCCTTGGACAGCAAGGAGATCAAATCATTCAATCTTAAGGGAAGTAACCTTCAATACTCGTTCGAAGGACTGATGCTGAAGCTGAAAGTCCAGTATTTTGGTCATCTGATGTGAACAGTTCCCTGATGCTGGGAAAGACTGAGGGCAGAAGGAGAAGAGGGCATCAGAGGATGAGATGCCTCGATGGTATCACCAATGCAATGGAAATGAACTTGGGCAAACTTCAGGAGATGGTGAGGGACAGAGAGGCCTGGTGTGCTGTAGTCCATGGGGTCACAAAGAGTCAGACACGACTGGGCAACTGATCAAAAACAGGAGACAATAAATGAATTTTTTTTTTTTTAGTTTTGGGGTAAAAGTTTGTTGTAAATATCCAGTTGTGAATATTTTGAGATAATTGTAAATTCACGTGGGGTTTTAAGAAGTAATACAGAGAGAGCTCATGTATACTTTACTCAGTTTCCCCAAATAGTAACATCTTGTAAAATTATAGTAAAATATCACAATCAGGATTTTGGCATGATAACATCCACTGATATTATTCAAATTTCCCCAGTTTCACTTTAACTTATTTGTATGTATATATTTATATCTTCACAGTTGTACCCATGGATAGGTTCCTGTATCCACTATCACAGACAAGATACAAACAGTTCCAATGTCACATGGATCTCTCTTGTTTGTAACAATTCTTACTTTCCCCATACTGTGCCCTGTCCCTAAATCTTGCCAATGATTAATATACTTTTAGATAATCTCTATAATTTCATTTTTTCAAGAATATTATATAAAAGAAATGCTATAACATATAGCAACTTTCACTCAATATGATTTTTGGAAATTCACTCAGATTGGTGTTTTTTTTTTTTTTCCAGCCATACGACAAGGCATGTGAGATCTTGGTTCCCTGTGTGTGCATGCATGCTAAATAACTTCAGTCATGTCTGACTCTTTGCAACACTATGTACCATAACCTGCCAGGCTGTTCTGTCCATCGATTTCTCTAGCCAAGAATAGTGGAGTGGGTTGCAATGCCCTCCTCCAGGAGATCTTCCCAACCCAGGAATCAAACCCACTTCTCTTCTGTCTCCTGCACTGACAGGCGGGTTCTTTACCACTAGCACCACCTGGGGAGCCCCTCAGCTCCCTGACCAGGGATCAAACCTGTGCTCCCTGCAGTGGAAGCATGAAATCTTTTTTTTTTTTCTTTTTTTAATTTAATTTTATTTTTAAACTTTACAATATTGTATTAATTTTGCCAAACATCAAAATGAATCCACCACAGGTATACCCGTGCTCCCCATCCTGAACCCTCCTCCCTCCTCCCTCCCCATACCCTCCCTCTGGGTCATCCCAGTGCACCAGCCCCAAGCATCCAGTATAGTGCATTGAACCTGGACTGGCGACTCATTTCATACATGATATTATACATGTTTCAATGCTATTCTCCCAAATCTCCCCACCTTCTCCTTCTCCCTCTCCCACAGAGTCCATAAGACTGATCTATACATCAGTGTCTCTTTTGCTGTCTCGTACACAGGGTTATTGTTACCATGTTTCTAAATTCCATATATATGCGTTAGTATACTGTATTGGTGTTTTTCTTTCTGGCTTACTTCACTCTGTATAATAGGTTCCAGTTTCATCCACCTCATTATAACTGATTCAAACGTATTCTTTTTAATGGCTGAGTAATACTCCATTGTGTATATGTACCACAGCTTTCTTATCCATTCATCTGCTGATGGGCATCTAGGTTGCTTCCATGTCCTGGCTATGATAAACAGTGCTGCGATGAACATTGGGGTACACGTGTCTCTTTCCCTTCTGGTTTCCTCAGTGTGTATGCCCAGCAGTGGGATTGCTGGATCATAAGGCAGTTCTATTTCCAGGTTTTTAAGGAATCTCCACACTGTTCTCCATAGTGGCTGTACTAGTTTGCATTCCCACCAACAGTGTAAGAGGGTTCCCTTTTCTCCACATCCTCTCCAGCATTTATTGCTTGTAGACTTTTGGGTCGCAGCCATTCTGACTAGCATGAAATGGTACCTCATAGTGGTTTTGATTTGCATTTCTCTGATAATGAGTGATGTTGAGCATCTTTTCATGTGTTTGTTAGCCATCTGTATGTCTTCTTTGGAGAAATGTCTATTTAGTTCTTTGGCCCATTTTTTGATTGGGTCATTTATTTTTCTGGAGTTGAGCTGGAGGAGTTGCTTGTATATTTTTGAGATTAGTTGTTTGTCAGTTGCTTCATTTGCTATTATTTTCTCCCATTCTGAAGGCTGTCTTTTCACCTTGCTGATAGTTTCCTTTGTTGTGCAGAAGCTTTTAAGTTTAATTAGGTCCCATTTGTTTATTTTCTTTTATTTCCAATATTCTGGGAGGTGGGTCATAGAGGATCCTGCTGTGATGTATGTCAGAGAGTGTTTTGCCTATGTTCTCCTCTAGGAGTTTTATAGTTTCTGGTCTTACATTGAGATCTTTAACCCATTTTGAGTTTATTTTTGTGTATGGTGTTAGAAAGTGTTCTAGTTTCATTCTTTTACAAGTGGTTGACCAGTTTTCCCAGCACCACTTGTTAAAGATATTGTCTTTAATCCATTGTATATTCTTGCCTCCTTTGTTAAAGATAAGGTGTCCATATGTGTGTGGATTTATCTCTGGGCTTTCTATTTTGTTCCATTGATCAATATTTCTGTCTTTGTGCCAGTACCATACTGTCTTGATAACTGTGGCTCTGTAATAGAGCCTGAAGTCAGGTAGGTTGATTCCTCCAGTCCCCTTCTTCTTTCTCAAGATAGCTTTGGCTATTCGAGGTTTTTTGTATTTCCATACAAATTGTGAAATTATTTGTTCTAGCTCTGTGAAAAATACCATTGGTAGCTTGATGGGAATTGCATTGAATCTATAAATTGCTTTGGGTAGTATACTCATTTTCACTGTATTGATTCTTCCAATCCATGAACATGGTATATTTCTCCATCTATTAGTGTCCTCTTTGATTTCTTTCACCAGTGTTTTATAGTTTTCTATATATAGATCTTTAGTTTCCTTAGGTAGATATATTCCTAAGTATTTTATTCTTTCTGTTGCAATGGTGAATGGAATTGTTTCCTTAATTTCTCTTTCTGTTTTCTCATTATTAGTGTATAGGGATGCAAGGGATTTCTGTGTGTTGAGTTTATATCCTGCAACTTTACTATAATCATTGATTAGTTCTAGTAATTTTCTGGTGGAGTCTTTAGGGTTTTCTATGTAGAGGATCATGTCATCTGCAAATAGTGAGAGTTTTACTTCTTCTTTTCCAATTTGGATTCCTTTTATTTCTTTTTCTGCTCTGATTGCTGTGGCCAAAACTTCCAAAACTATGTTGAATAGTAGTGGTGAAAGTGGGCACCCTTGTCTTGTTCCTGACTTTAGAGGAAATGCTTTCAATTTTTCACCATTGAGAATAATGTTTGCTGTGGGTTTGTCATATATAGCTTTTATTATGTTGAGGTATGTTCCTTCTATTCCTGCTTTCTGGAGAGTTTTTATCATAAATGGGTGTTGAATTTTGTCAAAGGCTTTCTCTGCATCTATTGAGATAATCATATGGTTTTCATTTTTCAACTGTTAATGTGGTGTATTACATTGATTGATTTGCGGATATTGAAGAATCCTTGCATCCCTGGGATAAAGCCCACTTGGTCATGGTGTATGATCTTTTTAATGTGTTGTTGGATTCTGATTGCTAGAATTTTGTTAAGGATTTTTGCATCTATGTTCATCAGTGATATTGGCCTGTAGTTTTTTATTTTTTGTGGGATCTTTGTCAGGTTTTGCTATTAGGGTGATGGTGGCCTCATAGAATGAGTTTGGAAGTTTACCTTCCTCTGCAATTTTCTGGAAGAGTTTGAGCAAGATAGGTGTTAGCTCTTCTCTAAATTTTTGGTAGAATTCAGCTGTGAAGCCTTCTGGACCTGGGCTTTTGTTTGCTGGAAGATTTTTGATTACAGTTTCAATTTCCATGCTTATGATGGGTCTGTTAAGATTTTCTATTTCTTCCTGGTCCAGTTTTGGAAAGTGGTACTTTTCTAAGAATTTGTCCATTTCTTCCACGTTGTCCATTTTATTGGCATATAATTGTTGATAGTAGTCTATTATGATCCTTTGTATTTCTGTGTTGTCTGTTGTGATCTCTCCATTTTCATTTCTAATTTTATTGATTTGATTTGTCTCCCTTTGTTTCTTGATGAGTCTGGCTAATGGTTTGTCAATTTTATTTATCCTTTCCAAGAACCAGCTTTTGGTTTTGTTGATTTTTGCTATGGTCTCTTTTGTTTCTTTTGCATTTATTTCTGCCCTAATTTTTAAGATTTCTTTCCTTCTACTAACCCTGGAGTTCTTCATTTCTTCCTTTTCTAGTTGCTTTAGGTGTGGAGTTAGGTTATTTATTTGACTTTTTTCTTGTTTCTTGAGGTGTGCCTGTATTGCTATGAACTTTCCCCTTAGGACTGCTTTTACCGTGTCCCACAGGTTTTGGGTTGTTGTGTTTTCATTTTCATTCGTTTCTATGCAAATTTTGATTTCTTTTTTGATTTCTTCTGTGATTTGTTGGTTATTCAGCAGCGTGTTGTTCAGCCTCCATATGTTGGAATTTTTAATAGCTTTTCTCCTGTAATTGAGATCTAATCTTACTGCACTGTGGTCAGAAAAGATGCTTGGATTGATTTCTATTTTTTTGAATTTACCAAGGCTAGATTTATGGCCTAGGATATGATCTATCCTGGAGAAGCTTCCATGTGCGCTTGAGAAAAAGGTGAAATTCATTGTTTTGGGATGAAATGTCCTATACATATCAATTAGGTCTAACTGGTCTATTGTATCATTTAAAGTTTGTGTTTCCTTGTTAATTTTCTGTTTAGTTGATCTATCCATAGGTGTGAGTGGGGTATTAAAGTCTCCCACTATTATTGTGTTATTGTTAATTTCTCCTTTCATACTTGTTAGCATTTGTCTTACATACTGCGGTGCTCCCGTGTTGGGTGCATATATATTTATAATTGTTATATCTTCTTCTTGGATTGATCCTTTGATCATTATGTAGTGACCTTCTTTGTCTCTTTTCACAGCCTTTGTTTTAAAGTCTATTTTATCTGAGATGAGTATTGCTACTCCTGCTTTCTTTTGGTCCCTATTTGCATGGAAAATCTTCTTCCAGCCCTTCACTTTCAGTCTGTATGTGTCCCCTGTTTTGAGGTGGGTCTCTTGTAGACAACATATGTAGGGGTCTTGTTTTTGTATCCATTCAGCCAGTCTTTGTTTTGTGGTTGGGGCATTCAACCCATTTACGTTTAAGGTAATTACTGATAGGTATGATCCCGTTGCCATTTACTTTATTGTTTTGGGTTCGATTTTATACACCGTTTTTGTGTTTCCTGTCTAGAGAATATCCTTTAGTATTTGTTGGAGAGCTGGTTTGATGGTGCAGAATTCTCTCAGCTTTTGCTTGTCTGAAAAGCTTTTGATTTCTCCTTCATACTTGAATGAGATCCTTGCTGGGTTCAATAATCTGGGCTGTAGGTTATTTTCTTTCATCATTTTAAGTATGTCTTGCCATTCCCTCCTGGCTTGAAGAGTTTCTATTGAAAGATCAGCTGTTATCCTTATGGAAATTGTGTGTTATTTGTAGTTTTTCCCTTGCTGCTTTTAATATTTGTTCTTTGTGTTTGATCTTTGTTATTTTGATTAATATGTGTCTTGGGGTATTTCGCCTTGGGTTTATCCTGTTTGGGACTCTCTGGGTTTCTTGGACTTGGGTGATTATTTCCTTCCCCATTTTAGGGAAGTTTTCAACTATTATCTCCTCAAGTATTTTCTCATGGTCTTTCTTTTTGTCTTCTTCATCTGGGACCCTATGATTCGAATGTTGTAGCGTTTAATATTGTCCTGGAGGTCTCTGAGATTGTCCTCATTTCTTTTAATTCGTTTTTCTTTTATCCTCTCTGATTCATTTATTTCTACCATTCTATCTTCTAATTCACTAATCCTACCTCCTGCCTCTGTTATTCTACTATTTGTTGCCTCCAGAGTGTTTTTAATTTCATTTATTGCATTATTCATTATATTGACTCTTTTTTATTTCTTCTAGGTCCTTGTTAAACCTTTCTTGCATCTTCTCAATCTTTGTCTCCAGGCTATTTATCTGTGATTCCATTTTGATTTCAAGATTTTGGATCAATTTCACTATCATTATTCAGAATTCTTTATCAGGTAGATTCCCTATCTCTTCCTCTTTTGTTTGGTTTGGTGGGCATTTATCCTGTTCCTTTATCTGCTGGGTATTCCTCTGTCTCTTCATCTTGTTTAAATTGCTGAGTTTGGGGTGTCCTTTCTGTATTCTGGCAGTTTGTGGAGTTCTCTTTATTGTGGCGTTTCCTCGCTGTGTGTGGGTTTGTACAGGTGGCTTGTCAAGGTTTCTTGGTTAGGGAAGCTTGTGTGGGTGTTCTGGTGGGTGGAGCTGTATTTCTTCTCTCTGGAGTGCAATGAAATGTCCAGTAATGAGTTATGGGATGTCTATGGTTTTGGGGTGACTTTGAGCTGCCTGTATCTTGGAGCTCAAGGCTGTATTCCTTGTTGCTGGAGAATTTGTTTGGTATGTCTTGCCCTTGAACTTGTTGGCCCTTGTGTGGTGCTTGGTTTCAGTGCAGGTATGGAGGCATTTGATGGGCTCCTGTCAATTAATGTTCCTTGGAGTCAGGAGCTCCCTGGATTCAGGGTTTGGACTTAAGCCTCCTGCTTCCAGTTATCGGTCTTATTTTTACAGTAGTTTCATAGGGAAGCATGAAATCTTAATTACTGAACCAACAGGGAAGTCCCTCATTCAGATTGTTTTGCATAACAATAGTTTGTTCCTTTTTATTGCTGATAGTATTGTATGGAGGAACCAAAGTTTGTTTATACAATCACCCAGTGGAAAACATTTGGGTCATTTCCATTTTTTGACAATTATGAATTAGGCTTTGAACATTTGTGTATAGTTTTATTGTGTAAAAATAAGTTTTTACAAACTTATTTGTGGGAAAAATGCCAAGGGGTGTGATTGCTGGATTGTATGATAGTTACATTTTTAGTTTTATAAGAAATTGCCAGAATTTTTCTCAGTAAATAACACTTTAAAAAACTTACCACATAGTAGTTGTTTGCTTTTTTAGCCACATATTAGTTTTATCTTTGGGAATAAGTTTTGAATTTGGCAATGATGTCGAAACCATACTTGCAGAATTTTTAAAAGCAACATAGCAAATAAGAGTTTTCAGTTTTATTCACATATGCTCAAATCTCAAACATACAGGACACATTAGAGCCTGTACAGATGGATGGGTTTATTAATTTTATAAATGATTTATACTTGTATTTTATATTCAGAAAAGGATTCATTCAGAAAATCACCATGGTAAGTCTAAAATTAATTATTTTTAAGGAAAATATATGTTGAAGTTTAAAGGATACTGATGAGAAAGAGTTGTTGAATAAAAATGATTTATATTTTCCATCAAATTTTTCATCAGTTCTAGGATTTGTTATTTTATCACATAACCCTTTGCTATCACTAACAGTAACAGAATTGATTCATTTTGTTGACTGAAAAAAACTTAATAAAATGCCACAGAATATGAGCAGTTTGAGTATGCATGCATGCATGCTCAGTCACTTCAACTCTTTGCAACTCTATGGACTATAGCCCACCAGGCTTCTCTGCCCATGGGATTGTCCAGGCAAGAATACTGGAGTGGATTGCTATGCCCTCTTCCAGGGGATAGTCCCAACCCAGGGATCAAACCTACATATCCTGTGTCTCCTACATGGGCAGGTGGATTTTTTACCACCCTGCCACCAGGGATGCCCCATGAGTAGTTCATTATGTAGTAAAAAGAGAAAAGGCAATTAAAAAAAAATCAGTTTCAGATAATGACCACATTAATAAAAATTCAACCAAAATGAGTTGTCCAAAGTTACTGTATATATTTTTACCAGTTCCAATGATCTAAAAGCTTTCCTGATAATTAAATGTTTTATTTCATTTTAAAATTTGGATATATTATGCATTTAGTACATATTTTATAATTTTATTCAACAAATCATTGATGAATTTTTACTGAACAGTGTTTAAATCACATGCAGACAAATGCTGTAAAAATAAATATTTTCAGATAAGAGAGTGTTTCCACATTTGGATTTTTTTCCCCTTTTTTAAACAATTGAAGTATATTTGATTTACAATGTTGTATTAGTTTCAGGTGTATAGCAAAGTGCTATCTATTCCTTTTTTGAGAATTATCATTTTTATTCGATGCTGTCTCAAAAGTTCTAGAAAGATGTCATATGATAAAAGCACTAAGAGATTTAAATATTGCAAAGACAAAATAGTAATTAGTTACAAGTGATATAATTATCTTTCTGGACATTCCAAGAAAGTATCTGAAAACAGTTAAAACTATTAAGAGATTTCTTTTCCAGATTCTTTTCTGTTATATGTTTTTACAAGATACTGAATATACAGTAGGACTTTGTTATGTATCTATTATATATATAATAGTATGTGTATGTTAATTCCAAAGTCCTAACTTATTACCTTACCCTGTCTTTCCCATTTGGTAACCATAAGTTTGTTTTCTATGTCTGTAAGTCTATTTGTTTTATACATATGTTCATTTGTGTTGTATTTTAGATTCCACATAGAAGTGATGTCATATGATGTTTTTCTTTGTCTGACTTACTTCATTTAGCATCATAATTTCTAGGTCTATTCATGTGGCTGCAAATGATATTATTTCATTCTTTTTAATGGTTGAGTAATATTCCATTATCTATATCTACATCTATATCTGCCACATCTTGTTTATCCATTCATCTCTTAATGGACAGTTAGGTTGCTCCCATGTCTTGGCTATGGTAAATAGCGCTGCAATGAGCATTGGGGTGCCTATATCTTTTTGAATTTGAGTTTTCTCTAAATACATGCCCAGGAATGGGACTGCTAGGTCATATGGTGGCTCTATTTTTAGTTTTTTAAGGAACCTTTATATTGTTCTCCATACATTCCCACTGATAGTGTAGGATACCCTTTTCTCCACACTGTCTCCAACATTTATTTGTAGACTTTTTAATGATGGCCATTCTGACTAGTATGAGGTGATATCTGATTGAAGGTTTGATTTGCATTTCTCTAATAAAATAATATGATTAAAGAAGTTTGAGTTACTATTACTTTAAAAGTGATTTTTCAATATATTCTCTTGAATTGGATACTGTTCTTGACAAACTAACAAGAAACGTCATTTTTCTTTCCCTTGAGGGAAATTTCAGTGTAGTTTAGATAGTAGATGAGATGAAATCTTACTGAAATAGAAGAATGAAGATCACTGACTTATGAAAAGCATGTGTGATATTGTTTGGTCAAAAATATAGAAGCTCATATATTGTCTGTATGCATGCTTAAAGGAAGTTAAGATGCATATGCACTAGAATTAACACAGATCGGAATCTCTGGAGGTGGCAATGTGAAGACTTATTTTTGAAGTTTTGCTAACTTGCATTTTTTAATTTTCTACAATGCATATATACTACGTCTGTAATAATGGTATTCTTTAACTGATTGCAAGTGGAAATTTTGCAACATGTTATTCCTCTTAGCTGTCCTTTTTTATTAAAAAAAAATCAGACTTTAATTTTTTTAGTGCAGTTTTAGGTTCATAGCAAAATTGAGGGGGAAGTACAGATATTTCCCATATACTTCCTGCCCCTACACACGCACAACTTCCCCTGTTATCAACATCCCCCACATTTGTTATAACTGATGAACCTACATTGACATGTCATTATCACCCAAAGTCCAAAGTTTACTTTAGGGTTCACTCTTGGTGTTGTACATTCTATGGGTTTGGACAAATGTACAATGATATGTATGCACTGTTGTAGTACACAGGGAGTGCTTTCACCTCCTGAAAAATCCTCTGTGCTCCTTCTATTCATCACTTTCCCTTAATCCTGGCAACCACCGGTCTTTGTACTGTCTCCGTAGTTTTGTCTCTTCCAGAATGTCATAGAGTTGCAGTCATACAGAGTGTAGCCTTTTCAGACTGACTTTTTTTGCTTAGCAATATGCATTAGTTTCTTCCTTGTCTTTTCATGATTTTATATCTCATTTCTTCTTTTCTTTTTTTTTTTTTTGGCCATGCCTTGCAGCATGGAAGATCTTAGTTCCCCTACCAGGTACTGAACCCATGCCTCCTGCAGTGGAAGCACAGAATCTTAACCACTGCACAGCCAGGGAACTTGCATAAAAACATTCTTTGAGTTTTTTTGTTTATTTTTTCATTGTTGGTTAAAAAAACAAAAAAACTAGATCATATCCTTCAATAGGTAAAAGGATAAACAAACTGTGGTACCTCAGATATTGGGATATTTTTCAGAATTAAAAAGAAATGAGCTATCAGAAGACTTACCTGGCTGTCCAGTGGTTAAGACTCCACACTTTCACTGCAAGTGGCAATGGTTCAATACCTGGCTGGAGAACTAAGATCCTGCTTGCCTGCATGGTATGGCAAAAAAACAAAAAATGTTTTTGTGAGTTTAGCAAATGTGTTGCTTTTCATGAATATATCAAGTTTTCTGCTAACATTTGGAACAGTCCATTTTCATTTGTTCATTTGTAAGGTAGACTTTCATAAGTACTATTTTATGTTGATTTATTGTGTACTGGTTTGCATTTTGTTCCGGATGGTGGATCTGCTTTGTGATTATTGAATATAAAAGGAATATACCAGAACAGTTAGAATATACCTATACTAGCTTTTCATTATAGGGGACTGGAATGGAAAAGTAGGAAGTCAAGAAACACCTGGAGTAACAGGCAAATTTGGCCTTGGAGTACAAAATGAAGCAGAGCAAAGGCTAATAGAGTTTTGCCAGGAAAATGCACTGGTCATAGCAAACACCCTCTTCCAACAACACAAGAGAAGACTCTACACATGGACCTCACCAGATGGTCAACACCTAAATCAGATTGATTATATTCTTTGCAGCCAAAGGTGGAGAAGCTGTATACAGTAAAAAAAAAAAACAAAAACAAAAACAAAAACAAAAAAAAACAAGACTGGGAGCTGACTGTGGCTCAGATCATAAACTCCTTATTGCCAAATTCAGACTGAAATTGAAGAAAGTAAGGAAAACCACTAGACCATTCAGGTATGACCTAAATCAAATCCCTTATGATTATACAGTGGAAGTGAGAAATAGATTTAAGATCCTAGATCTGATAGATAGAGTGCCTGATGAGCTATGGAATGAGGTTCGTGCCATTGTACAGGAGACAGGGATCAAGACCATCCCCATGGAAAAGAAATGCAAAAAAGCAAAATGGCTGCCTGGGGAGGCCTTACAAATAGCTGTGAAAAGAAGAGAAGTGAAAAGGAAAGATATAAACATCTGAATGCAGAGTTCCAAAGAATAGCAAGAAGAGATAAGAAAGCCTTCCTCAGTGATCAATGCAAAGAAATAGAGGAAAACAACAGAATGGGAAACACTAGAGATCTCTTCAAGAAAATTAGAGATACCAAGGGGACATTTCATGCAAAGATGGGCTCAATGAAGGACAGAAATGGTATGGACCAAAAGAAGCAGAAGATATTAAGAAGAGGTGGCAAGAATACACAGAAGAACTGTACAAAAAAGATCTTCACGATCAAGATAATCACCATGGTGTGATCACTCATCTAGAGCCAGACATCCTGGAATGTGAAGTCAAGTGGGCCTTAGAAAGCATCACTATGAACAAAGCTAGTGGAGGTGATAGAATTCCAGTTGAGCTATTTCAAATCCTGAAAGATGATGCTGTGAAAGTGTTGCACTCAATATGCCAGCACATTTGGAAAACTCTGCAGTGGCCACAGGACTGGAAAAGGTCCGTTTTCATTCCAATCCCAAAGAAAGGCAATGCCAAAGAATGCTCAAACTACCGCACAATTGCACTCATCTCACACGATAGTAAAGAAATGCTCAAAATTCTCAAGCCAGGCTTCAGCAATATGTGAACCGTGAACTTCCTGATGTTCAAGCTGGTTTGAGAAAAGGCAGAGGAACCAGAGATCAAATGGCCAGCATCCCCTGGATCATGGAAAAAGCAAGAGAGTTCCATAAAAATATCTATTTCTGCTTTATTGACTATGCCAAAGCCTTTGACTGTGTGGATCACAATAAACTGTGGAAAATTCTGAAAGAGATGGGAATACCAGACCACCTGACCTGCCTCTTGAGAAACCTGTATGCAGGTCAGGAAGCAACAGTTAGAACTGGACATGGAACAACAGACTGGTTCCAAATAGGAAAAGGAGTACATCAAGGCTGTATATTGTCACCCTGCTTATTTAACTTATATGCAGAGTACATCATGAGAAACGCTGGACTGGAAGAAACACAAGCTGGAATCAAGATTGCTGGGAGAAATATCAACAATCTCAGATATGCAGATGACACCACCCTTATGGCAGAAAGCGAAGAAGAACTAAAGAGCCACTTGATGAAAGTGAAAGAGGAGATTGAAAAAGTTGGCTTAAAGCTCAACACTCAGAAAATGAATATCATGGCATCTGGTCCCATCACTTCATGGCAAATAGATGGGGAAACAGTGGAAACAGTGGCAGACTTTATATTTTGGGGCTCCAAAATCACTGCAGATGGTGACTGCAGCCATGAAATTGAAAGACACTTGCTCCTTGAAAGAAAAGTTATGACCAACCTAGGCAGCATATTGAAAAGCAGAGACATTACTTTGCCAACAAAGGTCCGTCTAGTCAATGCTATTGTTTTCTCAGTAGTCATGTATGGATGTGGGAGTTGGAGTATAAAGAAAGCCGAAGAATTGATGCTTTTGATCCGTGGTGTTGGAGAAGACTCTTGAGAGTCCCTTGGACAGCAAGGGGATCCAACCAGTCCATCCTAGGAAATCAGTCCTGAATATTCATTGAAAGGATTGTTGTTGAAGCTGAAACTCCAAAACTTTGGCCATCTGATGTGAAGAACTGACTTATTTGAAAACACCTTGATGCTTGGAAAGACTGAAGGCGGGAGAAGGGGACAACAGTTTGAGTAGACTCTGAGAGTTGGTGATGGACAGGGAGGCCCCTCACGCTGCAGTCATGGTGTTGCAAAGAGTTGGACTGGACTGAGTGACAGAGCTGAACTGTACTGAACTGCTATTAGGTTAGGAGAAACAAGGTAGGGGTTCAGGGATGAGTTTTACTTTCTTAAACAGCTTGTCATTGACTTATCTTGAAATATTGCTTTAAGTGTAACCACATATATTTTCTTTAACTTGAGGGCTGCTCATCAATATTCCACATGAGAATCTTCTAATTCAATAAACCTATATTAATTGACTGATGCCTGGCTCCATTCTAGGTGCTTTAGATATATCAGTGTAGAAACCAGATAAAAATACTTGCCCTTATGGAGTTAGTTAACATTGTAGTAGGGGGAGACAGTTAACAGATTGTATCAGTCAAATTTATTATATGTTCTAAAGCTAATGGTTTCAGAAAAAATAAATAAAGTAAGCTAAGGAGATCTGAAGTGCAGAGGTGAGGGTTAGATTTTATTTATTTCATTTTAATTTGATTTTTAAATTTTATACAATTTTAAAAGTTACTTTTTATTTACAGTTATTACAAAACATTGGCTATATTCCCTGTGTTGTACAATATATTCTCATAGCCCATCTTATACCAAATATTTAGTATCTCCCACTCCCCCATCCTTATATTGGCCCCCACCACTTGTAACCACTAGTTTGTTCTCTATATCTGTGAGTCTGCTTCTTTTATGTCATTTTCACTAGTGTGTTATATTTTTTAGATTCGACATATAAATGATATCATATACTATTTCTCTTTCTCTGACTTATTTCACTGAGCAAAATGCCCTCCAAGTCCATACATATTGCTGCAAATAGCAAGATTTCATTCTTTCTTATGGGTGAGTAACATTCCATTGTATATATGTACCACATCTTCTTTATCTATCCATTTGTTAATGGACACTTAGGTTGCTTCCGTGTCTTAGCTATTATAAATAGTGCTGCTTTGATCATTGGGGTGTTTGTATCTTTTTGAATTAGGGTGTTAGTATTTTTTCTTTTTTAATATTGAGGGTGAGATTGCAAATAGGATGGTCAAGACATACTGAACTGAGCTGACATACAAGAAAAGACATAGAAGAGGTGAGAAGTGAGCCATACAGGTATGGCGGAAGGAAAGTTTCAGGCAGAGACACAGGCTTTTTGTGGGGAAAATTCCTCATGAGTTACAGAAGCAGTGCAAAGTCCAATATGGCTGGAGTTGAGTGAGCATGGTTGGGCTAGGCATTTAGAGGATGTGGTCAGATAGATAGTCCTGTAAAGCCGTGGAGGCCATTTGTAAGGTCCTTATCTTTTACTTATAGTGAGATGGGGCCATTGAGGTGAACAGTGCAATAACATGATCTGACTTAGGTTATTAATGGAATAATAATGGCTGCTCAAAAGAGAGCAGGGCAGAAGCCCGACAGCCAGCACATCATTGATGATAGCACAGGGAGTAGTGAGAAGTGGTCAGATGTGGAAATATTTTGAAGATAAAGTCAACAAGGTTCATTGATCTCAGAAAGACTGAAGGTAGAGCAGGTTTGAGGAATGAAAAAGAGTGCCGCTGTGGACATGGTAAGTGTAATTGTCTGTGAGGCATCAAATCCAATTCTTATTTCCCTCATCAGTACCAATGATCTGCACATACTGAGTATGGGGGAGGAAGTGGTACATACAAGAGCAATAGACAACATTTTCTTTTATAGCCACTGTACTTGCCAATTAAGAGGATTGGCATGTCTACACACAATTACAACTTTTTCTAACTCTCAATATTTATTTACTCATTGATAGGAGAAATACTTATTGAAGCATTACTGGATGCTCAGTATTGGTGCTCAGGAAATTGGGGATAGACTGGCTAGTTTTGAATCCTGGATTCACTAGTTACTAGTTACTCATCCCCACTGTGCCTTGGGCTATTGCTGTTCTTGTTCAGTCACTAAGTCATGTCCGACTCTCTCTGTGAACCCATGGGCTGCAGCACGCCAGGCTCCTGTGTCCTCCACTATCTCCAGGAGTTTGCCCAAACTCATGTGCATTAAATCAGTGATGCTATCTAACCATCTCATCCTCTGCTGCCTTCTTCTCCTTTTGTCTTCAATCTTTCCCAGCATCAGGGTCTTTTTAAGTGAGTCAGTTCTTCGCATTAGGTGGCCAAAGTACCAGAGCTTCATCTTCAGCATCAGTCCTTCCAATGAATAGTCAGAGTTGATTTCCTTTAGGATTGATTAGTTTCATCTCCTCGATGTCCAGGAGACTCAGAGTCTTCTCTAGCACCACAATTTGAAAGCATCAATTCTTTGGCACTCAGCCTTCTTTTTGGTCCAACTCTCACATCTGTGTGCCTTGGGTTACCATCTGGAAAATAAGGACAATAAACAATATCTACCTCACAAGGATGTTGGAAGCATTAAATGAGATAATCATTTGTAAAGCATTTAGGACAACATATGATAAACACTGTATATGTTACTTTCTTTTCCTTTCCAGCATATCCCTTCCCCTAGGGAACTCTATGGAGAAGGAAATGGCAACCCACTCCGGTACTCTTGCCTTGAGGATCCCATGGACAGAGGAGCCTGGTGCGCTATAGTCCATGGGGTCTCGAAGAGTTGGACACGACTGAGTGACTGACTTCACTTTCACTTTTCACTCTCATGCATTGGAGAAGCAAATGGCAACCCACTCCAGCATTCTTGCCTGGAGAATCCCAGGGACAGAGGAGACTGGTGGGCTGCTGTTTATGGGGTCGCACAGGGTGGGTCTGAAGCGACTTAACAGTAGCAGCAGCAGGCAATCCTAACATAAACAGAAAAGAATACCTATAACACGAGTGATGGATACAAATAGCATAGATGTCATATACCAAGATCAAAATGTGGAAAGTCTAGAACCTCAGGCCAGTCCCTGTCACTCACTGTGTGATCAACACACTGCCTGGATATACACAAGATAATTTTTAGACTCATGTACACATGCAAAAATAGCTGAGGAGACTTTTAGAACACTTCAGACTCCTTGTTGATCAAGAGCCTCTTCTGTAGTCATCAGACCTGGAGGTCACAGCCTCATTCACCAGTACTGTGCACACCTACTAGTCCTTAATTACTTGAACTCACAAGGATGTTTGAATCAGCATGCAGAGCAGGCTATTAGACAGGCACTTTTTGTGTCCTACCCCAGTTATGCTTTTGTGTGAACCACCCCATCTGTTCTCCTATTCCCCATCTCAGCCTCAGTTCTGCTGTTTCCTTATTTAAAACCATTTTGAATCTCAGTGCTTAAATGCTGACCTGTGATCATCTGGTCAGATTCCCTGCAGTCTATGCCTGGCCACCTGGCCCCACTCATGTAGAATCCAAATGTGGGTTGTGCCATTCAGTTTGGCCTGACACTGTCATCAGACTTTGGCTTCTCTTTCAGGAAAATGGAAACCACATGTGTTTTTTTTCCTTTTGAACCAGTTTCCTTTCCATGATCACTTTCTAGGTTTTGCATTTCTCTAGTTATTCTGCAGGATTCCCTGGTGGCTCAGACAGTAAAGAATCTGCCTGAAATGCAGGTGACCTGAGTTCAGTTCCTGGGTTGGGAAGATCCCCTAGAGAAGGGAATGGCAACCCACTCCAGTATTCTTGCCTTGAGAATCCCATGGACAGAGAAGCCTGGTGGGCTACAGTCCATGGGATCACAAAGAGTCAGACATGACTGCACAGCTATCACCACCACCCAGTTTTTCTGCAAGATTTATCTGTGAGGGTTGAAGGTGTTAAGGTATAGTGCAGTTGTGGTTTGAGAAAGTGTGAGAACAGTCATAGGCTCCCAAAAAATGTCTAGGCTTTCAGTAGCAATAAAAATTTTATCAAAGATAATGATAACCAATATTTATTGAGTGCTTACTGTATGCTTTACTAATATGGTGTTACTTCCTTTACATTCATTATTATCTCAGTTACTGTGGTAAATAATCTATGAGGTAAATATTATTTTCCCCCTTTTATAGATGAGGAAACTAAGGTTGAGAGAATTGCGTTAGTCAGAGAGAACTGGCAGAGCATAAATTCATTTTTCTGGGCCTAAACTGGTACTTTTATTTTTATTTTTTAATTGAAGTATAGTTGATTTAAAATGTTGTGTTAGTTTCTGGTGTACAACAAAGTGATTTCCATAATGTATATTCAATTCAGTTCAACCGCTCAGTCATGTCTGACTCTTTGCGACCCCATGGACTGCAGAACATCAGGCCTCCTTGTCCATCACCAACTCCTGGAGCTTGCTCAAACTCATGTCCATCGAGTCGGTGATGCCATCCAACCATCTTCTCCTCCTGCCTTCTATCTTTCCGAGCATCAGAGTCTTTTCCAATTAGTCAGTTCTTGTCATCAGGTGGCCAAAGTATTGGAGCTTCATCTTCAGCATCAGTGCTTCCACTGAATACTCAGGACTGATTTCCAATCAGATAATGTATATTAGTATTTGTTAGTGTTAGTTGCTCAGTCATATCTGACTCTGTGGGACCCCATGGACTATAGCCTGCTAGGCTCCTCTGTCCATGGAGTTCTCCAGGCAAGAATACTGGAGTGGGTAGCCATTCTCTTTTTCAGGGGATCTTCCTGACCCAGGGATCGAACCTGGGTCTCCTGCATTGTAAACAAATTCTTTAAAATCTGAGCCACTAGGGAAGGTGTATATACTTTTTCAGATTTTTTTCCATTATAGTTTATTACAAGATATTGAATATACTTCCCTGTGCTATATAGTAAGACCTTGTTGTTTATCTATTTTATATATAATAGCTTGCATCTGCTAATCCCAAACTCTTAATGTATGTGTCCCCTTCCTCCAAAGCTGATACTTTTAATTATCAAAGTATATCAGGACTATGGGTTTCTTAGGTCTTTTCTCCCCTGCAGTTTTTGTTGGGTATACAGTGCATTACTTTATAGTTATTCTTCAACACTTGGTGAATTTATGGGAAGTGCAAAAAGGCTTCTTTATAAATGTTAAGCAATCCTTGCCTTCTACTAAAACAAAAACCTTACATTTTTATAGAGCTTCACAACTTCAAAATACTTTCATACTCTTTCACTTTTGGTTCTCAGAGTGCTTTTTATGGTGATCAAGACAAGACTTGCTATCCCCTTCATCTAGATAAATAAACCAAAGTTCAAGAAGACTAAAAGACCTGAACAAGGTTGCATGACTGGTTAATTGGCTAGACAGATTACAATCAGGTTTCCTGACTTTAATCAACTTTCTAAAAATTCTAGGTATGACTAGTGGTTAAAAATGATTGTTACTCAATTTGTCCCACCCTCTGCATTGAATCATATACATTACTATATGTAAAATAGATAGCCAGTGGGAATTTGCTGTATGATGCAGGGAGTGCCAACCCAGTGCTCTGTGACAACCTAGAGGGGTGGGATGGGGTGGAAGATGGGAGGGAGGTTCAAGAGGACGGAGGCCTGATTCACGTTGATGTATGGCAGAAACCAACATAACACTGTAAAACAATTATCCTCTGATTAGAAATAAATTTCTAAAACATGATTGTTAAAATATATTATTCTTAACACAAATAGTAGAAGAGCATGGTTTATTTTCTAGGAAAGCAACAAATATCAAGAATAAGATATTACAAAGTGTCAAAGATCATCCTCTTTTTGTTCTTAACTCAAGGGTTGTGACTTAAAAGGGTGTATGTTAGTGTGCTGGGGCTGCCATAATGTAAGCCCACCAAATGAGTAACTTAAACAACAGAATTTTACTTTCTCATAGCTCTGGAGGGTAGACGTTTAAGATCAAGGAATAAGCAGGGTTCATTCTCCTGAGGCTTCTCTCCTTTGCTTGCAAATGTCAGTCTTCTTACTGTGTACATGTAAGAAGCCTTTACTCTGAGTGCATAGCCCTGGTGTCTTACTGTGTACATGTAAGAGGCCTTTACTCTGAGTGCATAGCCCTGGTGTCTCTTCCTCTTCTTATAAGGACACCAATTTTATTTGGATTAGGGCCCAACCGTATTACCTTATTAACTTTACCTACCTCTTTAGAGGCTGTATTTCCAAAATTAGTCACATTCTGTGATATTGGAGGTTAGAACTTCAACATATGAAATTTGGATGAACATAATTCAGTCTACAACAGGGGGATTCTTATTAAGCAAAGTCTCCTTCATCTGATGGGAAAGCAATATTCAAATTTAAAAAGTTCTCAACATCAGCATGAAACTCTGTATATTAATAAAATCAGACAACCAATGAAGATTTAAGCTTGAAACAATTTTGAGATGAATAATACTAATAAACAGACACAGGCTTGATCCTATATCTATTGATTAAAAAAAAAAGAAAGAAAGGAATTAAGACACTACTAGATTACTTAGGAGAAAATAGAAGTCCAAAACCTTCAACACAGATAACAAAAGTAATAGTCGATAATGTCAGAAGTATGACACTTAATTTCTGAAACAAGTTAATATGTGACTATGAAAAGACAAAATGATAGGATACTGAAAGAGGAACTCCCCAGGTCAGGAGGGGCCCAATATGCTACTGGAGATCAGTGGAGAAATAACTCCAGAAAGAATGAAGGGATGGAGCCAAAGCAAAGACAATACCCAGCTGTGGATGTGACTGGTGATAGAAGCAAGGTCGGATGCTGTAAAGAGTAATATTGCATAGGAACCTGGAATGTCAGATCCATGAATCAAGGCAAATTGGAAGTGGTCAAACAAGAGATGGCAAGAGTGAATGTCAACATTCTAGGAATCAGCGAACTGAAATGGACTGGAATGGGTGAATTTACTCAGATGACCATTATATCTACTACTTTGGGCAGGAATCCCTTAGAAGAAATGGAGTAGTCATCATGGAAAACAGAAGAGTCCAAAATGCAATACTTGGGTGCAATCTCAAAAATAACAGAATGATCTCTGTTCGTTTCCAAGGCAAACCATTCAGTATCACAGTAATCCAAGTCTATGCCCCAACCAGTAACACTGAAGAAGCTGAAGTTGAACGGTTCTATGAAGATCTACAAGAACTTTTAGAACTAACACCCAAAAAAGATGTCCTTTTCATTATAGGGGACTGGAATGCAAAAGTAGAAAGTCAAGAAACACCTGGAGTAACAGGCAAATTTGGCCTTGGAATACGGAATGAAGCAGGGCAAAGGTTCATAGAGTTTTGCCAGGAAAATGCACTGGTCATAGCAAACACCCTCTTCCAACAACACAAGAGAAGACTCTACACATGGACCTCACCAGATGGTCAACACCTAAATCAGATTAATTATATTCTTTGCAGCCAAAGGTGGAGAAGCTCTATACAAGTCAACCAAAACAAGACCAGGAGCTGACTGTGGCTCAGACCATGAACTCCTTATTGCCAAATTCAGACTGAAATTGAAGAAAGTAGGGAAAACCACTAGACCATTCAGGTATGACCTAAATCAAATCCCTTATGATTATACAGTGGAAGTGAGAAATAGATTTAAGATCCTAGATCTGATAGATAGAGTGCCTGATGAGCTATGGAATGAGGTTCGTGCCATTGTACAGGAGACAGGGATCAAGACCATCCCCATGGAAAAGAAATGCAAAAAAGCAAAATGGCTGCCTGGGGAGGCCTTACAAATAGCTGTGAAAAGAAGAGAAGTGAAAAGGAAAGATATAAACATCTGAATGCAGAGTTCCAAAGAATAGCAAGAAGAGATAAGAAAACCTTCCTCAGCGATCAATGCAAAGAAATAGATGAAAATAACAGAATGGGAAACACTAGAGATCTCTTCAAGAAAATTAGAGATACCAAGGGGACATTTCATGCAAAGATGGGCTCGATAAAGGACAGAAATGGTATGGACCAAAAGAAGCAGAAGATATTAAGAAGAGGTGGCAAGAATACACAGAAGAACTGTACAAAAAAGATCTTCACGATCAAGATAATCACCATGGTGTGATCACTCATCTAGAGCCAGACATTCTGGAATGTGAAGTCAAGTGGGCCTTAGAAAGCATCACTACAAACAAAGCTAGTGGAGGTGATAGAATTCCAGTTGAGCTATTTCAAATCCTGAAAGATGATGCTGTGAAAGTGCTGCACTCAATATGCCAGCACATTTGGAAAACTCAGCAGTGGCCAAGGACTGGAAAAGGTCAGTTTTCATTCCAATCCCAAAGAAAGGCAATGCCAAAGAATGCTCAAACTACTGCACAATTGTACTCATCTCACATGCTAGTAAAGTAATGCTCAAAATTCTCCAAGCCAGGCTTCAGCAACACGTGAACCATGAACTTCCTGATGTTCAAGCTGGTTTGAGAAAAGGCAGAGGAACCAGAGATCAAATGGCCAGCATCCCCTGGATCATGGAAAAAGCAAAAGAGTTCCAGAAAAACATCTATTTCTGCTTTATTGACTATGCCAAAGCCTTTGACTGTGTGGATCACAATAAACTGTGGAAAATTCTGAAAGAGATAGGAATCCCAGACCACCTGACCTGCCTCTTGAGAAACCTGTATGCAGGTCAGGAAGCAATGGTTAGAACTGGACGTGGAACATCAAACTGGTTCCAAATAGGAAAAGGAGAACGTCAAGGCTGTATATTATCACCCTGCTTGTTTAACTTATATGCAGAGTACATCATGAGAAACGCTGGACTGGAAGAAACACAAGCTGGAATCAAGATTGCTGGGAGAAATATCAACAACCTCAGATATGCAGATGACACCACCCTTATGGCAGAAAGTGAAGGGGAACTAAAAAGCCTCTTGATGAAAGTAAAAGTGGAGAGTGAAAAAGTTGGCTTAAAGCTCAACATTCAGAAAATGAAGATCATGGCATCCGGTCCCATCACTTCATGGGAAATAGATGGGGAAACAGTGGAAACAGTGTCAGACTTTATTTTTCTGGGCTCCAAAATCACTGTAGATGGTGATTGCAACCATGAAATTAAAAGACGCTTACTCCTTGGAAGGAAAGTTATGACCAACCTAGATAGCATATTCAAAAGCAGAGACATTACTTTGCCAACAAAAGTCCGTCTAGCCAAGGCTATGGTTTTTCCTGCGGTCATGTATGGATGTGAGAGTTGGACTGCGAAGAAGGCTGAGCACCGAAGAATTGATGCTTTTGAACTGTGGTGTTGGAGAAGACTCTTGGGAGTCCCTTGAACTGCAAGGAGATGCTCAGTCCATTCAGAAGGAGATCAGCCCTGGGATTTCTTTTGAGGGAATGATGCTGAAGGTGAAACTCCAGTACTTTGGCCACCTCATGCGAAGAGTTGACTCATTGGAAAAGACTCTGATGCTAGGAGGGATTGGGGGCAGGAGGAGAAGGGGACGACAGAGGATGAGATGGCTGGATGGCATCACTGACTCGATGGACGTGAGTCTGAGTGAACTCTGGAAGTTGGTGATGGACAGGGAGGCCTGGCATGCTGCGCTTCATGGGGTCACAAAAAGTCAGACACGACTGAGTGACTGAACTGAACTGATACTTATTATTTTTACAGGTGCTTGTATTTTGACTGTTCATTTGGAGTTATCACTTTCAACAAACTATTTGGTTGGCAAAATTTTTGTTCAGATTTTTCCATAAGATTATAAGGAAAAATCTGAATTAACTTTTTGGCCAGCCCCTATCTCAATTTATTGGAGAAGGCAATGGCACCCCACTCCAGTACTCTTGCCTGGAAAATCCCATGGATGGAGGAGCCTGGCAGGCTGCAGTCCATGGGGTCGCTAGAGTTGGACATGACTGAACGACTTCACTTTCACTTTTCACTTTCATGCATTGAAGAAGGAAATGGCAACCCACTCCAGTGTTCTTGCCTGGAGAATTCCAGGGACAGGGGAGCCTGGTGGGCTGCTGTCTATGGGGTCACACAGAGTCGGACACGACTGAAGTGACTTAGCAGCAGCAGCATCTCAATTTATAACTGTAGTGTTAAATGGGTCAGACCAAGGTGAACTGGAAACCATATCTAACTAATCACTGGAAGGGCAGGGCAGGAATATGGGATATGAGAATATAAGGTGAGACCCAACAAGGTCTACCACTCGGTTTTGACAGACAGTACAGATACAACAGTAGCAAATTGGCCTTAAGTAGATCTTCGGTAGGCATTACTCAGCCAGAAATGGGAACTGGGATTTAGGATGGAGCCGAGGTTTTGCCAGGACTCAGTGATCATTCAGAATTGTAGACTTGGGGAATAGTATAGAAACCCAGGCAGAGAGTTACATACTCAGGCAGAAGACCAAATCTAGTTATAGGAACTATGCCACCTATTAGAATCTAATACACAAAAAATAAGGTGAAAACCAGAATACTGGTCAGCATGGGAACACCAGCAAAACATCTTCATTTTGAGCAGGTAGGCTGGAGGAGAAGGGGACGACAGAGGCCGAGGTGGTTGGATGGCATCACTGACTCAATGGACATCACTTTGAGCAAGCTCTGAGAGATAGTAAAGGACAGGGAAGCCTGGCATGCTGCAGTCCATGGGGTCACTAAGAGTCGGATGCGACTGAGCAACTGAACAATGACAGGATATTGGTTCGCCTAGGGTTCCCTTTCTTCTTCCTGCCAGGGAGCCTTCTCCAGCTCAGAGTGTGAGGGAGCCTTACACCTAGATTTGAGAGTTAAAAGGCTCAGAAAAGTTCAGCTGCAAGGCACGTGGTACACCATTCCTCCCTATAGGATGGCAAATGTCAAGCCATCTGCTTATTTTGTTTTGCATTTAAGTTAATCAGGTGTAGCAACAAAACATTTCAAAAATGCTTTAAGAAAAATATTGTTCTGACAGTGATGAATTGATTCATCACTTTCTTTTACAAGAATATATCACTAGCCTATGATAAAGCTTGTCCTAGCTATTATACTTTCCTTAAGACGTCCCTCTCCAAGCCTGCCCCTGTGACTGGTTGCCATCTCATAATAGGGATGCAATTTCATTCATCATCAGCATTCACCTAAAGATACAACTCTCACCAAATAACAGAAGTTATGTACTACTCACTTTTTCCCAGGACAAATTTAAGAAGAAGGAAGGCGATTAAGAATCACCTAGGTCACCTAAGGGGAAATTTTTTTAAAAATAATAAAAGTTGATTTCTGTGATATATGTTACCCTGAAGCTAGATTGAAACAATGTGCCTTCCCTGGGGCTTTGTTTGTCCACCACCTGGAAGTGTCATTTGGTACAGATTATAGCAGACTGTCTGCTTAAAGACATCAGCCACATGGAGCCTGTGACATCTGTGGATTTTGGTCTTTAATGACTGTGTACTTGATTCTAGTTCTGATATATATATTTATCCAGTAGGATCTGGAAGAAAGTTGAAAAATGATTTTTTTAAAAAAAATAAGTAAATTGAATCTCTGTGCTTGCATTTAACTGAGTGTCACATTTAGTCAGTATTTTATAAAATATATATATATCAAAATTAAATCTCTAGAATGTAATTGGATTTCTTGTTCAACATTTGAGTGGAAGAGTTAAGGAAAGATAGAACCCAAAGGGGGGCATCTGGACATCATTTTGCCCAGTGTTATGGGCTGAATTGTGGCCGTCCCCTCTCAGGAAAAAAAAAAAGAAAAAAAAAAGATAAGCCTAATCCTTGGTTTCTGTTACTGTGACCTGATTTGGAAATAAGGTCTTTGCAAATGTAATCAAGTTAAGAGCAGGTAATAATGGGGTCCTTACAAGAGGGAAACTTGGACACATGAAGACACAAGGAAGACAGCCATGTGAAGACAGGCGGAGATTGGAATTATTTTACCACGAGCCAGTGGAAGTCTGGGGCCGGAAGTTGGAAAAAGCAAAGAAGGATCCACTCATAGAGGCTACAGAGAAAGAATGACACTGCCAACACCTTGGTTTCAACCTTCTGGCCTCCAGAACTGTGAGGGAGTAAGATTCTGTGGTTTTAAATCACACAGTTAGTGGTTTTTTTTTTTTTCATAGCAGCCCTTGGAAATGAATATATGGTTTTGTATCTCTTGTCAGGATTGTATTTAAAGAAGGTCAGTTAGATTTTAGAGTATGCCAGGCAGTTTTAAGACCTCTGACTACTGGTGAGTTTTGGGGTTTGACTTTTGGGTGTGAGGATACCACAGAGACCTAACCTACCACATAAAAGTACAGGAAAATGGTACTTGAATAACTCAGGGCTCCTAATAATGTCTTTTTGTTGAATAACTGGGTTTTTGGAGGCACTGTTCTTTTCTTTATGTTTTCAATTTCTTGTTTATGTATATCCCAGAAACATTTCAAGTGTCAAAATAGGAGAGTCAGGCTTTTCAATCATTCTACTTATGTTCATTATTAACTGATTCAAAATGTGGGGGTAATGCTGTGTGGTTTGCTTTTGAACAGGTTTCAAATCCATTTGTGGCAATCTAGGTTATATCTTCCCCCCAGCAAGGTTTCTAACTATTAGTTATTATAGATTCTAGCACAGATTCTGCTAAAATCTTAGTAAATAAGCATTATTGTTTTCATCCATGATAGATTTATTAGCAGGCTGGTATCAGTGATCAATTGTTCACCAATCAATTAGAAGGATCTATTATGAGAGTGTTTATAGTAACATTAGAGGTAAACAGTTGAAGTTCTTATATACAAATGTTAAGACCACTTAAGATAATAGTAGGAAACATGATAGTTAATGCTATAATTTCATTTTATTGGCAGACACAAAGAGACAGACATGTAAAACCTCATCCTACAGAAATATTAACTCCTTGCCATATCCTGACTTTCAGTGCCTTTTGCCCTGAAGCAGCAACTGTGTTTTGGTATAGAACATATGGGCTTTTTTTTTTTTTTTGCCATTTCCATTACTCTGCTTCTCTGGCTATCACTGCTCATAACACCAGGTAGTCCCAAGATCCACACAGGTGGACAGTTCAATCATTTAGAAATGATAAGGGCTTATTAGGTTCAGAAAGTTGGGGGATGAGAATTTTCTGGAGATTTTCACAGAAAATCATAATTAGTCATAGAAATTATTTGAGTAGCACATTTACATTCAGTTTTGTAGGGAATCAATTTATTCAATAAAAACAACTAGGAATTAAAGTTGATAATTTATTAGGATATTGCAGAAATAAATGAAAATCTATATATTTGGAAGCTTGCAAATCTGACACCCAGTGTTTCCAGATACAGATATTTTCTAATCTGCATTATTTTTAACTGGATAATAAAACCTGTATTTTCAAATAGCAATGGCAGAATCATATTAGAAGATGTTATTACAATATAAACATTTCTGCATTTTTTGGTTTTACTTAGAATGTGGCTAAGTAAATGTGGTAACTGAGTCTTAGAAAGGTACAAGCCAATGCGATTTATACTTAAAGAAAAGTGAAAGCCAACTGAGTTTGGACAGTCAGAAGCCCAGGAGTGGGTATGAGATTATTTAAACTCTCTGAAAGCAAGAGACAAGTAGTGGAAGAGGGGCAAGAAATTCAGTGCACATGGTTTGACAGTATCTGTAAATAATGGTATACTTTCTCTTTCTGTTGTTATTTAAAGCCAGCTAGTAGACAGGAGCTATAAAAACAGCTGGCCAGGACAAGTCATTTTTTTTTTTAATTCTGAAAACTTACTGAACACTTTAAATATCAAAATCCAGGATCTCAGTAACTATATATACAAATATTGATTATAGAAGGAACACACACACACGCACACACCCTTTAGCCTCCAAAGTTTTTCATCTCATTTAACTGAGAATACCATGTAATGAATTAGCATATAATTTATCATTAGTAGATGAAAAAATAGGTCAGAGACATTAGCCCCCAAGGGCTTCCCCGGTGGCACTAGTGGTAAAGAATCCACCTGCCAATGCAGGAGACATAAGAGACGTGGGTTTGATCCCTGGGTCTGGAAGATCCCCTAGAGAAGGGTGTTGCAACCCACTCCAGTATTCTTGCCTGCAGAATCCCATGGAAAGAGGAACCTGGTGGGCTACAGTCCATAGGGTCACAAAGAGTTGGACACAACAGAAGCAACTGAACATGCACACTCATAAGAATATTTAGAGTAGGGGGACATCATGGAAGATGGTGGAGAAATAGCATCGACTCTGAGAAGTTAATTGATTGTAGTAGATTGACCTGGTATGGAAGAATTTGGAATGTGGAGATTCTAATATTAAGGAAAACTATTGCATCAATACAGGATGAACCTCCTTAACAAATGTTGTCTATAAACACAGAGTTAGAAATGTATAACACAAAAGTGTTTACTCTGTTCTGACTTCTTGTATAATCATTCTAATGTTAACATATTATCATCACCCTGTTTATTATCACTCAATTTAGGAGTCCACTTAATCTAACAGTAAGATGTAGAAAGTAGTATGAACTTAAAACTTAACTTGTAACTTAAAAAATATTTCTATGTTTTATTGACTTCAGGGAGTGTGGCTTTAAGTAAGCACTCTAATAATCACTTATCCAGCTTTTTTAATAGAATAACAATCTTTTAAATGCATAGCAATCACCAATGCTGTCTTATAATATATTAGAAGACAATGGTAGCTATCCAGTGCAATCTTAGATTTATAACTCTTCAGAAAATAAATGCGTTGAACATTCTATGCATTACATTAGTTCTATAGCATGTCTAAGGTTACTGATAAACACTTAATTATGGAAAGTTAATCAACAGAGACTTGCATTTTATTGTGAAAGTTTTTAACATAAATCTCTGTAAATTTCCATTTAACATATATTTAACCTAGGAATGACATAGAAGATTATAAGAAAGAGGAATGATAGAGGGTAAACCACTTGGCCAGTGTAAATGGAGGCCAAAATAACCCACTGATAATACTTGATGTCTTCTTAAATTCCTGAATATGTTTTTCTGCATTTATTGTGAACTTGACTCAAATGCTTGTCAATCTTTAGGATTATTAATTGCTTGGAATTCTCCACTCTGCCTTCTTTGACTTTCCACTAGAATGTTCTATATTCTTTTGCAAACACACTTTCCAATCTTTCTGATCAAGTTCCTTTTATTAGTCCATGTGGAAATTCAGTTTTTATTGCATCTGAAGGAGCATTGGAGAAGCTACTCTTTGGATGTCACTGTAATTAGTACTTTTCCCATTACAGAATTTATCTTTTTGTTTGTGTGTAAACTGTGTTGATCATACAAGGCTCAATTCATTCAATTTCCTAGCGTATACGTCTCTACTTTTGAGCTTAGCGCCTTTCTACATTTCCTCACACTGAGCCGCCTACAAGATAGAAATCCTTTGGGTCCCTCTACCCTTTGTTCGCTTCCTTTAACTCTTGGCAGCTTCAGTTCTGTCTTTGGCAGCTTCTGGGGAAGCCTCTTTTTTAACCTTCCCTGACAGGCCCTGAGATAATTCTGGGAAGCTTCACTAACTTGGCCTTCTAACCCCCCAGTACTTGCTTTCTTTTGCAGATGTTTTGCTGTGCTTTTCATAACCATAAATGTATTTCAGATGAACCACTGTAGTTTACAGTTGCTGCAGCCTTTCTCATGCAAAGGTTCCAAACAAGTTTTAACAGCTGCTAAGGAGGCTGGCAGAAAGCCTTGATTGCTAATTCTGTGCTAAACTACTTTTCACAATGGGACATTCTATAATATTTCATACAGTCTTTAAAGCAAATGATTTCTACCTTTTTTCTTTAATTACTGCTAGTATCATACTTGTTCCCAGCTTTAAAAAGATTCCATATCTGTACTTTCCAAAATGGGCCTGATTTTATTTAAAACTCTATAGAGAAGTTAGAGGCTCCTTAGGGAACAAGGAAGTGATGATGGCAAAACTGGTAAAAGTGATATCAGTAAGGTCAAGAGAGTTGATGCATAAATATAACAAATTGTACCTTCTGGAAACATTATTTCTGTAAAGGTGAAAGTTTGCTCTCTAGGCTGTAATGTGTAAATAGGCAGAAGGAAGGCTGCTTGGGTAATATTTGAGCAGACAGAGTCAGATGTTTTTGGTGTGTTTCCAGTGTCCTGGGATTGAGGGGCTGTTCAGTAGTCTGGTATGAGGTGATGAAGATGTGCTCAGAATCTCACAAATAAATCCACACTGCAGTGAATCCACAGCCAGATAACGGAGAATGCATCATGTGTATTACAGGAAAGGGGGATGCCGTGTTCTAATGAAGCAATCATTGAAAACCATCTTAACTATAACTGCTAAAGGTTGTTTTACAAATTACAGTTGATCTGCTAATGCCTCCAAATGATTTCTCACTTAGTGATCTAACAAAAAAAAATTTTAACATTGTAACAGGAGAACTGAGTCTCTGTTTTCTGACTCACAATTTGTCAACTAAGTTTTGTTGGTGGACTTCTTATTATAAAGATATTCAGATCATAGCTAACACGTTAATAAATTGAGCGATTTATTGAAAAATCACACGAAATTTCAATGTATTTTGTTTTCATCAGTGCATTGACCCTTTACCACCATCAGTTATATCCCTGATTTTTAAATATATCCCAATATAACCCTGGTTTTTAAAAATCTTAATAAACTGGAAATGGAAAACAATTCAATAATATGATAAACGCCAACACCATAACAGTGGAGCATGAGAGTGTTATTTTAGAAATATACTCATATTAGCATTTCATCCTATAGTATATAAATGGGTTTATGATAATAAAGGGTTTCATAGTCAAATAAATTTGGGAAATGCTGTTTTTCTTTTAATGCAGGACTTCTCAGAACCTTTAATATGTTATTAATTATAATTAATAATAACGATATGTAATTTTGATGGTATCTGAAATGGATTTGGCCACAGAAATTTTGTTCAAGAGCATCTCCAGTGAGCAGGGCTCTGAGAAATATGCCTTGGCAAAACACTGACACCACATTCAGCAGACAAAAGTCAGATTGTACTAACTTTCTGTCAGCAGTGACCTTAGTCTAATTCACCACAGATATCATGCTGTGATGTAATTAGATTTCATTGTGCATCAGAATCAGCTGAGAATGTCAAAATTCAAATTCCTAGGTGGCACTGATTGAGCAAATCTGACCCGAATTCTACATGTTAACAAGCATCAAGTGAGATTTCTGATGTAGGTGTCTAGAGTTGATACTTTGAGAGATACCATATTAGAAAGCTTGGGTCAATTAATAAATAAGAAAAGATAAACATAATTACAAAATTTTGAAACCAAAAGTTTAATAACATTGATATCGTACGTTGAGACTGGGACATTATGAAAGTTTATTGACAAAAGAACAATCAAGTATGGATAAAGATGCCATATTCACTTGCCTTATATATTAATATCATTAATACTCACATGCCAATCATGAACTCTCTGACTCACTATTGCCTGAAAATATTTGCTTAGTTTGCACTTTTGATCACGTGGCACGTAACTGAAAGCCATGAGGATGCCCCTTCCTTTGATAAATCTCAACTTGTACTTCTTCTACTGGCAATGATTGTAATTCTATACACAGAGTGTGGTATTTTGTGCTTCATATTTCCCCTATCTGAAATGTCTTTTTCCCTGTTTCTTTCCCTGCTAATTTGTTCTCTGTTGAGTATGAATGTGTATGGATCATTTAGAATGGGCATAACATTTGTGTTGCTAAAGGAGTGATGACTGAGGCTAGGAAGTATGTGTGGATGTGTAGTTACTGGGACAGAAATAGTATGTTAGTCTTAAACAGAACTAAAGATAGACTAAAAATCCATGACAGGTTAAGAAGGACTCAGGTGATTCAGGTAGCTACAGATATATAGAAGTCCAGGAAGGGATTACTATGAGGAAGGGAAGTAGCTGAAATTATGTTGTTTCCAAAATACTCTTTTTTCAATGATTTTTGCTGATCATCTAATCTGTTTTGCTTATTTGTTGGTAATAATTTCTTTCATTTTGATAAATTTTCCTGTATGTATGGGTCTGTCTTAGCAACGGTACTTTGTGTGTATGTGTGTTAGCTGTGTCCGACTCTTTGCGACTCTATGAGCTGTGGCCCTCCAGATTCCTTTGTCCACAGGATTCTCCAGGCAACAATACTGGAGTGGGTTCCCATTTCCTTCTCCATACTACTGTGCATTAATAATGATTTACTGTGCATTAATAATGACTACTCGTTACTGACTGAATAGGATGGTTCTTTCTACCACGTAGGCATACATCTTTGGATTTCAGTCAAAGTACTTATTTTTAATCCTTCTGAAAATAAAAATATGATGCTTCTCAGTTATTTCAATCATCACTATTTTCAATCTTCAGTTCAATAAAGTGGCATATCTTGCCATCTCCTCATTCATATTCGGTGCTACAGTTTTTGTCAAGATGCCAGATATCTGCCATGACAGACATATATTGGTAGATGGATTGTGGTCATAATGTCTGATAATGAAGAAGAATTGTATTTAAGTTTTTCAGAGATGTTAGATTTCATTCACTTCTAGTATGAAACCTGTTTTCAAAGGAAAGAAAATAAAGGATATTGAATTTAGTTATGATTCATGAATGTCAGTATTTAAGTGTTTTAGAGCTTCGTAGAAGCAGAAAAGGTAGTGGAAACAGGAAGCTAGGCTGCCATAAGCACACACATAACAAATAATTAATTGACTACAGACGTGAGGGAACATACAGAGAACATCAGAAAATACTGTTGTACATGAAATGTATTAACATTAATATTGTGAACAGCTGGATGGCTGGATGTTTGATAATGAAGCAAATCATTTTAATTTGATCTAAGCTTCAGCTTTTAATTGAATTTATAAGAACATGGGAAAAATTAACAGGCGGCTTCTGGCAATTCAAAAATGATGTTTTGGCTCAGAATCTAAGCCTCTCTCTAAATTTAGGAAATCTGGCTTTGGATAAAGATGGAGCTAAGGAAAATCATGCTGTAATACCAAAGACAACAGATCTACATCTCTGAGTTTAAATAAATGCAGATTGTCACTGTTTGTCAGAAAGGTAACTATTCCTTTGGATATAATTGTATTTTACAGTGGCTAACAATTCAGCTCTAATTATTAAATAGTTGGTTGAATCAGTCACATGATTTTTTCCTCTGTGAAAAGTGAAGAATATCATGTAGAATCATTTTTTAAAGAGCTTCAAAGTGGAGCAATGTGCTGAGGCCAGAGATGAATCTTCTTTGTTAATAGACTCCAGGAAAACTGGGCAAGAAGATTTATATATATATATATAGGACCTTGTGTCTTTTGACTAGGGCTGGCAAAGACTTATATGTTCAAAATTGCTGCTTCCTACAAGAAATATAAAAGATCATCAGTTTTCTTTTCCTGAAAAGGGTGCCCTAAGCTATCACATTTGTATCCCAATAACCTCAATGTATAATCTAACCTGTCACTGTTTTGCATCCTCAGATGAAATGCTTTATCATCTTACTCCATCATTCAGTAGAACAATGCAAGGCAAAACAGACTATTCCATGGTGGAAGATATGAATCATATTTCAGAGAATAGGGAGTGCCTAAACATGAAGTATAGTTTTTCTTCCCTTTGCAGAGGTGATGAATCTCTTCTGCCCTTCTTTTTTCTTATAAAAGAACAGATTCAGTTGTTTTCACACAGATCCCAAATCACACCAAGCTGGAAGTTTACTTTGTCAAAAACAGTTGGACCAGATTTTCACAAATAAGGGAAATAAAACCATCTCAACAGTCATCTACTTCAAGGAGTTTCCCCTAATTATCAATATCCCAGTTGATTTATCCCTTTGTTTGCATCCTGTAGCATCTTATATGCAACTTGAATGCATTATCAGAGTCATTTTTATACTTCCCTTTTGCATGCATCTACCTTAGATCTCATTTTAAATAATAAGCTTATGTGGAGCAGGCATTCTCTTATTATGTTTTGCATTTTCTATAGTGTCTAGAAAATGGCTCTGTACATTATAGGTGCTTAATAGAAATGTTCATCAATGTCCTTGGGTAGTCTCTATATTGGCAAAGGGTATTTGAAAAACTAGCATCCAATAAAAAATGTGGAAGTTATTTTTCCTTGGTAGAAACATTATATAAGAGTTCTGTGACTTGTACACTTGGTATCTTGTTTATTATGTAAATCATAGGTTGGCATGGGTAGGTTGATAACTGCAGATAAGAATTCCTTTTTAAAATTAATTAATTAATTAGGCTGCATCAGGCCTTAGTCGTGGCACACAGGATGTTTGTTGCATCATACAGGGTCTTTTGATGTGGCATGTGGGCTCAGTAGTTGTGGGTTTACAGGCCCCAGAGTACACGGGGTTCAGTAGTGGTGGCATGTGGGCTTAGTTGCTCTGCAGCATGTGGGATCTTAGTTCCCCAACCAGGGATAGAACTCTCATCCCCTGTATTGCAAGACATTCTTTTACCACTGAGCCACCAGGAAAGTCCCAAGAATTCCTTTTTAAATAACTTTAAAAATACACCAAAGAAGACTTCAAACCTTAGGGATATTGTAGTATCTTAAAAGAATCATTGATGCTTTTGAACTGTGGTGTTGGAGAAGACTCTTGAGAGTCCCTTGGACTGCAAGGAGGTCCAACCAGTCCATTCTGAAGGAGATTAGTCCTGAATATTCATTGGAAGGACTGATGTTAAAGCTGAAACTCCAATACTTTGTCCACCTGATGTGAAGAGTTGACTCATTTGAAAAGACCCTGATGCTGGGAAAGATTGAGGGCAGGAGGAGAAGGGGATGACAGAGGATGAGATGGTTGGATGGCATCACTGACTCGATGGACATGAGTTTGGATAAACTCCAGGAGTTGGTGATGGACAGGGAGGCCTGGCATGCTGTGGTCCATGGGGTTGCAAAGAGTCGGACATGATTGAACTGAACTGAAGTGAAAAGAATCATATGCAAAATGTGGAAAATAATCTCTAACTGAAGAGATTATGATCAACCTAGCACCAGATTTTTAAAAATAATTAGCATAATATGATCTGCTGATGTAAATGAAGGGCTATGACAATTATTTTGGCTAATTATGGTTGTTGGTGGTGGTAAAGGACGTGCCTGCCAATACAGGAGATGTAAGAGATGCAGGTTCAATCCCTGGGTCAGAAAGATCCCTTAGAGGAGGGCATGGCAACCCACTTTAGTATTCTTGCTCGGAGAATCCCATGGAGAGAAGAGCCTGGTGGGCTACAGTTCATGGGGTCGCACAGAGTTGGACATGACTGAAGCGACTTAGCAGTAGCAACATGGTTGGTGGTACAAAACAGAGGAGGATATAGAAATATACAGCTGCTATGGAAGCCCGGGAATGAAAGTAATTTTGGAAGATACAGTCAGTTTCTGTTAACCTATGTATAAGTAATTCATACTCCATGACATTTTAAATTTCATCATAACCTGTCCTCACCATTTCCCTCTATCAATTTTGTAGTCTTTTGAAACTTCTAGTTAGATAAGTGTCTAGATTCAGCAAAATGTAACCAGCAAGGTGAATTTCTGGAGAAAATAACTGCATGGAATGGAAAACAAAACATGTAGCTATAACATAATAGATTTCAGGTTGTGGGTGAATGTGCTTCTGTTGCTCATATGGAATACCTTAGGCATTGTCAAACTTCCTTTTTCACAACACAGGTTATTGAACAACCACATTTGCATCAGTCTGTAACACTGGACTGGATGAACTAATCGGTATTTTTTTTTTTTCTGGCTGAACCTCAGGGCATGAATAATCCTAGTTGCTCAACCAGGGATGGAACCCATGCTCCCTGCAGTGGAAGTGCAGAGTCTTAACCACTGGACCACCAGAGAAGTCCACTAATTGGTAATTTTTTGTGAAGAATTTTGAATGCCATTCACTCTTACTGTAGGTATTGGCCAGACAGAATTTAGACCCCAGGAGACAATTTATATTTGCAATCTATCATCACCTGCTAGATAACATGTAGAAAATAGGTCATCAGAATGAATGCAGCCATACTGATAGATTGAAAATTGCTGAATGTGTGTATTGGTGACTTCTCTGTTCTGGCCCCCTTATGGAATACACTCAAAGTAAAGAGAAAGATAACTCCATGAGGATTAGATGTGGAATAAGAAGGCAAGAGATACTGACTGTAACTCCATCCCAATACTTCTATCAATTTTCTCTAAAGTGCAGTATTAACAGAATGTCCTCAAATTGTGGACGTTATCTGACTAAAAATTTGTTAAGAGCTAGACTACTGAGCGAAGAAGGCAATGGCACCCCACTCCAGTACTCTTGCAGTCCATGGGGTCGCTAAGGGTCAGACACGACTGAGGGACTTCACTTTCACTTTTCACTTTCATGCACTGGAGAAAGAAATGGCAACCCACTCCAGTGTTCTTGCCTGGAGGATCCCAGGGATGGGGGAGCCTGGTGGGCTGCTGAAGTGACTTAGCAGTAGCAGACTACTGAGAATAGTGCCTTCTTGGACTGATTTTTTCTGGCATCTGGCATCTTTTCATATATTTGTCTTTTCTTCTTACAGGCACTTTCAGTACTAGGAGTGTGGCTTCCTTATTATTTCTATTACCAAGAGGCCATGTAGAGTGGTACACACTTACTACATACTTGATCAATGTTGTTTGCATGAATTAAAATCTATGTTTTCTTCATGCACATCACTGTCTATTTCATTCATTCCTTTTCTTAAAGGAAACCGAGGCTTCCATGGCCAACTCTAACATTTGTCACTATCAGTATGAAGGGCTTCTTCCAATATCTTAATTCCAACACCATTTCTTCTTATTCTTTTTATTGTGGAACTTCTTTTTATATCTTTTATTATGTTTATACTTCATCATAATGTAAAACATTTTAGGTCTCAAAAAGACATCATCCAATTTCTTATCTTTTACAAACATGGTTACCAATATGCATACTTTGCTATCATAACATAGCAATTTTATTTTAAAATTGCATCAAGTATTTATTTACATTTTCTTTTTGGCAATCATCTTTAAACTTTTTAGTAGCCTGTGACTGTGTTGAATGTGTAATGAGTGGATCTTGAATTTGACATGTGAACATTAGAACGGGGCTGATGGAAGTGTCTGGCTGACCTTGTACTTTACAGGAGTCCCAAATGGTATGTATTTGGTATATTTGGTATAATTTGGTATGATTTGGTATAATTTGGCATAACATTTTAGTATATTTTTTTCTCTTTTTTAATTTAAGCAGAAGAAAAGGACTTTGTTACTGTTTCTGTTAGCTCCATGAAGGCAGAGACCATGAATTTCATCTCCATTTTCCAGAGCAGTGCTTAAAACTAGAAAGAATGAATGCAAATTAATGAATAATTAAGTATGATCAAGTAGCCACACTAACCTTCTAGCTATCCTCAAATCTACTAATTAATTTTCCACCTCAGGGCCTTTGAACTGGCTGTTTCCCCTGTTCTGAATGCTCTAGATATCCTTAAGATTAGTTTTATAATTTTATTTGTCTATGTCAAAATGTTACTTCTTTAGAAAAGTTTTCTGTCTATAGTCTATTAAAAGTCTACCTCCAACTACCCCACCTCTATTACTCTTGTCTTGCTTCACTTTTTCTTCATAGCACATATTCTTATGACATTGTATTATATCATTATATGTCTGATGGTTTTTCTCTCTTTCCTCCCCCTGAACCACTGCCACCATAGAATGTGAGTTCTATAAGTCCCAAGCATGTATCACTCCAGGATCCCATCAGGAATCAGAAATCCTTGCAGATAGTTCAAATAAAGAGACTATAAAGAAGGATTACTTCCCAGCAGTATGGACAGGGTTATGGGTACAAATAAGGTATATTGAAAGGGCAAGTGGAAAAAAGAATTAGCAAAGCTCAGTGAAAGCTAGATCTAGGAATGAGGCTTGTCTTAAAGAAGATGTAATCTTAGAGGAACTCAGAGAGACATGAACACAGAGAGACATGATCCTAAAAGTAAGGAGAAGCAGGAGAAGAAATTACCAGCTCTTCTTTCTTCCCATCCTTCTGTCTCATACCAGTGTGCCTATTGTTAAAACCTGAGCAGAAATCAGCTGGCAAGAAGCCCAAGTGAAGCCAGTCTTAGAAGTCAGTCTCCTGGCGAACAGAGAACCAGGAAAGAGTGGAGAAATGAATCCTGTGAGGGGGAAAAAAAAAATAGCACAGGTGTATTGTTTGGCTTATTGCTGTGTCTTTCATGTCAGAGCAGTATCTTGCATACTTTAGACATTCAATAAAGATTTGTTAAATAAAATGATCAATGGTAGTGGAAGTTTGAGAGCAAAGGAACTATTACATTCATCCAGGATATTATCATATAAGGTCTCAGATCTTATTTTGGGGAGAAGGTAGTTGTCCAAGGTTTATGTTTGGAGCAATTCTCAGATAGCTCTGGAAAGAATGACATTCAGTACCTTTTATCATCTCAATCTAGTAACCACTTAGGTTGTAATTTATGGGTTTATCAATTTATTTTATGATCCTGGGAGACATTTTCCAATAAGAAATTCTGGTGACCAGTTGGTTCTGTTTCTCAGAGTAAGAGGCAGTAGGTGATAGCTATAAATTACTTTATTATTATGTTTTTGGTCAGTGCAGCAGGTTTTTTTTTTTTTTTTTTTTTGGTTTTTAAAATTTGTATTGAAGCATAGTTGATTTACAATGTTGTATTAGTTTCAGGTGTACGGCAAGATGATTTAATTATATATGTACGAATTACTTTATTATTATATGGGAAATAGATGGGGAAACAGTGGAAACAGTGTCAGACTTTATTTTTCTGGGCTCCAAAATCACTGCAGATGGTGACTGCAGCCATGAAATTAAAAGACGCTTACTCCTTGGAAGGAAAGTTATGACCAACCTAGATAGCATATTGAAAAGCAGAGACATTACTTTGCCAACAAAGGTCCATCTAGTCAAGGCTATGGTTTTTCCAGTGGTCATGTATGGATGTGAGAGTTGGACTGTGAAGAAAGCTGAGCGCTGAAGAATTGATGCTTTTGAACTGTGGTGTTGGAGAAGACTCTTGAGAGTCCCTTGGACTGCAAGGAGATCAAACCAGTCCATTCTAAAGGACATCAGTCCTGGGTGTTCATTGGAAGGACTGATGCTAAAGCTGAAACTCCAGTACTTTGGCCACCTCATATGAAGAGTTGACTCATTTGAAAAGACTCTGATGCTGGGAGAGATTGGGGGCAGGAGGAGAAGGGGATGACAGAGGATGAGATGGCTGGATGGCATCACCAACTTGATGGACATGAGTTTGAGTGAACTCCGGGAGTTGGTGATGGATAGGGAGGCCTGGCATGCTGCAATTCATGGGGTCGCAAAGAGTCGGACATGACTGAGCAACTGAACTGAACTGAAGTAAGCAAAAAAAAAAAAAAATTAATAACATCACTGATTACTTAGCTTTAACTTCCAGCTTGATTCTTGGGGATTCATGGAGATAAGCAGCATAAATGGGGGCATAGAGATATCTATGATCTCAACTCAGTGCCAGTTGTGTATCACTGCTTCTTTCATTCTGCTTTATTACAAGTCCACTCTGACACCAATGTAGATGAGTGGTTAGAAGTGGATATCATTCACTGAAATGGGGAAATCAGGAGACGCCTCAAATATTAGAAAGAAGATGATGACTTTAGTCTGGACATATTTTGTCTGATGTAACTACTGAATCCCCAAGTGGCAATATCTTGCTACAATTGGGTTACACAAGTTTGAATCTGAAGTAAGAAGACTGAAAATTTACCAACACAGGTGGTAGTAGAAGTCACCAGAGAGAGTACTATCATCTTGGGAGAACTTGCAGCATGAGAAGTACAAGGATATTGGATCTGTGCCCCTCATTCCCTATGAACAAACCTACATGCCCACACTGAATGTTTGGGTTTGGGATGGAGTGTTCCATGAATTGCAGAGCATGGAGATCAAATGACCTGAGAAGCAGTGTCAAAGGATGAAATACTAAAAGATGTATGTATGTGTATTTGCTTTGTTGCTCAGTCATGTGCAACTCTTTGCAACCCCATGGACTGTAGGCTGCCAGGCTCCTCTGTCCATGGGGATTCTCCTGGCAAGAATACTGAAGTGGGTTGCCATGCCCTCCTCCAGGGGATCTTCCCAATCCAGGGACTGAACCCAGGTCTCCTGAATTGCAGGCAGATTCTTTACAGTCTGAGCCACAAGGGAAGAGACTCAGATAATCCCAGCTAAAAGGTCAGTTTGAAGGTGTGAGACAAAGAGAGAGAATCTGGGCATGAGACAATGATTACGATAAACTAAGGGCAGCAATCAGAGTGTAGTAGTATAAATGATATCGCATAGGGCTGGGGCAGAGACACCAGGGTCTTTCATACAAAACCTCCAGCTAAGGTGGAGGGTGGGAAAGAAGTTGCTAAGAGTACTAAACTGATAGAACAACTACTAAATGATGCCATGATAGAGAACTGAGATGACCATTGGTGGAAGATTTTGCCAGAATATTTTTATTGCAATGGTGGGAAGAAAAGGCAAACTGTAGTAGATTGAGAAGCAGTGAAATAGGAAAACAAGTACTAATAGAAACAACAACACCAGACATTTCAAGAGGAGAGGGGACCAGTAATCAGAGGAGGATGTAGGCTGTAGGGAAGGTTTGTGCTTTGTTTATGTTTAGGAAAAATTCTTGAGCATATGTGTAGTCTGTGAGAAATATCTTGAAAATGATAAAGAGAGAAGATGGAGGAGGAGAAAGAGAGTATTAATGAAAATAATAAATAGGCAAAGTCTTAAGAATTGTAGGGAATGAAGTCTGGAACATGGATGGAAAGATTTGTCTTGAAGCTGAGAAGTGAGATATTTCTTCAGAGACTACATTAAAGAAGGTAGAATGAAAGAGTAATACATAGGCTTGGGGGCATTGAGATGGAAATTTGAGAGAGTTTAGGGAGTTTTCATGGTGGTGGTGGTGGTGGTACAGATTACTTTTAAGAAAGGTCTGGAATAGAAGAATACAGTAGACCTGGAATGACCTTTACAAATCTCTTAGTTTTGTGGTTTTCGAACTTTGTCAATCAACAGAACCAGTTCTCCAAATGAATTCTTTCAAGAATTCCAGCATATGAAAATAAGAGAATTCAATGGCTCAGATGGAAGAGGTGGAAAGAAGGTAATGTGTAATGCATGCATTCTCAGTTGTGTCCAACTCTTTGCAACCCAGTGGACTGTAGCCTGCCAGGAACCTCTGTCCATTGGATTTTCCAGGCTAGAATACTGGAGTGGGTTGCCATTTCTCCTCCAGGGGATCTTCCTGATCCAGGGATTAAACCTGCATCTTGTGCTTGGCAAGCAGATTCTTTACCACTGAGCCACCTGGGAAGCACTGGAAGAAGGTCCTGAACTTCAAACATCATCCTTGCTCCCTCCAACCTCCACATACTCTTCATTGCCTGATGCAGTTTCAGAAATGTCTGTGAGGAATCCCTAGGGCTCCTTTGAGCATGGTTTTAAAACTACTGATCTCATCATTTTGTAGATGAGGGATCAAACCCAAAGGGATGAATTGACTTTTCTGGAGTAGAATCAGGATTGGAATTTACCTCTCCTAATTCCTAGCCAGAACTTTAAAAATTTATTATGCTGTCCTACTTCTTGTGAACATAATGTTGATTGCCCTCAATAAAAGTCTCCAAGAATCTGGAATTTTAACCTTTATTTTTCCAATGACATTCGCTCTTCAGTTCAGTTCAGTTCAGTCGCTCAGTCGTGTCCGACTCTTTGCCACCCCATGAATCGCAGCACGCCAGGCCTCCCTGTCCATCACCAACTCCCAGAGTTCACTCAAACTCATGTCCATCGAGTCGGTGATGCCATCCAGCCACCTCATCCTCTCTCATCCCCTTCTTCTCCTGCCCCCAATCCCTCCCAGCATCAGAGTCTTCTCCAATGAGTCAACTCTTCACATGAGGTGGCCAAAGTATTGGAGTTTCATAGGTGATTCCTTTTTGTATTCCACATTTATTTGTTAAAAGATAGAAGGAAATGTCTTTTCCTGCATACCTCAAAACTTTTAGATTAAATGAGAAATTGTGGGATGCATAGAGATCCTTAGAAAGAAGTTGTATATTCAGCATACTATTTGTGAAAAATATAAGGCTTTTCTGGGGATTCATCAACCAGAACTGGGGATGAAAAGCACTGGAATATTTGACAATGCTAAATTACTACATATAATCTTCAGTAACTTTTTTTCACCTGGAATTACATTTCTAAGATTTATCACATTATTCTGTGTACCAGCAGTTCATTCCTTTTCACCCTTGGGTAATATTCCATTGTCTGAATATTCCTTTGTAGTTTAGGAGTACATTTATATGTGACAAAATTAAGAGTATTTTTTAAAAGCAAGGAAATGATTTTTAAAATTCAGCACAGTAATTGACCTATTAAGGAGAGAAAGGGGGCACAGAATTAGAAAGAAGTCTCAGTCAGGGCAGCTTTAATATTATTAATAGCATTTCATTACAGGGGTTTTTTAAGTGTGATCTCAAAGCTGCCAGCATCAGCATCACCTGAGATATTGTTAGAAATACACATTTTCAGGTCTTACTCAGTCCTATTGAATGAGAAACTCTGGGGCATGTCCACCAATCATGTTGTATGAAGCTCTTTAGGTGATTCTGATGTGTGCTGACATTTGAGAACCATGGCTATTGGGTTACACTGCATAACTCACACACAAGTTTCTCTCTCATTCTCTGTCTCTGTCTCTTTCTTATATTATATAATACAAAATAAAATGAAAACATCTGAGCAGTGATCAACCAGAATTAAAGAACTATGGATATAGAAGAGCTATCTGAGAGCAATTTTTTTTTTTGCAGGCTATGGAGTCCAGAAGGCAAATGGTAGGAAGAAAGGACAGAAGAGTGGAACCATGGGGTAATTCAGGAGAAAGGTGCAGGTGAGATAAGAGAGGGTCTTTTTTGTCATATGTTATGAAAAGAGTGTGGCTGAAAATATAGAATACACTTTGAAGTAGACATATGTATCTGTGTGCATGCATGAACGTGCACGTGTGTGTGTGTGTGTAGAATGATACCATGCTTGGAAAGGTTAGCATGCCCCATTGGTAGAGATAATTACTCCCTCTCTCTACTCTCCCCTGTTTCTGAATAATTTAGACTCAGCAAGGAATAACTTTCTCTCATGGCGGGATGCAACAGTTCTTATTCAAACAGATCTTGCTGCCCTGGCCAGGCATTCTAAAATGAAATGAATCTGCATCATAACGACTTTGACCCCCCTCCTTTCTTTTGGAGCTGCAGTTGCCTTTGCAAACTCTTTTCCCTGCCGCTATCATCACATTGAAAGTGAACACTGACACAAAGGAGAAAAAAGCATAGTCTTCATTTATTTTGAAAGAAACCCATTATTAACTGAACATTTATTCTTAAATGACTTACGGGTATTCCCACTGCAAAGGTGAAGTCCACTCTGAAAGGTACCACACAGCCCCACAGTTAAAGATATCACTGGAGGACAAAGAGGACTTGACCTGCCAAATGCCTGGAGATACTTAGACAAGGCTCTCTCCAAAGAAATGAATTGCACAACATACACACCCTAAGGAAAACACCTCTAGCAGACAGAAAATAGCACCAGATTAATTTTATACATCTTTGAAACTTGTCATTGGCAACATATTTTGGGCCATAGAGATATCAAAACAACAGCTTCTCCTCTTTGCCATTCTTGTATTAAGGGAATACCAAATTCCATAAGAAAGACTTTTTATCACCTTGTTGAGATTCTTGATGTTGTAATAACTTCCTAACAAGTCTACCATCCACTTACAATGTCCATATGCCAGTTAATCCTTTGTGTCACTACTAGATTGACCTTTACTAAGCACAGCTTTGATTGTGTCCTTGGTTCACATGTTACATCTCTACCATTGCTCTGGCCAATTAGAAATACAAGTTCAGTTCAGTTCAGTTCAGTTCAGTCACTAAGTCATGTATGACTCTTTGCAACCCCATGGACTGCAGCATGCCAGGCTTCCTTTTCCATCATCAACTCCTGGAGCTTGCTCAGACTCATGTCTGTCGAGTTAGTGATGCCATCCAACCATCCCTTCCTCTTTCATCCCCTTCTCCTCCTGCCTTCAATCTTTCCCAGCATCAGGGTCTTTTCAAATGAGTCAGTTCTTCGCATCAGGTGGCCAAAGTATTGGAGTTTCAGCTTCAGCATCAGCCCTTCCAATGAATATTCAGGATTGAATTCCTTTAGGATTGACTCATTTCCTTGCAGTTGAAGAGACTCTCAAGAGTCTTCTCCAACACTACAGTTCAAAAACATCATTTCTTTGGTGCTCAGCTTTCTTTATGGTCCAACTCTCACATCCATACATGACTACTGGAAAAACCATAGCTTTGACTAGATGGACCTTTGTTGGTGAAGCAATCTGATTTTAAATATGCTGTCTAGGTTGGTCAGCAAGCGTCTTTTAATTTCATAGCCACAGTCATCATCTGCAGTGATTTTGGAGCCCAAGAAAATAGTCTATCACTGTTTCTGTTGTTTTCCCATCTATTTGCCATGAAGTAATGGGACTGGATGCCATGATCTTAGATTTTGAATGGTGAGTTTTAAGCCAACTTTTCCACTCTCCTCTTTCACTTTCATCAAGAGGCTATTCAATTCCTCTTCACTTTCTGCTATTAGTTTGATGTCATCTGCATATCTGAGGTTATTGATATTTCTCCTGGCAATCTTGATTCCAGCTTGTGCTTCATCCAGCCTGGCATTGCACATAATGTACTCTGCATATAAGTTAAATAAGCACAGTGACAATATACAGCCTTGATGTACTCCTTTCCTGATTTGGAACCAGTCCATTGTTCCGTGTCTAATTCTAACTGTTGCTTCTTGACCTATATACAGATTTCTCAGGAGTCAGGTAAGGTTGTCTGATATTCCCATCTCTTTAAGAATTATCCTGTTTGTTGTGAGCCACACAGTCAAAGGCTTTGGTGTAGTCAATAAAGCAGAAGCAGATGTTTTTCTGGAACTCTCTTGCTTTTTCTATGATCCAACGGATGTTTGCAATTTGATCTCTGGTTCCTCTACCTTTTCTAAATCCAGCTTGAACATCTGGGAGTTCTTGGTTCACGTACTGCTGAAGCCTCACTTGGAGAATATTGAACATTACTTTGCTAGCGTATGAGATGAGTGCAGTTGTGCAGTGCTTTGAACATTCTTTGACATTGCCTTTCTTTAACCCAAAGCTGACTGTAAGCCCTACTATTAATAATTGTGTTGGATTTTCTTTTTTGTGCACTGGCTACTCCTGGTGTCTTTTGGCTTTCTTATTAATATTTTAGCCCTACATCTTGATCTCTTTACATATTTTTATCTTATTACAATATGTTTATGTTTGTTGATTGCATCAGATGCTTTTTGGAATGTGGAAAGGTGCAAATAGATGCATAAGTAAATGTAGTGATGGTTTAGTTGATAAGTCATGTCCGACTCTTGCAACCACATGGACTGTAGCCTGTCAGGTTCCTCTGTCCATGGAATTTCCCACTCCCAAGAATAGTGGAGTGGGTTGCCATTTCCTTCTCCATGGGATTTTCCTGGCCCATGGATCAAATCCATGTCTTGTATTGCAGGCGGATTCTTTACTGCTGAGCCACCAGAGATTCCTGCATAAGTAAATATGGCAAGTAATTTTCCTTCTTAAAGGCTTTCATTGCTTCTTTCTTGTGCACTAAATAAACTCTGAACTTCTCTATCTAGCTGACATCCTCCTCCATGTGGCTTTCACCCACTTTTTTCATTTTTATTGTTCACTTTCTGAGGATGTCAACTCTATGGCCCATCAGACTAGATCACTTGTCTTTCCCTAAACTTGCTCTGTGTTTTCCTGCCTCCTCGCCTTTGTGCCTACTGTTATCTCTACCAGGATTATTTCCTCCTTTATCTCTGCCTGTTGAGATCCTCTCTATTAAATTCCATAGCTCCACTGCTACTTCTTCTTGAATCATTCCCTCTGATCCAGCCACCATTTATAATATGCCCCTCTCTAGAACGTTTTCTTTATTGCCCTCATCATATTTTACAGTTTATTGCAGTTATTTGTACTCTTTACTTATACTACCCTTTTAGTGTCCTGAAAAACTAGAAGCTTCTTGAGGGCAAGGGGCTGTGGCCCATTCATCATTGTATCCTCTCTACAGTGTATAGTCTGTTGTATATAGTAGTTACTCAACAAATGTTTGTTGAACACAAAAGAATGAAACTAGAACACTTTCTAACACCATACACAAAAATAAACTCAAAATGGATTAAAGATCTAAACATATAAAAACATATAGAAACTATAAAACTCTTAGAGGAGAACATAGGCAAAACATTCTCTGACATACATCACAGCAGGATCTTCTATTACTCACCTCCCAGAATATTGGAAATAAAAGCAAAAATAAACAAGTGGGATCTAATTAAAATTAAAAGCTTCTGCACAACAAAAGAAACTATAAGCAAGGTGAAAAGACAGCCTTCAGAATGGGAGAAAATAGTAGCAAATGAAGCAACTGACAAACAACTAATCTCAAAAATATACAAGCAACTCCTGCAGCTCAATTCCAGAAAAATAAACGACCCAATCAAAAAATGGGCCAAAGAACTAAATAGACATTTCTCCAAAGAAGACATACAGATGGCTAACAAACACATGAAAAGATGCTCAACATCACTAGTCATCAGAGAAATGCAAATCAAAACCACAATGAGGTACCATTTCATGCCAGTCAGAATGGCTGCGATCCAAAAGTCTACAAGCAATAAATGCTGGAGAGGATGTGGAGAAAAGGGAACCCTCTTACACTGTTGGTGGGAATGCAAACTAGTACAGCCACTATGGAGAACAGTGTGGAGATTTCTTAAAAAACTGGAAATAGAACTGCTATACGACCTAGCAATCCCAATGCTGGCCATACACACTGAAGAAACCAGAATTGAAAGACACATGTACCCCAGTGTTCATCGCAGCACTGTTTATAATAGCCAGGACATGGAAGCAACCTAGATGCCCATCAGCAGATGAATGGATAAGAAAGCAGTGGTACATATACACAATGGAGTATTAGCCATTAAAAAGAATACATTTGAATCAGTTCTAATGAGGTGGATGAAACTGGAGTGAAGTAAGCCAGAAAGAAAAACACCAATACAGTATACTAACGCATATATATGGAATTTAGAAAGATGGTAACAACAACCCTATATGCGAGACAGCAAAAGAGACACAGATGTATAGAACAGTCTTTTGGACTCTGTGGGAGAGGGAAGGGGGGATGATTTAGGAGAATGGCATTAAAACATGTATAATATCATATAAGAAATGAATCGCCAGTCCAGGTTCGATGCAGGATACAGGAAGCTTGGGGATGGTGCACTTGGATGACCCAGAGGGATGGTATGGGGAGGGAGGTGGGACGGGGGTTCAGGATGAGGAATACGTGTACACCAGTGGCAGATGCATGTTGTTGTATGGCAAAACCAATACAATATTGTAAAGTAAAAAAAAAAAATAAAAAATAAATACACTGTAATACCTTGTCATACTGAAGACAGAAAGAAACAAATTTTTTTTTACACATCATGTAGTAAATTGACACAGACAATTTGAAAACTGGTGTTATCTGCTGAGGTTGAGCACATAAATTCCCTATCACATACCACTTGCACTCATATTTCTATACCCAATATAAATCTGTGTTTATGCATATAATAAGATGGATACAAGAATGTTTGCAGTTACATTATTTATAGTGGTCATGTATTAGTTTGCTAGAGTTGCTGTGACAAGTGCCACAAACTGGATGGTTTCAACAACAGAAATAATCGTCTTATATGTCTGAAGATTAAAAGTCCAAAAAAATAAATAAAATAAAATAAGAAATGCAACTGTATTTATGTTTAGGTGGGAAAGCTCATGGTTTAGCATCTGGATATGTATTTAGAGACACTGGGTGCAGTACAACTCATTCCCACTATTGGAAAACCCAACAAAAAAGGTAGGTCTTGGTCCTTTATGAGGATATCTTGCTTATTTTTCATTGAAAAAGCATATTAGCCCCAGAACATTGAATAATTTTGGGTAAAGTATCTAATGAACATGGAAAATATAGTTAAACATCCATAGAAGAAAATGTAAACACAATAACATTAGTAATGCTAACCTCCAGGCAGAAGATAAGGATACAGTTTGCTTATTCTCCTGTGGTATAGTTACTGGAAAGGTTAAATGCCCCACTGAGTTGCCCAAACAGTCTGAAAAGTCACCAGACACCCTGAATCAGTTTGAAGAATTTGATCATATGTCCTTAGAGATGGAGACAGGATACGGCTGCCAAAAATAGATCTGATGAGTGAGTACAGCAGAATTCCCAGGATGCAAAATCAGGAAGCAAGAATTTATTGAGCTGAAAATCATAACAGGAAAGCAAAAGACAATGATAATACTTGATTCTTAAAGTGGATGCTGTTAAATAAACATACAGATTCCAGAAGTTCAATATGATGCTTATTTCCCCCTTCTTACATTATTTTTATATATCAAGTGTAGAGAAAAGAATGTTGCCCACCGTTCTGGTTCTACAAAGATCAAGCCATTAACCACTGTAGACATCCAGTAACAGTGTACCCTGAGCAGAATTCAGGATGGATAAAAACAGGAAACATTCTGTACTTTGAATATACTACCTCTAGATACTTAAGATGCATATCTAAGGAATAATTTCAATGATCCCCAGATTCCTGCATCTTCCCATTGCACTAAAATCATTAAGTTGAGACTTCTGTTCTTTGTAATTAGTAGTAATCTTTTGATGTTCAACTACATGTTCCCCCCTCGCCTCCACCACAGCAAAAGAATTCATATATATCCTGACTCCTCCATTACCTCTTTGGAGCAGTTCCTCAGAACTGTCTGAGAGGCTGTCTCCCAGGCTATAGTCCTCAGTAAGGTTCCCCAAATAAAACTTAGCTCACAACTTTTACATTGTGCCTTTTTCTTTCAGTCAACACATGTTGCCTTGTTCATGATCACTTCTAAGAACTACATTCTGAAAATACCTTCTGTTAACTAGAGTCAAAATATATTTCATATATACCTAATTGGTTAAAATGAGCAAAAAAAAAAAAAAAAGCTGAGGAGCAAATGGCAAGAGGAACAAAGAAGACCTGAAAGTAATTATTTTGAGGACTTTTTGTTTAGGCTTGGAAAAAATGGCATTCAGTGTGCTGTTACTGACACACAGTTCAATCTATGACCCTCCAAACCAAATAGTATGAATAATCCAAAGCTTGCCAGAATCTAAGACTTTTATATTAAAGTCATTCTTTTTTTTCTTCAGCATTGTGTAGCTGCCTTGCTGCACAACAATAGAAACATATTTCCTACCTTTCTTTTTCTTTTCATTTTTTCTTTGTTTTAAAAGCAAACTTTACATTGGACACCGATATATAGATCAGTCTTACGGACTCTGTGGGAGAGGGAGAGGGTGGGGAGATTTGGGAAAATAGCATTGAAACATGTATAATATCATGTATGAAACGAGTCGCCAGTCCAGGTTCGATGCACGGTACTGGATGCTTGGGGCTGGTGCACTGGGACGACCCAGAGGGAGGGTAGGGGAGGGAGGAGGGTGGAGGGTTCAGGATGGGGAACGCGGGTATACCTGTGGCGGATTCATTTCGATATTTGGCAAAACTAATACAATATTGTAAAGTTTAAAAATAAAATTAAATTAAAAATAAATAAATAAAAGCAAACTTTAGAGTTTAAGATTTCTCTATCTTGTAAAGTGGAACAGCAGAACTAAGGGCTGTTTTTATGTTTTTACTCAGGATCTGGGTCACAAAAAATTGCTAGCTTTGAAAAGAATGGCTTCCTTAATTTTTTTTTTTTTTAACATTTTGAAGATACACATGCATCTTTAACACGGTGTAGTAAAGATGCTTAATTTCAGTTCTTTATGTGCCCTCCATTATTAATGTTCCAAGCACTAAAATTTATGAAATGAAATGGTACTTTATATAAGTGGTTGATCACTTTTGCATTCTAAAAAATAACCTTGCAAATCATTATGTTTTTGCTTTTCATCTTCATAAGTCATCCACACAGAAGATGCTAAGCCAAAAGAGGCAATTGTGACATGTTGCATGTAGGTATTCAGGTTATATTTTAACTGCTATGAGATTACATTTCAGTTCTTTCCCTATCGTTTTCCATGCAATAAGCACTTAGGGAGTCTAACTGTCTTAGTGTTTCATTAAACTTCAGTTTCCCTTCACATCAAACCAGATATATTTTCAGATTCATTAAATGGATAATATCATTTTCCTCATATAAAAATCACCATTGTCTGCTGAATCACTTTGGTCTGGCTTTCAAGGCCCTCCATGAATTGGCTGCAACTCATCTTTCTAACTTTCCTTGTCAACTAACAACTCCCTTTATGTTTTAAGACAACTTGCACACTATACACATCACACACACACACACACACACACACTCTTATCTGTCCTTTACCATTGCCACTGCTTGTGTTCTTATAATACTCTCTACTTGGGCCATCCAATCCCTCTGTTGAGCCATAATCAGTGTCAAGGCTGCAAAGAACAAAGAATTTTACTAGGGGTCTTAAGAACTGCAAATCAGGACACACAGATCCAGGTAAAACCAAAAGATTGTTCCAGGGAAGACAGAGTTGTGGTTTCTAAAAGCAAAAGCCACAAGGTTGTTCAAGAATAATGATTGTCACTAATGCAAGAAAGGAACTATTTGTCCTTAAGGAATAGCCTATCCCGTGTTATTTTAGGGTAAGGGTCTGATATATATTTTGCATTTCTGGAACATTGAGCAGATGTTCTAGATGTCTATGTTAAGAAAAAAAAAATGGTCAAAGTTCAAATTCCAACAGGGCTGAGATGTGCATATGTCATACTTTCTCAATGGCTTCCTGGCTTCATTTTAGAGAGCTCTCTTAGCAATAGTGACTCCATTTGGTTTTCCTTTCACACTTCATTTCTACCTATATTCTGAGGCCTAGTTTTATATTCTGAGGCTTCATGTTTCACAGTATGATATCTTATATTTATCATAGTTTTTATATCTTCAGTTCAGTTCAGTTCAGTCACTCAGTCATGTCCGACTGTTTGTGACCCCATGAATTGCAGCACACCAGGCCTCCCTGTCCATCATCAACTCCCAGAGTTCACTCAGACTCACATCCATCAAGTCAGCGATGCCAGCCAGCCATCTCAACCTCTGTCATCACCTTCTCCTCCTGCCCCCAATCCCTCCCAGCATCAGAGTCTTTTCCAATGAGTCAACTCTTCACATGAGGTGGCCAAAGTACTGGAGTTTCAGCTTTAGCATCATTCCTTCCAAAGAACACCCAGGGCTGATCTCCTTCAGAATGGACTGGTTGGATCTCCTTGAAGTCCAAGGGACTTTCAAGAGTCTTCTCCAACACCACAGTTCAAAGGCATCAATTCTTCGATGCTCAGCTTTTTCACAGTCCAACTCTCACATCCATACATGATCACTGGAAAAACCATAGCCTTGACTAGATGGACCTTTGTTGGCAAAGTAATGTCTCTGCTTTTCAATATGCTATCTAGGTTGGTCATAACTTTTCCTCCAAGGAGTAAGCATCTTTTAATTTCATGGCTGCAATCACCATCTGCAGTGATTTTGGAGCCCCAAAAAATAAAGTCTGACACTGTTTACCCATCTATTTCTCATGAAGTGATGGGACCAGATGCCATGATCTTCATTTTCTGAATGTTGAGTTTTAGGCCAACTTTTTCACTCTCCACTTTCACCTTCATCAAGAGGCTTTTTAGTTCATCTTCACTTTCTGCCGTAAGGGTGGTGTCATCTGCATATCTGAGATTATTGATATTTCTCCCAGCAATCTTGATTCCAGTTTGTGCTTTGTCCAGCCCAGCGTTTCTCATGATGTACTCTGCATATAAGTTAAATAAGCAGGGTGACAATACACAGCCTTGACGTACTCCTTTTCCTATTTGGAACCAGTCTGTTGTTCCATGTCCAGTTTTAACTGTTGCTTCCTGACCTGCGTATAGGTTTCTCAAGAGGCAGATCAGGTGGTCTGGTATTCCCATCTCTTGAAGAATTTTCCACAGTTTATTGTGATCCACACAGTCAAAGGCTTCGACATAGTCAGTAAAGCAGAAATAGATGTTTTTCTGGGACTCTCTTGCTTTTTCAATGATCCAGCGGATGTTGGCAATTTGATCTCTGGTTCCTCTGCCTTTTCTAAAACCAGCTTGAACATCAGGAAGTTCACGGTTCATGTATTGCTGAAGCCTGGCTTGGAGAATTTTGAGCACTACTTTACTAGCATGTGAGATGAGTGCAATTGTGCAGTAGTTTGAGCATTCTTTGGTATTGCCTTTCTTTGGGATTGAAATGAAAACGGACCTTTTCCAGTCCTGTGGCCACTGCTGAGTTTTCCAAATTTGCTGGCATATTGAGTGCAGCAGTTCCACAACATCATCTTTCAGGATTTGAAATAGCTCAACTGGAATTCCATCACCTCCACTAGCTTTGTTCTTAGTGATGCTTTCTAAGGCCCACTTGACTTTACATTCCAGGATATCTGGCTCTAGGTGAGTAATCACACCATCGTGATTATCTTGGTCATGAAGATCTTTTTTGTACAGTTATTCTGTGTATTCTTGCCACCTCTTCTTAATATCTTCTGCTTTTGTTTGGTCCATATCATTTCTGTCCTTTATCGAGCCCATCTTTGCATGAAATGTTCCCCTGGTATCTCTGATTTTCTTGAAGAGATCTCTAGTCTTTCCCATTCTGTTGTTTTCCTCTGTTTCTTTGCATTGATTGCTGAGGAAGGTTTTCTTATCTCTTCTTGCTAATCTTTGGAACTCTGCATTTGGATCCTTATATCTTTCCTTTTCTCCTTTGCTTTTCACTTCTCTTCTTTTCACAGCTATTTGTAAGGCCTCCCCAGACAGCCATTTTGCTTTTTTCCATTTCTTTTCCATGGGGATGGTCTTGATCCCTGTCTCCTGTACAATGTCACGAACCTCAGTCCATAGTTCATCAGGCACTCTATCAGATCTAGTCCCTTAAATCTATTTCTCACTTCCACTGTATAATCATAAGGGATTTGTTTTAGGTCATACCTGAATGGTCTAGTGGTTTTCCCTACTTTCTTCAATTGAAGTCTGAATTTGGCAATAAGGAGTTCATGATCTGAGCCACAGTCAGCTCCTAGTCTTGTTTTTGTTGACTGTATAGAGCTTCTCCATCTATGGTACTTCCCCTCCAAATTATTTTCCCACCCCAAAGTACTGTACCAACGTTCCTTGTTCATGCTGATTGCCATGAATTGACTTCTGAACCTTCCTGTCTTAATAATTTTAGATATCCACATTTTTCTGGTTAAAGGAATTAATGTTGTAACAATCTTTCTTTCCATAAACTAGAGGAACTAGTTAACTTAGAGATGATAGCGCTATTCATCATCAGAGATGTAATGTTTAGTAGGTATGGAAACAATATCAGGTTCATACATGAAAAATAAGAGTTCTGAACAAGAAGTCTTTGAATCAATAAAGTTGACAAAGAACAGCAGGATGTAGTTGCCTCAACAGTTGAAGGAATGACCAAACAATCATTTTAACCCATAGAATGTGAGACTCTGCATAAACAAAGTCTTAGAGACATCAACATAACCACACAGGCAGACCTGAGATACTAGATTCTCTTTAACTTCGAGCAGAACTTGCATAAATCCCAGAACTCAAGCCTCAGGTGCCAACAACACTCAAAGTAATTTTAACAATTGTCTAAGGCTGTACGATCTCCCACTGATAAATGGTGTTATTTACCCTTTCTTGACCCATCATTTAAAAGCAAATGTACTGACCACTAGAATAAAGACTTGTTTATTTGGTGAGTTAAATTAGCAGGCCACCACCAGAGGGAAATTGATGTCTATTAGTACCACAGTTGTAAGTTCTGCAATCTCTCTGGAAGTTGTCCAGGATGTCACTGTTTTGAAGGCTGACTTCCCCTTGGGAAAAAAAAAATGCATCCTGCATTATTGTCACACTGAACTACAGACCAGCAAGGCCTTAAAAGCCTCTTGAGAAATAAACACATGTGACAAAAGACTAATTCTTTTGGCATTCTTTACAGGAAAACATTGTTCCTCTAAAGAGAAAACTCCATGAAGTTAGTCATTTGTGGGTTCCTTAGAAGTCCCCCTCTGGGTGGCGGGGGGGGGGGGAGGGCAGCCAATTATCTGACTGTGTGGGTGGTCTGACAGCAATATCTGTCACTTATTGAACTCAGGAGTAACACAGCTGATCAGGCTGACTGGTGGCATGTTGACTTCCTTTTTCCCTGCTTCATGCATATCGCCCCTGAAGCTATGCCAAATTCTCTCATATTTTGAAAACAACTTCTTGTCTCTGATAGCTGTGACTGAAGAACTGCAAACTAGGTATAAAGAAATCAACCACATTAAGTCCCTTGGCAATTTGGGGGCTAAAGAGCTAGAAGATTATTCCAGAAACCTGAATACCAAGTATCTTGTCAAATGACCCAGCCATTGCTCATTTATTCTGTAAAGGTCTAGATGTTGGCACAGTCTTAATGAGTTTGTATACTATTTAACTGTCCCACTAGGGTTTGTCACTCACTATAAACAAAACAAGTAAACAAACCAATACTGGGAACCACCAAGTTGTTTCTCCCAGAGTGGGTTTTTCAGACATGGATCAGTCAAAATTTGGGAAACATGGATGAAACAAATTCAAAGGCTTTTGAATGTAGAACTTCTCAAAACCTTTATGTTGTTCCCATATACTTTGTGAGTCTTTAAGAAAAAGCTAGAGTGTGCAGCATTTCCCTACTCTGTTGGAACATGAGAATCATTTCACAGGCTCTCCCAGTGGGATCAGGGCTCAATTCTTTGATGTATGTGGATGTAAGACAGAATACTTGTTAACAACAAACTCTGTCAGCAAGCAGAATCACTAATGAAGAGAACAGTTCACATAGTGAACTAGCTTTTGTTTTCTTTCAGGGATAAAATTCACTCTACTCACTGTAACAGTCTGTTTTTGACTTAAATAATGGTGCAACTAGCATCATCCTGCATTTGTTTTTTTGTTTTTTGTTTTGTTTTAGGTCACTCCAAGAAGTTAGTTGACTTATATTTAGAAAAAGAGTACAAAACAACACTGCCCTTACAGAACATTCTTTTCTTGAGTTTCCTTTTTGAGTCTTCACACTACTAGAATAAAGAAGGACTAAAATGATATCATTTCTGGAAGGAAAGCTGGGCCTTTACTAGTTTGGCAGGCATCATATTAGAGAGCCTTTCACTCTGGATGGAGCAGTAATATCAGATCTGATGCAAATGGCTCCTTCTTTCTTGGTTTGTTTATCCATGTGATAAATATTTATTGAGGGCTTATTACATTCCTGGGCTTCCCTGGTGGTTCAGATACTAAAGAATCTGCCTGCAGTGTGGGAGACCTGGCTTCAGTCCCTGGGTTGGGAAGATCCCCTGGAGAAGGAAATGGCAACCCACTCCAGTATTCTTGCCTGGAGAATCCCATGGACAGAGCAGCCTAGTGGGTTACAGTCCATTGGTTACAAAGGGTCAGACACAACTGACTAAAAACTAAACAGCTATGTCCCCAGCACCTTTTTATGTGTTTGGAATAGAGTTGTTAACAAAAATCGCCAAACTCATGGAGTTTATATTTTATGGGGAAGGGAGATAGATATCATAAATATGTTAATGAATAAATGATAGATTACAGATTAGACAATCAATATGAAGGAACTAAAACAAGGTGATAAGCTGGAGAATGACTCAGGGGAGAGGGGACGTTTTTATATTTAAAAATTGTTATTTATAATTTAAGTTGTGTCCCTTGTGCTTAGTTGCTCAGTCATGTCCAACTCTTTGCAACCCCATGGACTGTAGCCCACTAGGCTCCTATGTTCATGGGATTCTCCAGGCAAGAATACTGAGTGGATTGTCATGCCCTCCTCCAGGGGATCTTCCCAATTCAGGAACTGAACTCAGGTCTCCCGCCTTGCAGGCAGATTCTTTAGCATCTGAGCCACCAGGGAAGTCCCATAATTTAAGTTGCTCATTGCAATTATGTTTACTCTATAATGAAATTTGCAGTGCATGCATGTTAAGTTGCTTCAGTTGTGTCTGGCTCTTTGCAACTGTATGGACTGTAACCCACCAGGCTCCTCTGTCCATGGGGTTCTCCAGGCAAGAAAACAAGAGTGCATAGCCATTCCCTTCTCCAGGAGATCGTCCTGACCCAGGGATCAAAATTGCATCTCCTGTGTCTCCTGCATTGCAGGCAGATTCTTAACCACTGAGCCACCAAGGAAGCCCATATTGTATATGGAAAGTGGTAACTGAATTGATGAGGAGCCAGCTATGTGAAGATCTAGAAGGGCAAATTTCCAGTGTAAAGCATGAGAATCACAAGAACCCTGTGCTGGGGTCTTTGGCTGGTTTTAAGAGTAGAAAAAAAGGGCAGTGTGGATGGAACTTAAGTGAGCAAGGGAAAAAACAATTAGTGTAATTTGATGGATCAATGTTTCTCAAGTACCTTAGTACCACTGGCTAGCAAGCTGTACTGTTGAGTTCACTGGGTAATAGATGGTGCCCTCAGGTGTCCAATTTATGCAGGTCTTGATGGTTCTCAGATTTAAAAAATCAGGGAGATATGATTTATGGCAGTAGTTCTCAAAATATATTCCCTGGGCCAGTGACATCAGTATCACCTGGAAATTTGTTAGAAATATATATTCTTTTTTAATATACATATTTCCCAAATTCTGAATGATTGACAATCTAACAGTTGAGAATAACCTCATTGTTACTTTTATTTTTTGGCTGCACCACGCAGCAGGTGGGATCTTAGTTCACCGACCAGGGAATCAAAACTATGCCCCCTGCATTAGAAGCACAGAGTCTTAACTACTGGACCACTGGGGAAGTCCCATAAATGTATATTTTCAACCTCAGTGCAGACCTACTGAATTAGAAATTCTGGGGTTGGGGTCCAAGTGTCTATGTTGTAATAAGCTGTCCAGGTGATTCTGATGCCAGAAAGAGTTAGAGAATCACTGTGCTAGGAAATAACTTGGAGTGTGGATGTGAAGTAAAAGAGTGTCACTCTCAACCAGGAAGAAGTATCTTCTTTCACTTAAAAGCTTTACTCCTCCACATGTGCCTTTAAACTCATCTTCTACTGGAAAGAACCTAGCTTAATTAATTCGGTAATTCTTCCTGACTGTATTAGAACTGAAACAGGCAGTGTTCTCTTGTACCTGAGTGATTTCAGTGAATCTTTGTAATAACCCTGTGGGCTAGTTACTATTATCATTCCTACTTTATAAGTCAGGAACTGGGCTCAAAGAGAAGGAATTTGCCTCAGGTCACACATGTAATAAGAAGAATATGGATCTGAACAGTCTGGTTCTATAGCCATATGAATAAACACTTTTCTCTTCAGTCTCTCAGTATACCTGGAAACAGCTGGGGTGATTGGATCTAAGATAACATTGTTTAAACAATTGCCTTCACTTTTGACTTTAAGTCACTGAACAATGTCCATAGGGGTCATCTGGTGACTATTCTTGTCCAATGCTCGTGAGAGGTGAAACAGCTTGCCTAGGATTAGATAGCCAATTAATGTCAGAGAGAAGACTTAAAACCAGATCCCTAGCTTTTAACCTAGTGTTAAGACACATGCAATGAAAACAAAACTGGTGATCTGACATCCTTAAAACAACAAAGGCAGGCCATATATCTAGCAGCTCCTGGATGTACCAGCCTTCCTTTGTCTTGCAATTGAGAGCACAATGAGTTCTTTTCCTGATTCTGGTTGTCCTTGAAAGGCCATAGAATAGGGTGCCCAAGGGAGAATACTGCCCTATCTAGCAATACTGCCCTCTGCACACAGGGTGCAGGAAGGGACATTAAGTTCTATTTCTAATAGCTTTCATTGTTAAATATATGAAAATAATAAGACATCAGAAATAAAATAACCCTCCTCCTGCCCTCACCCCTGTTCTTGTCTGTTTCCTAGCTTTTCTGGTTGTTTGTTTGGTTTTGTTTTGAACTGCTGTTCCCATTATATCTGTAGTGAAATTTTGCCAAGGAATGTATAGAAGCTGATTTTCTACGTATCCTTAAGAAAATTATTCATCATCTCAGCCTGCTTAGCTTAAGGCCTTCTCACAAAAACCCCAAAAATATTACACATCGACTTTCCATTTTGATATATAAATCTGAAAGTAACCAGTTTTTCTGTCTTTAACTTCTGCTCTGCATTTGTAAAAGTGTGATACATAATTTAAGTTTTTAATCTCAAATGTGTTTGTTCTATAGGAAAGTTCTCTAATGATAAAATGTACTACCTCTGCTTGGTTTTCTTTATAAATATACTAACTTTTCTTGTCATCTTCCCTGTATTATAGTGAGCAAATAAAATAAATTATTAATTCCAATGTAAAATCCAGTTCTGATTGGCATGATTTTCATTTTCATTAGATTTATTCAAGTTGGAGGGGGGGGATTCTTAGAGAATTAATAATTAATTACCTATCACTTTTTGTAAATGAAATGCAATTTTAAAATACATTTGCTGTTTATCATCAGGCCCTCCAAACAACTTCTCTTTGAAGAAAAGAGAAGTGTCTTCAAAATATCTTTGCATGTTTTTAACATAAAATTCATTTCATCCCTGGCTGTCCCACAAACAGTGTCTATGAGAGGGAAAGATGGTCCCTTAAAGTTTTCTCAAGGGGAACCCTGACTTGCAGATCCTTTCTCAAGTATTTTTGAGATTAGAGTGTGTGCTGAGAAATCATGCCCACACTCTTAGTAAGAATCTGAGGGGAAGGTATGTTACTCAAATACCAGCTCCCTTTTTTTTTTTGCCTCACTTTCAGTAAAATTATGACTTTCTCAGAGAATACCTTAATAATAAATGTGAGTCATTTTGCTTGAACACTAATACTGGGTTTTCAACTGCAATAAAAGAAAATATATATAAACTGTTATCGTTTCTGAAAGCTGGGTCAGGGCCAGTGCACTACAATACAGAAATTCTGTGTTGGACGAACACAACAATTAGTTAACAATTAACAAACAAATTGTTAATTTGTTAACAATTAACAAATTAATTAGTTTTAATTAAGAGCTAATTCAATTTTCAGGTAAATTGATATCCTACTTCCCCAGCATGGCATGATAGCTAGTGTTACTGCAACTTGAGAAGTTACTAGGAAGTGTTTTTACCCTTCTTGTAGCTGATTATCAACAGATCATATCAGGTTTAAGGAAAAGGCTCACTTCTCTTCCAAGTGGAAGGAGTTTTCGAATTACATGTCTCTCCAGAAGGCTGAGGAAACATTTCACTTTTTATTCTATTTTTTTTTCCTCACTTGCACATGTTCAGTTTGTTTCATTAAACAATGTGTAGATACACAAATAGCTTTATTGAGTTAGGCACATCTGTTTTTCTCCAACATTTTTAGATGGTGTGCCAGGCACCAGGGTGACCAGCTGTCCTGGCCTGCCTGGGACTGAGGGTTTTTTCTTGAATGCTGGACTTCCAGTTCCCAAACCAGGAAAGTCTCTGGCCAACCAAGAAGGTTGGTGACCTGAATTCAGGAAAGTCGTTCCTATATGACAATGCAAAAGCCTTCCATTCCACAAGAGTTAATTCTGGACTTAAGGAATTAAGACGGGGTTGGGGGGGGAAGATTTGGGAAGATAATGTAATATTTCTCAAAGATAATAAAGAAGTGAAAATAATTCAGTCAACAGGTATGAGAATGCATCAGGTGACAAGGTCAGAGGTAACAGGAAAAGTATGAGGAGAGGAGACTATTAATAATCATAATCTTAGATTCTATACCTTTATTCTGGGTCCCAGGATCTATTCCAAGTGTTAATTAAATGGTGGTGTTTGTATCTCAAGCTGAACAATAATGAAAAAAATTATGAGAAATATTTGCCCTATTTATTTTTATTTGCTTGACATGCAAAACAAAAACAAAAACAAAAACAAAAACCCCACAACAGGCTGTAAATTATTGTGTAATACTTATTGAACTGTGTCATTAGATGTGAGACAGATGGCTGAGATCCAGTTACACATACTTCCAGTTTCAGCCTATGGAATTATAGTTCTGAGAGAAGAAGTGTACATTTGTATGTGAAGTCTGATGCTCAGACCAAGAGTCTTTGGATTTTTAGTTCTTGGATTCAACACAAAATTACTTGCTTTCAGCCAAGTTCCTTAAACTTAGTGCCACAGTTTTCTGATTTTTGACTTAAGAGAGCAAAATTAGCTTTCAACTTTTAGGCCTAACAGTTTTGGACAGTCTGTAAAAGTAGTGGCTATTTGAAGTGAGGATGGAAGAGAAGTCAATATTGTGTACATGCTCAGTCGCCTAAGTTGTGTCCAACTCTTTGTGACCCTGTGGACTGTAGCCTGCCAGGCTCCTCTGTCCATGGGATTCTCCTGGCAAGATTACTGGAGTGGGTTGCCATGCCCTCCTCCAGGGGATCTTTCTTACCCAGGGATCGAACCCGAGTCTCTTATGTCTCCTGCATTGGCAGGTGGCTTCTTTACCACTAGTGCCACCTGGGAAGCCCAATCTATATCGTTGGTATCATTATCTGCTCCCAAACTATCTAGTCCTATTTCCCACTGGGCAGTGTGGCATGGGAATCAACACATGTATCCTGAAACTAGAATGGGCTCAAAACCTTGCTCTGTTACTATATTAACTCTATGACCTTGGGCACATTACTTAATCTTCTGTGCCTCAGTTTCTTCATTTGCAAAATTGGGCTATTATTAATAATATGTACTCATAGGGGTAAATATATGTAAAACACTGAGAATAATGCCTTGCACAGAGTCTGTTATTATTATTATTATTTCTGTTGTCATTGTTATTATCCCTTCACATCTGTTACTTGCTCTAGGTTTCATGTTTTCTTTAATATCTACATACCATGCTGACTCTTTTTTAAAAAATGTTTTTGCTTGTGTTAAACTCTCTACATGCAACATAATATTTTTTCCTGGTTTCCCAAACATTATCCATTTTAAAATGACCATTTCAGTTCTGATCTCTTATGTGGGACCTTCACAAAGCTCTCCTTTTGATAATTTCCTTTATAATTACTACTTGGACCCTGCAGTTCAGCTTTCAACTCTCTGCTGTTTGGTGTGTGCTAATGTTGTCTGCTCTGCTGATATGAAAACTTTTTGACATGTGGGGCAATGTCTTGTCTATTATATTGTATGTTTTACAGCCTCTAGTATGTTTCTAACTTAATAGGTGATTGATTCGTATCAATGAACCTGTGCTTAAATTTGATCCTTTGATAAAAGCATTGGTTAAATCACATCAAGAATCGCTCTCACATATTCTTGCTGATTTTACACTAATTAGGAGCAGTTCTGTATTTGTGGTAGAATGTCATTTAAAGGTCATTTTTGTTCATGCTTGGATTTAGAAATCGGTGTAAAATGGTGTTTTACATAAAGTTCATGTACATCACTGAACCACATTTCCTAAACTCTCATGAAGATAGGGTGAATTATGAGAAGAACAATTTTAAAATTTTACTTCAGAAATTTCCACATACACACAAAAGTAGAATAATATACTCAATTCCGTGTAACTGTCACCCAGTTTACACAATGACTTCTTGTTGTTGTTCAGTCGCTTAGTAGTGTCTGACTCTTTGCAGGCCCATGGACTGCAGCATGCCAAGGTTCCCTGTCCTTCACTATCTCCCCGAGTTTGCTCAAACTCATGTCCATTGACTCGGTGATGTCATCCAACCATCTCGTCCTCTGTCATCCCCTTCTCCTCCTGCCTTCAATCTTTCCCAGCATCAGGGTCTTTTCCAGTGAGTTGGCTCTTGGCATCAGGTGACCAAAGTACTGGAGCTTCAGCTTCAGCATCAGTCTTTCCGATGAATATTCAGGGTTGATTTCCTTTAGAATTGATCACCCAATTTACACAATGATTAACATCTTTCCAATCTTGTTTCAACTATCCCACCCATTTTTTTTTAGCTTGGAATGTAGAGGAGAAGGAAATGGCAACCCACTCCAGTATTCTCGCCTGGAAAATCCCATGGATAGAGGAGCCTGGCAGGCTACAGTCCATGGGGTCTCAAAGAGTTGGACATGACTGAGTGACTTCACTTCACTTCACTTCATATTAAAGCAAATTCATCATATTTCATCCATAAATAGTTCAGTATGCATTATTAACAGTTAAAGACATATAAAAATATATTTTTAAAGAACCAATAAATAGTTCTCAATACTATGCTAAAATCATCAAATCTTTTCTTTCAATCTTACAACTTTAATAATATAACTTTGCTCTCTTCTACTCCAAAGAAATAAGTAAACCTATAAAAATAGTTGTTCCTAGTGGATGATAGGAATATATGTGAAACATGAAGGATATTTTACTGTCTCACCTGTAATCTTTGAAGTACAGCAGAAACCTTGTTTTGATAGGAAACACTGCATCATGATTTCAAAGTGATAGATTACTATAATATTCAAATGGAAAGTATTTATTTCATTTGAATATCCTTTCAGCTCTACAATATTTTTGGATATGTTAAGTTAACTGTAGAATGGGCCATTCCAGGCTCATAATACAATATAGCTCATCAGTCTATTTTAATAAGGCCATTTTTCTGGAAAGTTAGCACCTGATGCCTTTAATGATTAGATGACACTATTTCACAAGTGATTGTGATAGCATTCCCTCCTAAACTGATCATAAAGTACACCAAAGGTGTCAAGGTAGATCTTTAAACACCTATTTATCTTATTCAGTTTACTGTCCATACAAATGGTACTCATTGGCTTATAAATGAAAAAGTTATGTTTTGTTGTATTTTTTTTATTTTGTGGTAACTTAGTTTATTTTATATCAATTATATCTCAAATAAGTGATTTTAAAATTTACAGTGAGATACTACTACATCTGTTACCAGAGCGGGCTCCCTTCCAGGTGAGAGTGGGCTCTTGTCTAACACTCAGAAATGAATTGTCCAAGGAGACACATGTACTGACAAAGCAAGATTTTATTGGGAAGAGGCACCTGGGCTGAGAGCATCAGAGTAAAGGAACCCTGGAGGTCTCTTGAGTTTTAAGGTAATGGGGTTAGTTTCTGGGTTGTCTCTGGCTACTATGCTTGTGCCCCTATTTGGTGTGACTCAGGGTCTTTCCTGTTGGCATATGCATCTCTCAGTCAAGTTGGATTCTAGCATGAGGGTTTCTGGGAGGCCCACAGGACATGTTATTAATGGCTGATGTCTCTTCCCTCCTTTTGGCCTCTTCTGAATTCTTCTGGCTGATGGTAGCTTGTCAGTTTCATGTTCCTTATGGGGATTTACTGTTGTAAGCAAACTCAAGCAAGCAGTTATTATCATGCCTGGCCAACGTGCGTAGTTTTGGTCAATGGTTCCCTAACACATCTATCATGATGGTTAACATTAAAAAAAGAAGCAGACCATATCAAGTACTAGAGAGGATACAGAGCAGTTGGAACCCTTCTATACTTCTGGTTGGAGTGCACAATGGTACAGACACTTTGGAAAACTCCTGGACAGTTTCTTATGACGTTGATCATGCACTTACCAAATGTGACAGTAATTGTATTTACCTAAAGGTTGCCTGGAGAACCCCAGGGACGGCAGAGCTGCTGTCTATGGGGTCGCGCAGAGTTGGACATGACTGAAGCGACTTAGCAGCAGCAGCAAAGGATGTAATCCCATCCCAGGTGGAGCAGTGATAAAGAATCTGCCTGCAATGCAGGAGACGCAGGTTAGATCTCTGGGTCAGGAAGATACCCTGGAGATGGGAATGGCAACCCACTCCAGTCTTGCCTGGAGAATTCCATGAACAGAGGAGCCTGGTGGGCTATAGTCCATGGGGTTGCAAAGAGTCGGACACAACTGAGTTCACACACACACACAAAAGATGTGAACTTATATTTACCTCTAAATGTGTACACACATTTCAACAGCTTTATATAATTATCAAAAACTGGAAACAACTCAACGTCCTTGTTCTTCAACTAGTCACTGGATAAACTGGAATATTACTCAACTAAAGTGAAGGAAAAATTACTAATATAGCAAACAACACACACACATTATGTGCATGTTTCATTATGCAAAATGAAAGCAGCCAGACTGAGACGATTTTATATTATATGATGACTTGTGTGATATTTTGGAAAAGGCAATGTTATAGAAATAGCATACAGATCAGTGGTTGGAGGGAGAACCTGACTTCAAAGATCATCATAATGTAATTTTGGAGAGTGTTGGAACTGTTCTGTATCTTGATTATGGTGATGGTTACATATCTGTATTCATTTTCAAAACTCATAGAAGTATACTCCAAATTATACACGATGTTTAATTATACTATATGTATATTTTAAGTGTGAATTAAAATGTAATTAAAATATATTTAGCTAGGAATACTGGGATACATTTGTATAGCACAGGGAACTCAATTTGGTGCTCTGTGACAACCTAGAGGGGTGGGACGGGGAGGTGGAAGGGAGGCTTAAGAGGGAGGGAATGTGTGCGTGTGTACACACTAAATTGCTTCAGTTGTGTCGGACCTTTTGCAACCCTATAGACTATAGCCTGCCAGACTCCTCTGTCCATGGAATTCTCCAGGCAAGAACACTAGAGTGGGTTGCCATGCCCTCCTCCATGGGATCTTCCTGACCCAGAGATCAAACCCGAGCCTCCTGAGGCTCCTGCGTTGCAGGCGGATTCTTTACCACTGAGTCACCAGGGAAGCCCTGAGGGAGAGGATATATTTATACTTATAGTAGATAACATGTTATTGTATAGCAGAAACCAACACAACATTGTAAAGCAATTATACTCCAATTTAAAATAAATAAAATACATATATTTAGCTAGGAATATTGTGTGGTCCTGTCAGACAATTGACCTAATGTATCATATGGGAAAGTAATTAAATCACATTTACAGACATATGCTATCAAATGGCAAGTTGATTAGATCACATTATCTAATGTATACAATCATCTTCTAGTAGCTATGAACAAAATATAATCAAATGAAATAGAAATGAAGCAGCAATACAGGCTAAGATACAATTGTAGCAAGAAGATTTGAAATATTAAAAGCCTAAATATGATAAACATTCTTTTTGATAGAAAGATACAGGAAAAAGGTTAAGCAACAGCTTTTTTGCCTTTTCATACTGTTCATGGGGTTCTCATACTGTTCATGGGATGAGATGGTTGAATGGCACCACTGAATCAATGGACATGAGTTTGAGCAAACTCCAGGAGAAAGTGAAGCCTGGCATGCTGCAGTTCATAGGATCACAAAGATTGGGACATGACTTAGCAACTGAACAACAACAGCAGCTTAAAAAAAAAAAAAAAAACTACATACAGTAGGGAATAAAATAATGAGTATAATTGATAAAATATTTTACTGAGTTCAAAGTTTGCACCATCACTCACACATACTAAATATAGAAGAAAGACATATGTGAAAACTGGGTTTGATCCTTGAGTTGGAAAGATCCCCTGGAGGAGGGCATGGAAACTCACTCCAATATTATTGCCTGGAGAATCCCCATGGACAGAGGAGCCTGGCAGGCTATAGTGCATGGGGTTGTAGAGTCGGACACAACTGAGCAACTAAGCATAGCGCACAGGTAAAAACTGATGAGTTTTTCTAAACTCCAATTAATGAGTCTGAGATATAATAACATACTGTTCTTGTATGGAATATACATTGCATAAATGTGATAGAATTTTCTCCCATGTACCTACAAGCCATATCATATTTTCTTTCTTTACGTTACAATTCTGAAGATAATTGTGGATAACTTACATATGGGTAGGATCAGTGGGACAATGGTGATTCAGAAACATTGGAAGCTGCACTCTGTGCATGCATAGGACTTTCACACAAAATGGAAAAAAATTTCTGCTCCTACAAGACCTTTCATCTTGCCAATCAGCCATGCAAGATGGGGTGTGTTTTGTTGTACTTTTAAAGTTACAATTTAATAGGACTCTGGTTTGAGCAACATATAGTTTGTAAATCTTAAGGCAGCAATGTTAAATAAGGAGGCAGTTATGAGAATTATTAGGGACATGCAAGTTTCTTACAACAACCGTTGGATAGTTCTGTTGTGTAAACCTAAGCCAGACACTTATGAGAAATAAAACTGAGGAGTTAAAGTTGTTAATAACTCACGCATTATACCTATAGTTTGGACATCTATATTGTTTATACTCATTTCCTTACAGTTGGGGTGAACTGTACAGATAGACAGATGTACACATCCCCAGGAGTAGCATAAATCCATGAAGGCAACATCAGCTATCACTGACTGGAGTGAAATGTACCTGACTGCCTGTCAGTTCTCTTTGTAAGTTAGGGTTCAGTGAACTCCCAGTTTGGAATCTTCTAGGATGAACTGAATTCAAATAAAAACTGCCCTGTAGGCAGTTAAAGCTGAACTATAAGTCTGTCTTTCAGTGATTTTTGTTCTGATACTTTTCTTCATATTTGTAGCTACTGCCTCTGTGAATATTTTAACTTTGCAGACATTTTGGCCAATAAACTGTTCAAGTCTGTGTCTTGATTCCATGCCATTAGTTTGTATCAAAGCTTGCATGTATTCCTATGGCTTTTATTTTCTTTTCATTGTGTGAATTGGACTAAAGCAATGCCATTCTTCAAAGTGAGAAGGTTTTATTTGGAAAATTCCTTTGAAATGACTTTATTATAGATTCTAGAATTGCCTGACTAGTCATTTCTAGAATATAATTCCCAAGAAATTTCTTCCAATAAAGTGAATTATGGATTGGTAGCACATATTTTTTTCCTTGAATGGCAAACAGAGGAAAAAATAAAGAGGATTTTAACTTCAATTTTGAAGAAAAATTGTTTGGTTTGGTGGTCTGAAATTCAATCTATGATCATGGGTGCTTTGAGTAAAAGAAAAATTCAGGACTGCTGTTTCTCCCCACCTCATTTTTCAGGCCCTGACAATGTTTTTTTTTTTTTTTTTAATATTATGAGAATATACATTCTGAGTAATGCTTACCATGAACATTTAAAACACAAATGGCACATCCAAGGTAAAAATAAAGGAAAGCAACTCAATAGCATTCTGTCAGAGAGTTGAATTTTATGGTCTCATGAGAGTAATTAGAAAAGTCAACCATGAAACTATCAAAGCTATGCACAACACAGGGCTGAGAAAATGTTTTCCAGTAGATCTTTTAATCTACAAACTTTAGGTCACATTTCTTTGTGCTTATACATGTTAGGTATATTTGACAGATAGGCTAGAAAATGGAGAGTCATTATTTATATGGAAAGCCAAGGCCATGATAGGCAGTCGGCTTATCCTGTGACTAGTTCTACAACCTATGGTTTGGTTTGGTTGCTAAGTCATGTCTGACTCTTGTGACCCCATATACTGTAGCCTGCCAGGATCCTCTGTCCATGGGATTCTCCAGACAAGAATACTAGAATGGATTGCCATTTCCTTATCCACGGGATCTTCCCAACTTAGGGATCAAACTTGAGTCTTTTGCTTTACAGGAGTGTATTGCAGGAGAATTCTTTATCAACTGAACCACAAAGTAAGCCCTCTAAAACCTATAGCAGTCACTGATTCCACTTAGCCTCCATTTTCTAATCAAGAAAGGGCAACAATATCGATTGTTGTCACAGCAAGATAAATGTAATTGGTGTGCAACTGTCATGAGATAGTCAGCAAAATTACAGCTACTTTTATTGTTGAGATGAAGAAGAAGGAAATGGAATTATGGTACCATGATACCAGAAATTATCATGGAATACCTGTCTATTGATTTACATTGTTAAAAGAATCATTAAATAAAATAGTTTAAAGACAGTCTTGAAGATGACCATTTAAAAAGAAATTAGTAGCTTTTGGTCAAAACAGCAACAACAATAACAAGAAAACTAGAATTCACAAAATTTTGACTTTGAGGAGATAGTAGCACCAGGTAGGAAGCAATATTATGTAGTAAGAGAAGAAATCATTAATGATTTAAAGTTTAATGAAAAAGGTATATTCCAGCAGAAAGAGGTAAGATGCTTTGGTTTTCTTGACAGTAGCACTATCCACTACATTCAGTTGGTTTTCACTGAATCAAACCCACTGGTTTGCAGCTACTTTCCCAGTTTTAATACAGGGAGTCCTGCATCCTTGGCAAAGTACTCTGTCCAGGTCAAAATGGTCTTCATTTTGGTCTTCATGACATTGTCTTGGTCTTCACAACACTGACTATGAGTTGGTCAAGATATGCAGTGGTGAATGGAAGTTCATAAGGCTTTTCATCTTCATAGTTAAGGCTGTAATTTTATTCTGTTGTTGTTGTTGTTCAATCGTTAAGTTGTGCCTGATTCTTGAAACCTTATGGATTGCAGCACACTAGGCTTCTCTGTCCTCCACTGTCTCCCAGAGTTCGCTCAAATTCATGTCCATTGAGTTGGTGATGCCATCTAACCATTTCATTCCCTGCCACTCCCTTATCATTTTGGCTACAATCTTTCTCAGCACCAGGGTCTCTTCGCATCAGCTGAACAGGTATTGGAGCTTCAGCATCAGGATCAGTCCTTCCATTGAATATTCAGGGTTGATTTCCTTTAGGATTGACTGGTTTAATCTCCTTGCTGTCCAAGGGACTCCTAAGAGTCTTCTCCAACACCACAATTTGAAAGCCTCAATTCTTCAGGTCTCAGCTTTCTTTATGGTCCAACTCTCACATCTGTACATGACTACTGGAAAAACTACAGTTTTGACTATATGAACCTTTGACATCAAAGTGACGTCACTGCTTTTTAATACGCTGTCTTGGTTTATCATAACTTTCCTTCCAAGGAGCAAGCGTCTTTTAACTTCATGGCTGCAGTCACTGTTTGCAGTGATTTTGGAGCCCAAGAAAATAAAATCTGTCAGTGCTTCTATTTTTTCCCCTTCTATTTGCTATATAATGATGGGACTGGATGCCATGATCTTGGTATTCTGAATGCTGAGTTTTAAGCCAGCTTTTTCACTCTCCTCTTTCACCCTCTTCAAGAAGGATTTTTGTCCCTCTTCACTTTCTGCCATTAGAGTGGAATCTTTTGCATATCTGATGTTGTTGATATTTCTCTCAGCAATCTTGATTCCAGCTTGGGATTAATCCAGCCTGGTATTTTGCATGATGTACTCTGCATAGAAGTTAAATAAGCAGGGTTGTTTACAACATACAGCCTTGTTGTATTCCTTTCCCAATTTTGAGCCAGTCTATTGTTCCATGTTTGGTTCTAACTGTTGCTTCTTGATCTGCAGACAGGTTTCTCAAGAGACAGTTAAGGGTCTGTCTTTAAGAATTTTCCAGTTTGTTGTGATCCACATGGTCAAAGGGTTTAGTGTAGTCAATGAAGCAGAAGTGGATGCTTTTCTGGAATTCTCTTGCTTTTTCCAAGATCCAGTGGATGTTTGCAATTTGATCTCTGGTTCCTCTGCCTTTTCTAAATTCAGTTTGTATATCTGGAAGTTCTTGGTTCTTGTACTGCTGAAGCCTAGCATGAAGGATCTTGAGCATAACCTTACTAGTGTATGAAGTGAGCACAATTGTAAAGTAGTTTGATCTTTGGAATTGCTCTTCTTTGGGATTGGAATGAAAACTGACCTTTGCCAGTCCTATGGCCACTGCTGACATTTCCAAATTTGCTGGCATATTGAGTGCAGCACTTTAACACCATCATCTTTTAGGATTTTAAATAGCTCAGCTGGAATTCCATTGCCTCCACTAGCTTTGTTTGCAGTGATGCTTCCTAAGGCCCACTTGACTTCACATTCTAGGATGTGTGGCTCTAGGTGAGTGATCACACCATTGTGGTTATCTGGGTCATTAAGATCTTTTTTGTATAGTTCTTCTGTGTATTTTTGCCACCTCTTCTTAATATCTTCTGCTTCTGTTAGGTCCTTACCATTTCTGTCCTTTATTGTGCCCATCTTTGCATGAAATGTTCATTTAATATCTCCAATTTTCTTGAAGAGATTTCTAGTCTTTCTCATTTTATTGTTTTCATCTATTTCTTTGCATTGTTCATTTAAAAAGACCTTCCTGTCTCTCTTTGCTATTCTCTGGAACTTTGCATTCAGTTGGGGATATCTTTCCCTTTCTCCCTTGCCTTTTGCCTTTTTTTTTTTTAAATTCCTCAGCTATTTGTAAAGCCTCCTCAGACAACCACTTTGCCTTCTTGAATTTCTTTTTCTTTGGGAAGGTTTTGGTCACTGCCTCCTGTACAGTGCTGTGAAACTCTGTCCATAGTTCTTTGGGCACTTTGTCTACCAGATCTAATCCCTTGAATCTATTAATCACTGCAGGTATATAATCATGAGGATTTGATTTAGATCATACCTGAATGGACTGGTGTTTTCCCCTACCTTCTTCAATTTAAACCTGAACTTTGCAATAAGGAGCTCATGATCTGAGCCACAGTCAGCTCCAGGTCTTGTTTTTCTGATTGTATACAGCTTCTCCATCTTTGACTGCAAAGAACATAATCAGATTTCAGTATTAACTGTCTGGTGATGTCCATGTGTACAGCTGTCTCTTGGGTTGTTCGAAAACGATATTTGCTATGATCAGCCTGTTCTCTTGACAAAATTCTGTTAGCCTTTCCCCTGCTTCATTTTGTACTCCAAGGCCAAACTTGCCTGTTATTCCGTGTATCTCTTGACTTTCTATTTCTGCATTCCAATCCCCTATGATGAAAAGGACATCTTTTTTTTTTGGTGTTAGTTTTAGAATATGCTGTGGGCTTCCCAGGCGGTTCAGTGGTAAAGAATCCACTTGCCAGTACAGGAGATGGAAGAGATACTCATTCGATCCCCGAATCGGGAAGATCCTCTGGAGGGGGAAATGGCAACCGCTCAAGTATTCCTGCCTAGAGAATCATGGACAGAGGAGCCTGGCAGGCTACAGTCCATGGGGTCACACAAAGTCGGATACAACTGAGTGACTAAGCATGCACACTAGAAGGTATAGTAGGTGTTCATTGTACCAGTCAGTTTCAGCTTCCTCAGTTTCAGTGGTTTTGGCATAGACTTGGATTACTGTAATGTTGAATGGCTTGCCTTGGAAAGAACCGAGATCATTCTGTCATTTTTGAGACTGAACCCAAGTACTATATTTTGGTCTCTTTTGTTGACTATGAGGGCTACTGCATTTCTTCTAAGGGATTCTTGCCCACAGTAGTAGATACAATGGTCATCTGAATTAAATTTGCCCATTCCTATACATTTTAGTTCAGTGATTCCTAAAATGTCAGTGTTCACTCTTGCCCTCTCCTGCTTGACCACATCAAATTTACATGGCAACCCACTCCAGTACTCTTGCCTGGAAAATCCCATGGACAGAGGAGCCTGGTAGGCTGCAGTCCGTGGGGTCACTAAGAGTTGGACACAACTGAGTGACTTCACTTTCACTTTTCCCTTTTCCCTTTCATGCATTGGAGAAGGAAATGGCAACCCACTCCAGTGTTCTTGCCTGGAGAATCCCAGGGATGGGGGAGCCTGGTGGGCTGCTGTCTCTGGGGTCGCACAGAGTCGGACATGACTGAAGCGACTTAGCAGCGTGGACATAACATTCCAGGTTCCTATGCAGTATTGTTCTTTACAGCATTAGACTTTACTTTTACCACCAGATACATCTACAACTGAGCAACGTTTCCACTTTGGCCTATCCACTTCATTCTTTCTGGAGCTATTAGTAATTGCCCTGTGCTCTTCCCCAGTAGCATATTGGACACCTTCTGACCTGGTGTGGGAGGGTGGAGGGAGGGGATTCATCTTTAGGTGTCTTATCGTTTTCCTTTTCATACTGCTGACCAGGTTCTGCAGGCAAGAATACTGGAGAAGAAATGGGTTGCCATTTCTTCCTCAGGTAGACCATTTTTTGTCAGAACTCTTCAGGACAGGTATATTTTCTGGTAATGAAATACCATTTTTACAATTTTGTATTAAAAGTGTTTGCTGGATAGGTGGACACAGCACCTCTTGTGCTCTCTAGTGGATATTTCCAGAAGTGTTAGGATGGGATTATGTCACACAGAAGTGAGACAGTGATCTGGAGATGGTGGGGGAGAATGTGAATGATAATAAATGTCTCTGTTCGGTTCAGTTCAGTTGCTCAGTCATGTCTGACTCTGCGAACCCATGAACTGCAGCACGCCAGGCTTCCCTGTCCATCACCAACTCCCAGGGCTTGCTCAGACTCATGTCCATCAAGTCGGTGATGGCATCCAACCATCTTATCCTCTGTTGTTTCCCTCTTCTGCCTTCAATCTTTCCCAGCATCAGGATCTTTCCCAAGGAGTCAGTTCTTCGCATCAGGTAGCCAAAGTATTGGAGTTTCAGCTTCAGCATCAGTCCTTCTAATGAACATTCAGGACTGATTTCCTTTAGGATTGACGCCTAGGAGAAAACACGTCTAGAATAAACATTTAGGAGAAAGAAAAATACCAAACTAGTCTGCAAAGAGATTTTGAATTTCTCCCCTTACTTGGCAGTCCCGCCCCACCCCTGGGGTTAGGGTGCGGAGCTGTTAGGACGTGGGCCGTGTTAGGATGCTAGTGGGGAAGGAGTGAGGTGCAGGCGGAGCTGGAATCCTGATATCCCCTTCCCCCACCTCCTCGCCAGCCATGAAATCCCACCTCCGACTGCCCCACCTCCCTCCCCGAAGGCTAATTCAGGAGACTTGCAGCCTATAGCCCGGCCAGGTCCTGTGGCTGCAAGTGGAGCAGCTGCTACATCATCAGTGCTTGTGATACCAGGATACCCTTCTGTTCCTTAGTAAGAGTTATGGCAACGTGCTCTGTGATGACATTGGATGGCATCATCTGTCATCCAGTACATTGAGAGGAATGAGTTCTCCTACCAGGTGATGAAAGGCAACTTGCCCCTCTGCAGCCATGCCAATCCAGGTGAGGTGCTGATCCTCAGGGGTGAGGATGGGGGTGTCCACCGGGAAGTGGTGCAGCATTCCTCCATGGAGTCAGTGGTCCAGTGGGAGAATGAGGGCCATGTCATTCAAGTCTCTTAAGAAGTTCCTACTGGGCATGGCTGTTGACTGTGCTGTACTGTGCTTAGTCTCTCAGTCATGTCTGACTCTTTGTGACCCTATGGTATGTAGCCTGCCAGGGTCCTCTGTCCATGGGATTCTCCCAGCAAGAATACTGGACTGGGTAGCCTATCCCTTCTCCAGGGGATCTTCCCAACCCAAGGATCAAACTGGGGTCTCCTGCATTGCAGGTGGATTCTTTACCTGCTGAGCTACCAGGGAAGCCTTCGCTACTCCAGTTCAAAGCTCACCCTATCCGTGGGTGATGGTTTTGAGCTCCATGAAGCATAGCCAGGATGCTTTTGATATCATTATCACCAACTTCTCAGACCCTATGGGCCCTGCGGAGAACTTCTTCAAGAAGTCCTGTTACCAGCTCATGAATAAGTCCTATTACCGGCTCATCCCTGAAAGAGGATGGCATCCTTTGCTGCCAGGGTGAGTGTTAGTGGCTGAACCTGGACCTCATCAAGGAGATGCTGGTAGTTTTGCAAATCACTCTTTATGGGCATGGCTATGCTTCGTGCACCATCCCCACCTACCCCAGCAGCCAAATCGGCTTCATGTGCATTCCTCTGTGTGAGCTGAGTAGTTTCAGTTGTATTTGACTTTGCAACCCCATGAACTGTACCCTGCCAGGGTCCTCTGTCCATGGAATTCTCCAGGCAAGAACACTGGAGTGGGTTGCCATGCACTTCTCCAGGGGATCCTAAATTGGCTTCATCCTGTGTGGCAAATATCCAAGCACCAACTTCTGGAGCCCCTGAGGCAGCGGACACACAAGCAGGTGGAACAGATGCAACTGAAATACTACAATTCTGATGTGCACTGGGCAGCCTTCATCCTGCCTGAGTTTGTCCGCAAGGCCCTGAATGATGTGTGCTGAGCCCAGGGGCCACTGCTGCCGCAGCTGCCCATGACCTCTGTGAACAGTGAGCCTCCAGGGTACCTGGACCCCACCAGCCCTAGAGAAGACTCCTGCTGGCTCGTTCCCCAACCCAGCGTTACAGGCTGCAGAATGATGCCTGGCTTGCCCTCGTAGATGGAGTGTTTTTCTGTGTGGCGTTCAGCTTCCAAGCTTATACCAGATGCCTGCAGCACCACCTCCGCCTTCGGTGACCCCTCACTGATTAAACATGTGTATGTAGAACAGCAATGAGAACAAAGTACTCTGCAAATATTAGGAATTCAACACTAGATATTTGTATACTGGCTATTTTTGAGTATGCAAGAGCCTTTTTTTGGGGGGAGGGATGAGGCTTATCCTTTGGGCTCCCTGGTGGCTCAGAAGGTAAAGAATTCGCCTGCAATGCAGGAGATCTGGGTTCAATCCCTGGGTTGGAAAGATCCCCTGGAGAAAGAAATGGCTACCCACTCCAATGTTCTTGCCTGGAGAATTCCATGGTCATGGAACCTGGCCACAAAGAGTTGGACACAGCTTAGTGACTCTCTCTGTCTCCCTCTCTCTGTCTCTGTCTCTGTCTCTCTCACACACACACCCCTCTCTTCTAAGCCACTAGTAGCTGAGAACTTCACAGTACAGTTTGTCTTGGAAGAGGAGAGAGTAATTTGATGAGCTACAAATTAGCTATTCATTAAGAAGCTAAAGCATAAATTAAAGGTAAAGTAGTGGGTCATAGCATAGTATATTTGAACCCAGAAGTTGAAATTGGGGCATAAATGGTCTTCCTCACACTATTCCCTTCCTTCACTTAAAGTGAATCTCTTGCCTGTTATCAAAAGAAAGGCAGAGCTCAAGAAAGGGAAAGGAGAAACAGAAGAAAACCACAAAAATGAAACAGTCAAGAGTTGTTCTGAATGCTCTTCATTCACTCAAAATTAGTACAGTGAAATTCAAACCCACTGAATAATAATCATGGCCCCATTTGCCTAGATTTCAAGTATCTTAAGCTGGAGTAGGTATGTGTTATCTAGTACTCATGAGCCATGTGATGGAGGTAGAAATAATCCTGTTTGATAAAGATAAAAGATCTTGAAAAGGATTTTCTAGAGAACAGGCCCATTCTAGACTTTAAGCCTGCCTGAGGCTCCGGAAAACTAAATGTAAAATGTTGTGGTAACATACTTGGTCATGTACAGATCTGTTATATAAACACCCTCAATTAATTTTTGACTCACTTTTTATTTTCTCCCAAATTTGTGTAATAGTGCCAAATGCATTAACATTGTAACATTTATGCCTGGATTCTGTCTTCTTGGCTTTTTTTTTTTATTTAAAGGGAAGCAGAAGGTAACAGTGGTGGGACTTGGTAATATTTTCTACCTAGGAAGAGTCTCTCTGACCCTAGCTAGTTTTGAAAGCTGATATGCCTCCCAACTGGCTTCCCAGGTGGTGCTAGTGATAAAGAACCTGCCTGCCAATGCAAGAGACATAAGAGATGCAGGCTAGATCCCTGGGTCCAGAAGATTCCCTGGAGAAGGGCATGGCATCCCACTCCAGTATTCTTGCCTGGAGAATCCCATGGACAGAGGAGCCTGGCAGGCTATGGTCCATAGGGTTGCAAAGAGTCGGATACGACTGAAGTGATTTAGCATGCATGCATGCACGTCTCCCAACACCTACTAGGTGATCTGCCAAATCTGAAATTTTTTCACTATTCAACTATATGTTTTATGATGTACAGTTTGCCTGCTACATCATTGGATCTTGCCTTTCTTTATGGAACTATGAGAAGATCTATATTTCTTGCCTGAGATGTAGGTATATATAACTTTATATTGGCTTAGAAGTTGATGTAACAGTAGAGATTATGAGCTATAACCATTTTCCCCACTAAGTACTGGTAATCTTTCTTGGAATGTGGAAGAGGAAAACTCCTTGATTCATTCATCAAATAGGTATTAAAAGCATGACCACTACATGCTAAAGGGTTTACAATTCTAGAGTGCATCTTATAAAGTTTTTTGGTATTTAGAGATATAAAAAAAAAACTTTTTAAAAGTTTATAATGTTAAAACTGCAGTAATGCCAGAAATCAACACCTACTCAAAATTGCTAGTCAAACTTTGTCAATAAAGGGAATTATATTTTATAGTATAGTATTTAAAGGAATTTAGATAGAAATTATATATAAATGACATGGATGTTTGTGGGGTTGTGTTTCAGTTCAGTTCAGTTCAGTTCAGTCACTCAGTTGTGTCTGACTTTGTGCGACCCCATGAACTGAAGCACGCCAGGCCTCCCTGTCCATCACCAACCCCCAGAGTTCACTCAAACTCACGTCCATCGAGTTGGTGATTCCAGCCAGCCATCTCATACTCTGTCGTCCCCTTCTCCTCCTGCCCCCAATCCTGCCCAGCATCAAGGTCTTTTCCAATGAGTCAACTCTTCTCATGAGTACTGGAGTTTCAGCTTTAGCATCATTCCTTCCAAAGAACACCCAGGACTGATCTCCTTTAGAATGGACTGGTTGTGTTTAGGTTTTCTTATATTTTGGGGACAGATAAACAGTTTCATAGAATTTCTATGTTGTAAAAATAGCTGAAACTAAATTGTAAGCTTCAAAATTGTCCCAGTTTTGCTTGACTGAAAGGAAATGTGATAAGGGTTTGTATGTAGAGTCCATAAACCAAGTTATTAAACATATGATTAGCAAGACAAAGCCATCTAGTTCATGTTCCTATTGATAGATGATGTTTATTAATTCTCCACTGTATGCTAAACTTTAGGGCTTCCCTGGTGGCTCAGTGGTAAAGAACCTGCCTGCTAGGGCAGGAGACACAGTTTAGATCCCTGGGTCGGGAAGATCCCCTAGAGAAGGAAATAGCAACCCACTCCAGTATTCTTGCCTGAGAAATCCCATGTAACAGCAGATCCTGGCAGAGTACAGTCCATGGGGTCACAAAAGAGTTGAGCATGACTTAGCAACTAAAGCAAAAACAACAATGCTAAACTTTAGGGAACATTCTTTTTGAAAAAACCTTCAGTCAGAAAATGGACAAAAATATTTAAATTCAGCTATGAATGCTAGATCACTGTGGGTTTGGAAAAAACCACTATACTATCTATAAATTCACTAAATGAAATTTGTACTACCTTTGGTTAGACAATTAGTGGAGAAGAAAATAAGTGAGAACTTGGATTTGGGACACTCTGGTAATTCATGTGACCTGATTAATCTCTTACACAGCACTCATTTAAATAATTTGCTCACACTAATTTTAGATCTCTAAATTGCTCATACTTTGTGTGTAGAAACTGATTATGATTGTCATATCCATGAAGTTCTACAGAACTAAGAAACTTCAACTCAGATCTCAAAATTAGTAGGCATGTAGTAATTTGAAATCTGCTTATCTTAAAGTAGCTCCAATGGTTTGAATGTATGCGAATTGATAATATTGTGTGATTAATGAAAGGAGCTACTGGTGACTACTTCAGGGATTGAAATAGCTGAAAAGGGCAAAAATAAATCCATTCTGTTTTATTATAGTAGTTTTGGGGTACCATTAGAGGCAGAGATTATTGAACTGACCATTCTAGAATATAAAAAATATTTTTTGTGCTAAGACCATTGAGTCAGCAGTGTTTCAGTGGTTTCTTAAACACACAAACAAAAAATCAAGCAAGAAATACATATTTAGATGCATGTGTGCCTGCTCAGTCATACCTGACTCTTTGAGACCCTGTGGACTGTAGCCCGCCATGGTCCTCTATCCATGGGATTATCCCAGCAAGAATGCTGAGGTGGGTTGCTGTGCCCTCCTCCAGAGGAACTTGCTGACCCAAGGATTGAACTTGCATCTCTGCCACTGCAGGTGAAGCCCTATGTTTAGGTGACCAGAATCCAAAATCATGTATTGAATTAGAACTATAAAGAAAACCTATTTAATTTTCCAGCTATCTTAGTAGAATGTATTGAGTAAGCATTAAGGATTATTATTATTATTACCACCACCATCATCATCATCATTAATTGTGTTAAAAGGAAACTTTGGGAGGCATAAGTGACCTGCTGGCAAGGATTATCCACTCTGGAGCGTGCAGTGGATCGGTTTTGCTCTCAGCAGTAGGCAGCATTATAATCAATAGAAATTGCCCATATGGGGTTTAAAAGACACTGTGATAATTAAGTTCACCAGAAAGACACAGAAAGTTTTGGAGCTTATTGTAAACCACGACTCTCTGAACCTTCCATAGATTTCACTGACTGCAGTGTCTAAATCGGAAGATAGAGAAGTTTTTTTTCCCATGCTCAGCAAAAACTGTTAACTGGCTTTTGTGTGGGGGGTATAAATAAACATTCACTTAGTGCTTCTCATATTCTACTGAGTCAATATTAAACTGCTCTTCTCTATTTTTGTTAATAGTCATCATCATCAAAACGTTTGTTTGTCTTTGTAAAGATTTTCCCGTATGTCCATGGTTCAGTTAAACATTCTCTGCCATCTAGGAAATTATAGCTTAAAATAGTATCAATACTTCACCACTTTATGTCTCAACAAACCTTTTTTTATCAAAGTTCCCTGAAGGCCTTGACCTTTACATAAATAAGAGTAGAAAATGGGTTTGCAAAATACAAAAAATGTGCTATTTTTAAAAATCCCACAAAGTACCTTATTTGTTGCTGTCATTTGAGAACAGGGCAACACATAAATTTAGCATATCTAATAACTTTTCACACAGAGAGGTTACAAAGACCTGTTTGAGCATCAAGGGAATAACCCAGAATAAATACCTAAATCAGTGTTTCTCAAATGTCATTGATGATATCAGTCTTCCTACTAAATACTCCAGGTGATTTTGATACTTACAGTTCACTTACTGTTTACTGTGCTTTGAATTATACCGCTGTAAGTGACTTAGCAGCAGCAGCAACCTCCATATTCTTGGTCTAACAGCAAATGCCTTTCCATATTAGAATTCAGAAACTTTGAGAACTAAATGGATTAAATACCCAACTTTCAGATCTTTAAATACATTATTTCATTCAGTTCTAAGGAAACCTTTTAGTTTGATGGATTTCAATCTTCTTAATAATATCACCTACTCTGTAAAATACAAGTGTAATCCATTTTTCCACAAAATCTGTCTGAGGAAGTGTTTGTGTGTGTCTCTTCTCTCTGGCTCAGTGCTAAAGGATCCACCTGCAGTTTAAGAGGCATGGGTCTGATCCCTGGGTTGGGAAGATCCCCTGCAGAAGGGAATGGCTACCCACTCCAGTATTCTTGCCTGGAGAATCCCATGGACAGAGGACCCTGGCGGAAGGGGACTTAGTGGCTAAACCACCTTCTCTCTCCAAATGACCTTGACATCAGTATGTTCAAGTGGCTTATACCATTTCTGAGTTATTAAGGTTTGGCTTAATACTTTCTGATTAGCCACGATTTCAATGTATTTGCTTTAAAGAGGCTTTTGTAAGTTGTATACAAAAAGGAATTTTTTACCGTGCAGAGAAAGATATTATATGTAAATAAGGCAATATTCGTAGCATGACAATCAAAGATACTTCAAGGAGTGGGGCATTGGATTATGTACTTAGTTGCCAGTTATAGATTATAGGAGACTATTATGTGAAAATATTATTTACCTAGAGTTGACGTAAAATATGTCAGAAAAATTTTTAAAAGAAATCTCAATTTGTTCACTGTATGAAAAAAGGAATAGACCATAGCCCACTTCCATGAAACAATTGCATTAGTAAGGGGAATTTTATTTTTAAAATAAAAAAGACAGACTTTTAAAAAAACTATTACTATTTACTGTACTTTAAACAGTTCTTCTATGAAGGTCTTTCTGGTATATTAAAGACCTGTTCCAATCAAAACTATTCTTTACTGGCTGATGAAATAATTATACTAAGTTATCAAGAGACTGTTCCTGATTTCCCAGGGTAAAATTTCTTTCTTTAGCAACCACAGATTGACATGCTTCACTGTTCATTATTCATCATTCTTTTGCTTCCTCTGCTTTATAGGCTGGATCCAGAAAAGTCTCCTTGGAGACTTTATTGCACATGCTTGGACATCTTGATGATGGCTATGGTTTTTTATTTTGTATTGCTTTTTTTGTTGTTTTGTTTTTCTTACTTGTCAGAGGGTCATTTGACTAGAACTTAATTAGTTTATGTTTGTTCTAGATAGTCTTCAGAAGCTGAGTCACTTCTCCAATTTCTGTTGTTTTTAGTTTTGTTTGTGTGTTGGTTGCTTTTGTCTGTGGCTGGAGAGATCTTTCTGAAATAAACAACTCACTGAACACAAAAGCAATCAATCAAACCTGCTAGTTTTCCTCAAGAGGCTCAATGTTTAGTTTATTCATCAAGAAACTTTTGCCTTGTGTTTTTCCCTCTCCTCTTCTATCTCTTCTTCTTCCTTATGTTTATAAGAAAAACTCAAGCAGCTTTGTGTTTTAATAGGCAGGGCTGAAGGCAGAGTTCTGCCTCTGGGAAATGTTTATTCTGGAAAAACACAGGAGACATCTGTTTGGTCTGACTTATCTAGACTAAGTCATAAGCCATCTTGGGCTAAAAAAGAGAAGATGCCTTAAATATTGATGCCTGTCCAGACTCAATTTTATGTTTAAAAGCCAAAGAATTGTGGCCACTGCAACCTCTTAATTCATCAGTAAATATTCATCAGTGCACTAATATTTTGTTAGTCATTTTCCATTCTGGGGATATGAATAAAGTTCATAAACACAATGGTTGTTCTTGACAAGTAGCCATTTTTAAGCTTTCTGTAGTTACTTGAAAGAACAATGCTAAGGAAAAATCAAATTGTGTATTTATTTATACCAGAGCTGTGAATGTCTCTGGGCTGGGAGACGTGGGGAGTATGGAGGGAAGAGAATGTGAGTAATATCCTGATTCTGCTTTGTCCTTTCTTTGCTCTTAAACCTCTGTGCAGATCTGCCAGAAATTATCACCCAAGGGGTTCTAGTTCTCTGTTCCTGCCTCCAGCTAGCAGCCCAGGGCTACCACCCTACTCCCTCCTCCTGAGTTGGCTACTATTCCATTTGAAATAGAGAAAGGGAAAAACTAGTTGAGGGCTTTCATGCTATTTTTTTTTTTTAACTTCTCAGACTAAACCTAGTGGAAGTCTTTTTATTCACTTATTTGTCTAGTCTTCACTCACTGTATAAACAGAGTATACTTGCAAGTGTAAAGAGTCAGTAATTGTGGGGATGGAGGCAGTGTCGATAAGAGAAAGGGCAAGGAAAAAGAAATCTTAAAGAAAGAAACAGAAGCCTTCCTTACCTTGAAGTCTAAAGGAAATCAATCCTGAATATTCATTGGAAGGACTGATGCTGAAGCTGAAGCTTCAATACTTTGGCCACCTGATATGAAGAGCTGACTCATCAGAAAAGACCCTGATGCTGGGAAAGACTGAAGGCAGGAGGAGGGGACGACAGAGGATGAGATGGTTGGATGGCATCACCAACTGAATGGAAATGAGTTTGAGCAAGCTCCGGGAGATAGTGAAGGACAAGAAAGCTTGGTGTGCTGCAGTCCATGGGATCACAAAGAGTAGGGTGCAATTGAGTGACTGAACAACAACCTTGAAGTCTAGCTGGGGGAAAATTACATACCCTAGTTGAATAAATGAAAGCAATTAAAAAGCAACAGGCAAAAAAACAATAATGTAAATACCATCTGAGCCACCAGGGAAGTCCATATGTAAGTGCTGATAAGGATGGGAGAACTGCAAATATTTAGTTCAGTTCACCATTTGAGTAGACATTATGTGCTAGAACCTGCATCAGAAATGTGATGGAAAATAAGAGGTAAGCATCTGGAGGCGGATATAGCTACAAATAACTTTATTATGAGGTACACTGTGTTTCCCTGGTAGCTCAGTCAGTAAAGAATCCACCTGTAATACAGGAGACCCAGCTTTGATCCCTAGGTCAGGAAGATCCCCTGGAGGAGGAATTGGCCACCCACTCCAATATTTTTGCCTGGGAAATCCCATGGACAGAGGAGTCTGGCAGGGTACAGCCTACAGGGTCACAAGAGTCGGACACGACTTACTGACTAAAACACTGTGCTGTGTTTTAAGATCAACAAAGTACCATGGGGGAAATTGTGAAGGGAAACATTTTGAGTTGAGAGGGTAAGGGTTCTGCACTAAATTCCAGTGTGTGTGTGGTGGGGAGGTTCCCCACACCAAAAAACAGTTCTCTGACATGAAGCAGGTGCCCTACAATTCAGCTCAATTCTAACACTATCTGCCCAGTGGTGGTAGTGGTTTAGTCACTAAGTCGTGTCTGACTCTTGCGACCCCATGGACTATAGTCCTCCAGGTTCCTCTGTCCATGGGGTTCTCCAGGCAAGAATATTGGAATGGGTTGACATTTCCTTCTCCATTATCTACCCAGAGGTAGTATCAGATTCCACAGGTTAAGGATTTAGTCCTACAAGACAGTACCCCCCTCAACCAGACACCAATCACAAGCTCAGGTAATTGCCTGTGCTTCTGACGGTTGAGAATAGATTGCCAACAACTTCCTCTTCAGTTCAAATATTTGCTAGAGCAGCTCACTGAACTCAAATACTTTACCTACTAGATTACCGTGTATTATATATTTTTCTAATTTTTAAAAAATTAAACTTTTTTATTGTGGTAAAATTCACATAATATAAACACCATTTTAACATATTTAACTGTACAGCTCAGTGTCACTAAGTATATTCACATTGTTGTGCACTCTCACCATCAGCCTCCTCCTGAACTTCTCACCTTCTTAAACTGAAACTTTGTCCCCATTAAACATTAACTCCCCATCCCCACTCCCCACCACTACAACCCCCAGCCCCCACCATCTACCAATGTATTTTCTGACTCTATGAACTTGACTATTCTAGGTACCTGAAATAAGTTTACTGGTGTATCATAAAAGTGTATAACTTAGGAACAGCCAGATAGAAGAGAGGCATAGGGCTAGGTGCGGGGAAAGGGTGAGAGCTTCCATACTCTGCCTCACTCTCCCAGCATCTCCACAGGTTCACCAACCTAGAAGCTCTCGGAACTCCCTTGTTTTGGGTGCTTATGGAGACTTCATTACATGGTCACACTTGATTAATTTATAACCATTGGTGGCCACTGACCACTGGTGACTGACACAACCTCCAGCCCTTCTCCCTTCCCAGGAATTCAGAGGATGTGACTAAAAGTTCCAAACATCTATTCCTGATTGATTCTCCTGGTTAACCAGTCCCCGTCTTCAGGTGCTTTCCAAAAGTCACTTCATTAACATAAATTCAATTGCAGCGGAAAGGGGGCTTCATATTTCACCTTTATGGCTCTGAAGAATTTCTAGAACTGAGGGTAAGAGACCAAAGATTGTGAACAAAAGATGTCCCCATTGCTCTTATCACTCAGGAAATTCCATGTGGTTGGGGAGCTGTGAGCCAGAAACCTTAGGCAAAGACTAAATATACATGAGAAATATATTTTGATCATCTGAATGATTATATATATATTTATTATAAATCACAATATTGCAGGGGGTTAGGAAAGTTTTGTGTAAGAGGTGTGATTTGAGCTTGGCTGTGAAGGATGTAGCTAATATCTTAAAGGTAGAAATGGTAGGACTGTGGGGGAGTGTAGGGTGTGGGGGAAGTGTAGGGTGTATTCAGATTCCCCTGTTGTATTTCAGAAATAATGCATAAAGTAGGCTGCAGGAGGAAGTCAGACAGAAAGACATGCTAGAGGTCAAAGTCCTTGAAAGCAAAACTGAGCAGCTGGAACTTAATTTAGTAGACAACGGCAATACTGATGATTTTTGAAGAAAGAAGTAAAGTGAAAAAACCTATCCTTTAGGAAGCAGTTTAGCATATGGTTAAGAGCTGGTGCTCTGAAGTCAGGCAAAACTGGGTGCAATCAATGAATATTTATTGAGCTCCTATGTTCCAAGGACTATTCTAGTAATTGGGGCCAAAGTAGTGACGTATATTGGCAAGACCTCTGCTCTCATGGTACTGACTTTTCAGCTACGGACAGGAGAGATAAATGATAATACACACAAAGACGTTTTCTAGTTAATTTAGGTAAGAGTGATGAACAAAATAAAACAGGGCAATATGATGATGACTGGTAGAAACAGGTAAACTGCTTTAAATTTGATGGTTAAAGAAGGCCTCACTAATGACATGAAGTTTGAGTTAAGACATGAATTACATGTTGGGATGATCCATGTGAATATCTGAGGCAAGGTCTTCCAATCAAAGCAAAGAGCATATTTAAAGGCCCTTGTGGGAATGAGCATGATGTGTTCCAAAAACAGACAGAAGGCCTGCTTGGCTGGACTGAAATAAATAAAGGGGACACCTGCATGAAAGTAAGTTCTAGAAGGAGCCAAGGGTCTGATTACATTTGTCTTTGTAGACCATGGTGAAGATTTTGTTTTTATTCTACTTGTAATGGGAAGCCATAAGAAGAGATTTCAAGCAGGGTTGATATCATATGGTTCATATTTTTAAAAAGGTAGCTCTGGCCAATGTCGAGAATGTGTATGGAGTATACATAGAATTAGAGAACTCAGGACATGTTTTAAAGGTAGTACAGGAAAAACTTGTTCAAAGGCTATTGTTTCTAGTTATTTGACTTTGAACAAATTGCTTAACCTCACCTCAGTGTTCACATCTGTAAAAAAAGATATAATGGTAATGACCTTAAAGAGCTGTTGTGAAGATCAAACTAAAACTCCACATAATACAGCTAGCACTACATCACACGTACTCTTTCAAGGATAGCAGCTGTTATTATTACTATTCTGATGGTGATAATAACTTTGGATTGGACTTGTGAGTAACTACAAGCATGATGATCTGTTAGGAGGCTATTGTGATTATCCAGGTGAGTCAAATTGAGAGGCTGGAATAGGGCAATGGAAAGGAAATGTGGGAAAGTATCATGTTAATAAATTTAATTAACGCACACCAAACATTTAATTCAAGTAGGAATACTTAATGACATATTCAAATGACTAATAAAGTTTAACACTAGTATGTGCAGAGTCAAAACTCACTTCTGTGATGAGATTGGAAATAAAATTGCTAATGCTGTATTTTCTCTCCCTTAATTTCTGGTTGACTAATGACTTTTCTATATATCATTTCCTATCACATAAAACCATCATTCATTTAAAGTATGCTGTTGAGACGTGGCCAAAATACATCAACAGAGACCTCAAATGAAATGGTGGTGGATGCGTTGCACTCTCTTTCAACTCTGTACTATAACTAAAATCTTCTCAGGCTATGTCTGAACTTCAGGTGATTCTCTTGTATTCATGAATAAAAATAAAAGTCGACCTTATGTTTGTTGTTTTATGTTTGGGGTGAATCTGTTTACCCTATCAATGGGAATAAATTGTTGATAGTATTGGTAATTTTCTTTTAACATTATATGAGTTACTAGATAAGCCATCATCCTTGGAATATGAAAGGACAGTTTTTAGTTTACTCACTTCTGTTTTCTGATGTTGATCACTCATGACAGACCTAGACAGACTGAAGTTCAAAGGACTGGTCTAATATTTATGAAGTTTAATGCACAATTATTTAAGTGACAAGACAATATCCATAAAGGTTAAGGCTTATGAATATTAAAACTTTGAAGAGTTCTTTGGCAGGTGTGAATTTTTATCAATTATTTCCTTATAGATGAGTGAAAAGAAGCCAAATTTAAAATATGCAAATCACCAGGCAAAGGCAGATAGGACTCAGAAAAATCCTGGCTAACTCACCACTGCAATTGTTATTTAATTTTATTTTTTAAGATTCAGGTTTTTGGAAAAACAATTAAAAAGTTGAATGAGAGGGAGAAAAGGAGTGGGTTTGTTGTCTAGGTATTTTATAGAACATTCAAAAGACATTAATTAGTAAGGTAATGCAATGGATATATGTGTTCTGATTCAAATGCTATTAGAAAATGAAATGATTTAATAAAACTCATGTAACTGCAATCAAAAGAAACCTTGCCTATGAGCAAGGTTTTAAACAAATAGTAACATATGCATTTTAAATGTGCTTTTGTCACCTAAATGTGCATATTCACAATCGTGAGTACTTTTCATCAAGTACTACTATATTAATAGCCTCAGAAGTCACATTGGAACTTGCAAGCCCTCTGTATCACTCACTTGTGTGTTGCATATTCAGTCGCTCAGTCATGTCTGACTCTTTGTGACCCTAAGGACCGTGACCCACCAGGCTGCTCTGTCCATGGGATTTCCTAAGAAAGAATACTGGAGTGGGTTGCCATTTCCTTCTCCAGGGGATCTTCCTGATTCAGGGATCTAACTGGTGGCTCCTGTGCCTCCTGCATTGGAAGGTGGATTCTTTTACCACTGAGTCACCTGGGAAGCCGTATCAGTCACTACTTCTTGCTTAACTGAACTTGGGTATTGTAGCCTTTTAATGTTCCTGCTCTTGGTATTTAGGTTTTATTTCTCTGTGGTTTTCTACTTCTCAGTTTGGGAAGAGAGGCCGTGAAGTGCTTTGCCATATCCATGTACACCTTTCAAATGGAAAATTCACAGGAAGCAAATTAATATCTTAATGCTGTAGGCTGAGCCCTTTTTATACAGAAAGGTAGGGGATTGAACATGAAAGACAATTTGAGGCTCCTTTTGCTCTTCTTTTATGTTTGCTTCTATCCACTTGGTTTTAATCTGTGGAACTCAAGGCTGCCTCAAGGGCATCAAATATTCAGTAAAGATAAACTGATCCTCTACATAGAAAACCCTAAAGACTCCACCAGAAAATTACTAGAACTAATCAATGACTATAGTAAAGTTGCAGGATATAAAATCAACACACAGAAATCCCTTGCATTCCTATACACTAATAATGAGAAAACAGAAAGAGAAATTAAGGAAACAATTCCATTCACCATTGCAACGGAAAGAATAAAATACTTAGGAATATATCTACCTAAAGAAACTAAAGACCTATATATAGAAAACTATAAAACACTGGTGAAAGAAATCAAAGAGGACACTAATAGATGGAGAAATATACCATGTTCATGGATTGGAAGAATCAATATAGTGAAAATGAGTATACTACCCAAAGCAATCTATAGATTCAATGCAATCCCTATCAAGCTACCAACAGTATTCTTCACAGAGCTAGAACAAATAATTTCACAATTTGTATGGAAATACAAAAAACCTCGAATAGCCAAAGCGATCTTGAGAAAGAAGAATGGAACTGGAGGAATCAACCTACCTGACTTCAGACTCTACTACAAAGCCACAGTTATCAAGACAGTATGGTACTGGCACAAAGACAGAAATACAGATCAATGGAACAAAATAGAAAGCCCAGAGATAAATCCACGCACATATGGACACCTTATCTTTGACAAAGGAGGCAAGAATATACAATGGATTAAAGACAATCTCTTTAACAAGTGTTGCTGGGAAAACTGGTCAACCACTTGTAAAAGAATGAAACTAGAACACTTTCTAACACCATACACAAAAATAAACTCAAAATGGATTAAAGATCTAAACATAAGACCAGAAACTATAAAACTCCTAGAGGAGAACATAGGCAAAACACTCTCTGACATATATCACAGCAGGATCCTCTATGACCCACCTCCCAGAATATCAGAAATAAAAGCAAAATAAACAAATGGGACCTAATTAACCTTAAAAGCTTCTGCACATCAAAGGAAACTATCAGCAAGGTGAAAAGACAGCCTTCAGAATGGGAGAAAATAATAGCAAATGAAGCAACTGACAAACAACTAATCTCAAAAATATACAAGCAACTCCTCCAGCTCAACTCCAGAAAAATAAATGACCCAATCAAAAAAATGGGCCAAAGAACTAAATAGACATTTCTCCAAAGAAGACATACAGATGGCTAACAAACACATGAAAAGATGCTCAACATCACTCATTATCAGAGAAATGCAAATCAAGACCACTATGAGGTACCATTTCACACCAGTCAAAATGGCTGCGATCCAAAAGTCTACAAATAATAAATGTTGGAGAGGGTGTGGAGGAAAGGGAACCCTCTTACACTGTTGGTGGGAATGCAAACTAGTACAGCCACTATGGAGAACAGTGTGGAGATTCCTTAAAAACCTGGAAATAGAACTGCCTTATGATCCAGCAATCCCACTGCTGGGCATACACACTGAGGAAACCAGAAGGGAAAGAGACACGTGTACCCCAATGTTCATCGCAGCACTGTTTATCATAGCCAGGACATGGAAGCAACCTAGATGTCCATCAGCAGATGAATGGATAAGAAAGCAGTGGTACATATACACAATGGAGTATTACTCAGCCATTAAAAAGAATACATTTGAATCAGTTCTAATGAGGTGGATGAAACTGGAGCCTATTATACAGAGTGAAGTAAGCCAGAAGGAAAAACACCAATACAGTATACTAACGCATATATATGGAATTTAGAAAGATGATAACAATAACCCTGTGTACGAGACAGCAAAAGTGACGCTGATGTATGGAACAGTCTTATGGACTCTGTGGGAGAGGGAGAGGGTGGGAAGATTTGGGAGAATGGCATTGAAACATGTAAAATATCATGTATGAAACGAGATGCCAGTCCAGGTTCAATGCGATACTGGATGCTTGGGGCTAGTGCACTGGGACGACCCAGAGGGATGGTATGGGGAGGAGGAGGGAGGAGGGTTCAGGATGGGGAGCACATGTATACCTGTGATGGATTCATTTTGATATTTGCAAAACTAATACAATTATGTAAAGTTTAAAAATAAAATAAAATTAAAAAAAAAAAGATAAACTGTCAATTCTTCACCTTCTGGGAAAGTTGTCAGGCAAGTGAACTGTCAACAGCAATTATTTTTTCTGATCTTAAGTAGATAATTAGCTCCGAACATTCCTTCTTTAATGATTTCCTCTCACAGTCAAGTTCAAGTGTACCCTCAAATCTGTCCAATTAAAGTGAACCAAGAAAAGAATTCCCATATCCTATTTCTAGAATTACTTTTAGATAGAATCATATTGTAACATATATGCTGTCTGAGCTATGAAGATTTTGCAAAATATATTTTAATAACATCAATGATCAGGCATTTATGCTAGAAATTTTATACTTTATTCATTCTTACATGTACCCTTTTGACAGGAAAATTATTAATCTTATTTTACAGATGAGAAAACAAACTTAGAATGATTAAGTTCATTGCCTAAATCACAGATCTTGTATGTGGTCAACCCTGGATTTGAATCCAGGGCTGCCTAATTCTAAAGCCTTTTTCTCACTAATATAATACATTGCAGATCTTCCAATTGGTTACACTTATATGATAATATTATCTTGTTTATATTTCTCTCTCTCTCCTGATCCCAGTATGAAAGCTTCATAAGAACAGGGACCTAATCTTTCTGGTTTGTTACTGAGACCACAGGACCCAGAAAATTTCTGGTATATTGTGGCCACTCAGTAAATATTATTGCATGAAAATAATCATGAAAGGTTTTTTGGTTAATTTCAAATTAGGTAGTTGTATAAGAAGAACTAGAAATGCCAAATGAGTGCTACAGGGGTGATCAGTGGGATATATTACCATAGGTTGGAAGCTATGGCAATAGTATAAACTATAGACATTCAAAAAGCAAGAGTGCATACAATTCAGGGAAGAGTTCAAAATAATATCCTTGGAGGGATAAAAAACATGTTAGAAATTTTAATAATTTTTTTGTTTTAGCTCATCTTTTTCAATTTTGGTTTTCACATTTTATAATATATAATATTGCAATAATATATGTGGCATGATATACATAATACAGTAATATATAATAACATACAATAATATGGACAGTAATGTAATATACACAGTAATATAATACTATACATACATGTGTATATGTGGAGGTGGGTAGGTGCTTAAGCATTTTTACTGCCAGCTGTGCTTGGAGACCTGTGGTCCAGAAGGAGAAATAAAAATATGGAGATATCTATATAATTCAGTGTTCTACCTGCTAATAGATGTCTAGACAAAGAACTTCAGGAAGAAAGATAAGGGAATGGCAAATACTTGTTTTGTCAAGACAGTGGTGGTGGTGACACTGACGCACAGGTATGTTGGGGAAAGAGGTCAGAAAGTTGCACAGAGAAGATGCCAATTTCAACATAATCCTGTGGCAAAGGCAGGTGAAATGGGGATTTTCAGGGAGAGAGAACACTTGCAAAGGTGCAGAGGCATAACTTTTTAAAAATTGAAATATAGTTCATTTGCAACATTGTGTTAGTTTCAAGTGTACAGTAAAGTGGTTCAGTTATACATATATATGTATATATGGATTGTAGCCCGCCAGGGTCCTCTGTCTATGGAATTCTCCAGGCAAGAATGCTGGAGTAGGTAGCCATTCTTTTCTCCAGCGGATCTTCCCAACACAGGGATTGAACTTGAGTCTCCCACAAGGTAGGCAGATTCTTTACCATCTGAACCACCATGGAAACCCACTATAAATATACATGAGTATGTATCTATTCTTTTTCACATTGTTTTCCATTATAGGTTATTACAAGATACTGAGAATACTTCCCTGTGCTATACAGTATAACTTTCTTGATATGCTGAAGGCACTGTAAAGCATATCTGGATTGCCTAAGCAGAGAGAGTAGAATAGGCAGTAGAATGGGGATTGTGTGCATGCTCAGTCGCTCAGCTGTATCTTACCCTTTGTGACTCCATGGACTGTAGCCTGCCAGGATCTGCTGTCCATGGAAATTTCCTGGCAAGAATGCTGGAGTGGGTTGCCATTTCCTTCTCCAGGGTATCTTCCTGACCTAGGGATTGAACCCAAGTCTCCTGCACTACAGGCAGATTCTTTACCATATGAGCCACCAGGGAAGCCTTGGATTACATGTACCTAACATATAAAGGAGGAGAAGGCAATGGCACCCCATTCCAGTACTCTTGCCCGGAAAATCCCAAGGACAGAGGAGCCTGTGGGCTGCTGTCTATGGGGTCACACAGAGTTGGACATGACTTAGCAGCAGCAGCAGGAACATATAAAGGCACACTGAAGCTGAGTGCTCATGTATTAATAAGCTAGGTAGGGTGTATGGAAAAAAACAAAACAAAACAAAACAGAACTCACTTAGTGAACTAGACTACAGGTAATAACATTCTGAACCCAGGTGATGACTACGGAATATGAAGAAGAAGATATCTTCAAATGCTATACCAGGTGAAGGATTAAAGGGCCAGTGGAAGACAGACTTAAAGATGACTTCCAGATTTCAATCCTGGATGAGGTTACTATAACACTGACATATAAGGTAATCCTGAGGAGAGGAGGGCTTTTTTTTTTTTTTTTTAATTGGAGTATAGTTGCTTTACAATGTTGTGTTAGTTTCTGTTGTACAAAGAAGTGGAAGTAGATGAGCTATATGTATACATATAGTCACAGCCTCTTGGACCTCTCTTGCACCCTTCACCCCCACCCCCATCCCACACTTCTAGGTCATCACAGAACACTGAGCTGAGCTCCCTGTGCTATACAGCAGGTTCCCACTAGCTATCTGTTTTACACAATGTAGTGTATATGTGTCAATGCTACTTTCTCACTTTGTCCACCCTCCTCTTCTCCTGGTGTGTCCACATGTCCATTCTCTACTTAGGAGGGAGTTTTTTGAGGTAAAATGATTTTGGATAAATGACAAATTAGAGCAGGGTCATTCATATATAAATGGCCAATAGGGACCTGGAGATATGAGATGGGAACTCTGGAAGAAATCAGGGTAGGAGTTGAAATTTGAGAACCATTCTCATTATTGGTTCATCAAACATTTATGGGCACATACTCTATGCTAGGCACTATGCTAGATACTGGGGCTAATGTAGGAAAAAGACAGATGTCACACTAGCCCTCAATATGCTTATCTTATACTCAACAGAGAGAGACAATTAAGGAGAAAAATGTTTGTACACAATTACAACTCATGATAAGTGTGTAGAGGAGCAAAATTTGTCACCCAAAATATCTCTTTGGCATGTGGATTATTTTCAGCTGAAAACAATCAAGACCCAAAAGACTCAGGAAGAACATTTGACCTTCCCCCTAATTGCCTTTAGAAGTAGAGGAACTATTCTAGGCAGGGAACTATCACCATAGATAACTACTGCATGAACTAGGTTTGTAAATGGGGAGAAACCTAGCAAAATCTGTTGGTTAAAATTCCTCTGTGTCCCACCCTCTCTGCTTGGCTCAGCAAGTATCTGTTGATTAAACATTTGCTTCTCCATTTCCATGTCAATTGCCTTCCCCCTACCTATGAGGTCCTAAACCACTTCCCTCAGGACTTCCCCCTACCTATGAGGTCCTAAACTACTACTCTCAACACCCTCTTCTGTCTTAAGCTGAAGATTGCCTTTAAGGTGAGGGTTCCAGACGTTCTGGCTCATAACTCAGTTTCTTAAGTCTTTCTCATGTATAAATGTTATTAAACTTTTGTGTGATTTTCTCCTATTAATCGGTATCATGTCAATTTAACTCTTAGACCAGCCAGAAGAACATTGAAGGGTAGAGGAAAATTTCTTCCTCCCCGACAAGTGCTATGAAGGGTGGCCTGCTTTGAGATTAGGTGATCAAAGAAAGCCTCTGAGGAAGTGGCAGTTAACCCGAGAGCTGTTCAGTGGGATAGGACCAGCTAGGCAAAGTAGAAAAAAGAACAATCTAGGAAGAGGGAACAAGCAGGTTTGGATGTGGGACAGATCTTGGTGTGCTGTGGGACTAGAAATAAGCCCAGTGTGGGACTTCCCTGGTGGCCTAGTAGTTAAGACTCCATGCTCCCAATGCAGGGGGCACAGGTTTGATCCCTAGTCTGGGATCAAACATGATCCAGCATGCCATGTAGCATGGCCAGAAAACAGTGTGACCTGGAGCTACTGAGCAAGGGACACAGTAGCATAGTATGAAACTGGAGAGGAAGGCAGTAGTCAGATCATGGGGACCTTGAAAGCCACATAAAAAATTTTGACATGTTATTCTTCTTGGAGTAGGAAGTTATTGAAAGGTTTTAACTGTAGACAATAAAATGATTTATATTCCTTTGGACTATAAAATACAGATAGTTAAAGCATCAAAAACAGGCCTTCTCAGAAGAAGAGAGAATAAACACAGAAATAAGAGGCTGAGGTCTGAGTCTTAGGGAATGCTTCTCATTAGGATATGATGGGAGAGAGAGGAGCCAGCCTAGAGGAAGAGGAGTGTTCAGAGAAGCAGGAAAGGTGTCATGGAAATCCATGAAAGAGAATGGTTAACCAAAGAGTCTGGTCAACATTGTTAAATGCTGAAAAGATTGTGAGGAGGAATGAAGTCTGAAAAAAATGTCTATAGATTTCATAGAAGGAAACCATTTTGAAAGGGTAACTTCCATAGAGAACAATGAAGCTATAGGTAATTAAGTAGAAAGCGCACTTCTAAGAATATATTAGTCAGTGGAAGGATAAAATAAAAATGATGGGTTTTAAAATGGGCAGAAGAACAGACTAGACATTTTTTCAAAGAATATACACAGATGGCTAACAGACACATAAAAAGATTCTCAACATTGCTAATTATTAAAGAAATGCAAATCAAAACAATGAATGGTTATCATCAAAAGGAACACAAATAAACAAATGTTGGAGAGGATGTGGAGAGAAGGGAACCCTTGTGCACTATTTGTGGGAATGTAAATTGGTATAGTCACTATGGAGAACAGTATAGAGGTTCCTCAAAAAACTAAAATTAGAACCACCATATCATCTAGTGATTCCACTCTAGGGCATATATCCAGAAAACCTGAAACCACTAATTCAAAAAGACACATACACCCCAATGTTCATAGCAGCTCTATTTATAATAGCCAAGATATGCAAGCAACCTAAGTGTCGATCAACAGACAAATGGATAATGAAGATGTGGTGTGTGTGTATATATATACATATATATATATGTATATATATACACATATATCTATATATCTATATGGAGAAGGCAATGGCAACCCACTCTAGTACCCTTGCCTGGAAAATCCCATGGACAGAGGAGCCTGGTAGGCTGCAGTCCATGGGGTTGCAAAGGGTCGGACACGACTGAGCGACTTCACTTTGACTTTTCACTTTCATGCATTGGAGAAGGAAACGGCAACAATCAAAATTTCAATAAATCAAAATTAACAACACACACTAATGTATTATAAGTCTCAATAAAATAAAGTCTGTTTCAAGGAAGGAAACTTGGGTTATCTTGTTTGCTTTATTTTGTTTCTGATATTCCTTGCAATATCTAATGGTATCTTATACATGGTAGGTGCTCAATTAACATAGGTTGGTTGTTCGATGTCTATTCTCAAGGAATTTATAACTGGGAACAACCAAATTATATATGCAATATATGGTAATTTCCAAAAGAGTGACTCTGTTAATGAATATTGCGGGATTTAAAAGGAAGGAAGTGTACTTATAGACTGAGCTGATGTGGGAATGTTTCATACAGAAGGGGAGTTGTTATCAGAGTCTTAATAATTGCCTAAGATTTAAATGTGGGCCTTCCCTCATGGCTCAGATGGTAAAGAATCTGCCTGCAATGCAGGAGACCTGGGTTCAATCCCTGGGTCGGGAAGATCCCCTGGAGAAGGAAATGGCAACCCACTCCAGTATCCTTGCCTGGAAAATCCCTTGAAAGGAGGAGCCTGGCAGGGCTCCATGGGGTCACAAAGAGTCCGACACGACTGAGCAACTAACATTAGGATTTAAATGCAGATTTTGTAAAAAGAAAACAAAACTAAAGGGGAGCATTTTCTATGTCAGGTCTTGGATAGTGAACTCACAGCGAATTGGAAAGATCTGACTGCTTTAAGAAATATGGGAGAAAATCAGCCAGAGGTTATTCAAGATGTAGCTGAGATTTAAAAACAGAAGGATCCAGGGGACAAAGGGATTTGAACTTGTGTCAGGAGGCTGGGAGTTTAGGAGTCTTTTGTTTTGGAGAGCATCCTGCCAAATTAAATGTGAAATTAGGCATTTCAGTCTAATTTGGAATGAAAGTCAGGAAACTTCATTCTATTGTCATTTCCAGATTCATCCTTGTCAAGTCAAGATATAATTCTGTTAGTATCCTGCTCAAAAATTCTCAATGGTTCCCTAATGCTTACACAATTAATATATAGACTCAGTGGCCTAGCACTGAAAGGAATTTACAAGTAAGGTTCCAAGTATTTCCAGGCTTGTTTCCAGTTATACCATATACACACCACATACCCTTGCCAATTCAACCAGGCACTGTTTCCTGATCATGCTATGTGCTTCCTGTCTCTATTCCTCTTCCCATGACAATAACTCCACCTCTACCTTGATGTGTGTTAAAACCTTATCCCCCCTTTAAATATCTATTTCCCATGCCAGCACCTCCTCTATAAAGTCTGTCCTACTCCTTCCCACCAGGAAGATTTTCTCTCTTCTGTTAATTTCCATAGCATTTGGGAACTCATATAAACTTATAATGTATCTTATATTGTAGTTATTTGTAAAGTAACTTAATTCCTCATCTTACCGTCTAACTCCTACTAAATTTCAAATTACTTGGTGACAAGATCTAGATACTGTTTATTTTTTATTCCCTTTTGAACCTAGCATAAACAGTTCTTGACTCAGACTGATGAAGAATTAGAGTGAGGCATTGGAAAAGACTCTGATGCTGGGAGGGATTGGGGGCAGGAGGAGAAGGGGACGACAGAGGATGAGATGGCTGGATGGCATCACCAACTCTATGGACATGAGTTTGAGTGAACTCTGGGAGTTGGTGATGGACAGGGAGGCCTGGCGTGCTGCAATTCATGGGGTCACAAAGAGTCGGGCATGACTGAACTGAACTGAGGGATCGATGTAGCTGGGGAAGCATCAGTGAAAGTTTTCCCTAATAAGAGCTATCTCAACCTTTGTCTTGGTGATTTCTCTGAAATTTAGACTCATTGACTCTTTAGTGTTAATTTTTGATGTGTTAAATTTTGACACATGCTAGTCATTTTCATTATCGCTATTTATATCCAGTGTAGCGATTTTCTACTGGAGCACTAATAGATCTTATGATCATTTTTGAGTAAGTATACTGAGCAAATAGTGTACTGAGTAATATTTGTCATATGATATATGGAGGCAGCATAATAGAGTGGAAAGAGGGAATGCTTTGAATTTCACTGAACTTCACTTTGGATCCTTGCTGTTCTATTTAATAGCTATGTGTAGTTCTGTTGATTGCTCAACTTTTTTTTTTTTTTTTTCTGGTCAGCTGATTTTCCTTGTAGCAAATTACTTCTTTCCTGTTATTATTCCATGGGGCTTGAGGTATGGCTAACAATCCTCCCCATCCTCCCTGCACTTCCAAAGGAGGGTATGGGACATAGGTCTCGCCAATCGCCATATCCCTTCTCTCTGGCTAATGCCACATTGATGAAATTCAACTGGGAAAAATGAAACCCTCTGTCTGTTGAGAGAATGGGATGTATGACTGAAACTAATGGTTGTCCATCACCTCTCTATAACCAGGATAAAGTTTGTCTAAGAACAAAGCCAATGGGAGAATAGCAGAGCTCAGTGACTGAGATAAGTGAATGAGAGGTGATAACATAATTCAGCCTCTGGATCTGGCTATGCGCATATTTGTGCTAAGTTGTTTCAGTTGTGTCCGACTCTTTGCGACCCTATGGACTGCATCCCGCCAGGCTCCTCTGTCTAGAGATTCTCCAGGCAAGAATACTGGAGTGGGTTGCCATGCTCTCCTCCAGCAGATCTTTATGACCCAGGGATCGAACCCACATCTCCTGCATCTCGTGCATTGGCAAGTAGGTTATTTACCAACAGAGCCACCTGGGAAGCCTGGATGTGGCTATAGGCAAAGGCATTTCACTCCCTTTCTTTTTTATCCTCTACTCCCTTAGACTTTGAGTCACATGAGTTAATGAACAACTTGTTTATTCCTTAAGTCAATTTGAGTTTATTTTACTTGTAATCAACTAATGGTAAATAGATATATCACATGACCTTGGGCAAGTTATTCACAATCTCTCTGAGGCTCAGGTCATCTATAAAAGGGGAAGTTAACTATCACACTGGGAATATTAGGAAGTTCAACTGTATGTGAAATATAAGGGACAGCATTTTGACAACTATAAATGTTTGTAAAAAAGAGGATAGGTATTATAGTCTTTCATCCAAAGAGAAAAAAGCATACTGTTTACTATGATTATGCTTTCTTTAAAAAACAAAGAAACACTATTCATTTGACCAATATAGACAATGGAAATGCAAAAGCCTATGCCCAAACTGTTACAGTTAAATATCTCACCACAGGATTTCTCTTTGATGACTAAAATCACAGATTTTTTTCTTTTTTTAGCACAGAACATGAAAACATATTTATTATTCCACCTAGAATATGCAAGAGCTAGCATTTAACTTTAAGGCTGGTTCTTAAAAGCCTGCATAAAAGTTTTGAAATAAAGATTTGTTGCTGTCTCATATCCTCCACATTTTCAACTTTTCACTTTGAGTATAGGTTGTAAATATGTTGTTAGAGAAAAGCATTTAAGAAATGACAAAATTCAACCTTGGAACATGACATTAGTCATTCAAAGCACACATATTTGAAAACTGGTTCAAATACTGTTTTTACCACCTCTTTCCTCCTACTCCTTTCCTTATATAACATATTATCTTTGAAACAGACACTTAAATAATAATCTGTGTGATCTGAAAAAGTTAATGCAATTGCCAAAGAAGCCTAATTTATAACCTGGCACCTTCAGGACCTAGAAGCAGCTGCATTATTTAAATGTTTCAATGATAGGGAAAAATTTGCTTGTGAGAGTGGCTATGTAGGTGTGGGATGGATGGAGAACCTGTGTATGAACCATGAACCTACTTTGGGTCTTAGAAATCTATCCTGAAGTTTTCAAACCCAAGGACTGCATGTTTAATTTGCATTTGTTTTGTAGTAAAGGACTGACATGAAGATATAAGTGGTGCTTGCAAAATTCTATTTTAAGGTCCAGAGATAAGCTAGCACAGCAGAATAATATTTAGAAAGTAAGCATGGGGAGTTTAAACAATTGTCTTCTTTATGTCAGAAAGATGGTCTTGCTCTTAATTTTTTCCATCCACTTTCACTGGATGCTAAGAAATGCAGTATCTTCAGGGGGAAAACTGGTCTATGTGCCACAGTATTCTATGCAAATGAACCCTGTAATGAAAAAAAAAAACATCACTCATGCATCTATGAATATAGTTTCTTATATTTGATATAGAGCCTGATGTACTATCCTTTTCTCTTCCCCCTTGACATCTGTGGAGTATATACCAGCAACGTAAAAAAACATCCATAAGGTGCTTTCCTCTTAATACTGGTGTGAGGAAAGCACATATATTAACTCAGTATTCACCAGGAGTTTTTCTTTTACCATATATAATTTGATAGAATCCAGAAACATTTTGTTCTTTCCAAATGAATCCACCAATGGGTAAAAAAGGTTTTGACATTCCTCAATACCAGAAGAATATCAAATAATCAAAAAATAATGGCATCTCTCTGTGGGTCCCTGTTCAGATTGAAACATATCTTTCTGCATGGAGCCATGGAAGTGTAGCTTTTTAAGGTAGTGTCAATAAACAGATAAAGCTCCTCATCCTGCATGCAGTTGTTCTGACTGCTTCATATCCAGCAACCACAGACATCCTTTTTACAAAAGAGGTGTATATTGACTGTAATGATGATGAAGCTGAGCATGAGAAAGCTTAAATGATGAACGTATCACGTCAGAACCAAGATGTGGTAGACACAGGATTGAAAATCAGTCTGAAAAGAATATAACAAGTTGGTTTGACATCTCAGTGTTCTTAACCACTGTGTTGTCCTACCTCTCAAGCAAAAAGTGACTTACTATTTTAGCAGAGTGCCTTTTCTACAACAAGATACCAACTTTTACTCTTAGAAGTAATCATGCAAGTTCCCCCCACTTCCAACTCTCTTGCCGATTCCCGTATTTCTCTACCTTCTGTCATGAACAGCAGCAATGATTTTTCAGGGCAACCATCAAAGGACATTGAACGTCAACATTTTCAAAATATGAGAACTAATCTTGAGAGAAGGAAGAGAGGACTTGTTCAAGGTCAGATAACCAATTGGAAACAGTACAAGTACCAGCACAAATCTGCTTGTTCATTCCAGTGCTCTCTCTAAAGAGAAAACAAAATCTCACAACACAGTGGGTAGTTTCTTATCCATGAGAGGCTAGTCATCTATATCTATACAGATATATATCTATTATGAGGTCAATTGAATAAATGAGGAATCAAACGCACCTGGAGCATCAGAGTATTGTTTAAGTATAATATTAATCTCAAAGCTATCAAACTATCTTGTTCCAAACCCAACACTGGAGTTTTCTCCTCCAAACATGTTCCTTCCCTGTTGCTCCCTATCTCGGGAAGTAGTTCCTTATCACTCTTAGGGCACAGAGAACAGAAGGAGAAGATCTGGGTTCTCAGAACCTGGCATATTGGAGCAGGGTCCATACAGAGCTGGCACTGAGATTATCATGGAGGGGACGCAGCGGCCTCAGTGAAGGGCCATTCTGAGGAAGGTTTGGACTGGAAGCAAACCGGAAGGAGTCTTGCCTTCTCTCCCTGCAGCCTCCCAGCCTTCCTTGAGCGCCCCCTAGTCTCAGTGTCTAGTGGGGCATCAGCGGCAAACGAAGCAGCGTGACCGTGGTTCTCAGTGCCCGCCGCAGCGGCATCCGAAGGCATCAAAGGAGAACAAGAAGGTGAGTGTGAGAGGCTATAACTTAATATCTGCAGCTTAATAACTGGCACAAAGGATTGTAGTGAAAAGACAAGTTTCTTTTCTTTCCTGCACCCCTCCGCCTTCATGTTTGTAACCATCCTCCAGACGAAAACAGAAGGAACAATTGTTTCTATGGAAGGTGCTTAGTCGCTTTAGTCACGTCCGACTCTTTGCAACCTCATGGACTGTAGCCAGCCAGGCTCCTTTGTCCATGAAATTCTCCAGGCAAGAATACTGGAGTGGGTTGCCATTTCCTACTCCAGGGGAATCTTCCCAACCCAGAGATGGAACCCACCATACCTCCTGCATTGGCAGGCGGATTCTTTACCACTAGCACCACCAGTGTTGTATCATTTTTTAATTGAAGTATAGTTGGTTTACAATTTTGTGTTAGTTTCAGGTATACAGCAAAGTGAGTCATATATATATATATATATATATATTCTTTTTGATCTTATCTTTTAAATCCCCTTGTCTCATCTTTAGATCTCCTGGCCTAATGGAGTTGTGGCTTCCATCATGCTATTGAAACTACTCTAATAGCCTTTCATAACTCTTTGTTTGCTAAATCCAGTGCTCATTTTAATTTTCTTTGGTATGCAATATCGTTGACAATTTCCTCCTTAAAACTCTGTCTGAAGCACGGTTTCTGTTTTTGTTTCTTTCTGTCCAGTGCCACCTTTTACTCTGCTTTCCCCACCCCTCTATCCCCCTTCCCCGACAAGGCTTCATGCTCTTTGGAGTTCTGGCTGAGATTCCTTTCTGTTTTCACCTTTTTTGGAGGGGGCGGGAGTGATCTTACCTAGTCCTCCAATTTTAGCTGCAACCTATACATCAATGGGTATCTATCTGTTTTGGTCACCCAGACTTTTTTCGTGAAATCTGATTGCATCTGTCTCTCTCTTGAATGGCTCTTCCTGAATGACCCATTGACATGTCAGATCTAAAACGTCCAGAACAAAACTCATTATCTTCTCTCCATGAAACCTCTTCTTCTTTCTGCATTCTCTTTCTTAAGCTAAGAATATCAGTGCCTATTAAATCACCCAAGCTAAAAAACATGCAGTCATTTTTGCAGTCATATATATATATATATATATATATCAGTGCTCTCACTGCTCAGTTGTTCAGTTGTGTCCTACTCTTTGCAACTCCATGGATTGTAGCCTGCCAGGCTTCTCTGTCCATGCAATTTTACAGGTAAGGATACTGTAGTGGCTTGCAATTTCCTTCTCCAGGGGATCTTCCCAACCCAGGGATTCAATCCGGGTCTACTGCATTGGCAGGCAGATTCTTTACCACTGTGCTACCTGAGAAGCCCATATCATCCACATCTTCTTTATTGGAAGAATAAGTATCTTCTTCATCCATTCATCTGGTGGTTGACATTTAGGTTATTGTCTGTGTCATCTCCCTCTTTCTTTGTCTGAGTAAACTAGTAATCCTGTGAGACCTAGATCAACTAACCTAATTGTGTGGAGTCTTCCTTGACTCATCCAGAAAAAGTTTTCTTTCCAGTATTTCTTTTTCACTTTGCATTTACTTGTATTAGCATTCATCCCTTTGGATTGCACTTATTCTTTTACATCTCTGTCTCCCACAACACACCTATGGGCTCTCCAATGGCCAAAGGCCTTGTTTTAATCATCTTTGTATATATAGTACCTTGCATACTGCCAGGAACATTATAGAAACTTAAAAAGCATTTGTTAAGTGAATGAATAATTGAAATGATTCTTGTGTACAAGGGAAAACCCTCTGGGAAGAAGCTGTAACCTCACCTCACCTAACTTTTCTATTCAAGAAAGCATATTGGAAAGAAAGTGAATGAGGATAATTATGAATTGGCTAAACAAATCACTTACAGACTTTCCTCTTAAAAATATTATTCAAACATATTACTTGTAGCACACCTCAAAACTAATTTGAGATATAATGATGTATCATAATTCCACAGCTGAGGATGGCTCTAAAAAGCCAGGGAAGTGCTTTTCCTGTTTCTCTGAAAATGTAGAGGTAGTGCTTTACTAGTTTTGGAATTAAGCCTTACATGTTCCTTTTAAAACTTTTTTTGGTCATGCTTTAGTGTTTTGCACATACACACACCCTGGAGCTTTTGATGATGGGTTCATTTTTACAAATCTAGTGCATATATCATTGTCCTTTCTCATAAATGCAGCCCTTCAGGTCAGCACTCAAGTGTACTGCAAGGGTGTTTGTATTCTATTTCTTGCTATACTTGTCCTATGTGTAAATAGCATTTTTGCCCTTCTAGGGTTGTCATTGCAGGTCCCTCAGAAGATCATGTAATTTTTCAAAGAAATAATGAAAATAACAAGTTTTTTTTTTTTTTTTTTGTTAAGAGAATTTAAGGGAAGAGTTTATAAGGTATTAATCTGTGTTTAGAGGCTCCAATGGCTCTTCAAACTCTAAATTCTGCAATTTTATGATGAAACTCTTGCTCTGGGATAAAGGGAAAACATAATTTCTTCTTCTATTTTACTTATTCTTCAAAATTTATTTTATTGAAGTATAGTTGATTTACAATGTTATATTAATTTCTGTTTTACAGCAAAGTGATTCAGTTATCAATATATATATTTTTCATATTCCTTTTTATTGTGGTTTAGTATAAGATGTTGAATGTAGTTTCCTATGCTATGTAGTAGGACCTTGTTTTATTTTTTCTTAAAGGAGAAACTGAGTCAACTAGACATGGCATAGAGAGTGCAGTCTTTGATTATTTTCACCTGTCCCTATAGAAAGTGAGACTCTGGCAGTACAATGCCCTCATCACACCTCTTACAGTGTTCACAAATAATGAGAATTTAAACATTTTGCGTTCTCACTGAAGTATATTCATGCAGCAGATTCTGAACCTTGAATCCTTTTGGTTTCTGAGAAGTGAGACTCCTTTCTTGAAGAGAAGCCTATTTTTCCTATGCTAGTTTATGTGTGAGAGGACACAGGCAAACCGTCTCTGGGTTTTTCTGATGTTATTCAGAAGGCTCTTAGAAAACTCACCTTGTTTCTTAAGGAAGAAAGTAAGAAAGTCAAGAATCTGTATGGAAATAAACAACCTGGAAAGATAAAACTCAGAGTCCCTTTCAAAAGAGGAAGGGCTAGCGCACAATATTAAAGGAACTGTTTTTTTCTTTTTCCTCCCTGAGAGAAGGCTGAAAGATGTCACCAAGTTTAATTAGGTCTTTGTATAATCAATCACCTCATTGTGCCCTATATTTGGAACTCTTAGGCTAAGTGCAATTTCTCTCCTATTAATAGGAACCATGCACAAGCAGGTGAGATTAAGAAGCGCTTTGCTCTGACAAGTCTGAAAAACATCGGACAGGACAAATAGTGGTCCATGTAAGTACCATCTAAGGAAACTTGGGCTGGAGCTCCCACACAAATTCAGCCCACAGGGAAAGGTCAGCAAAGGTGGGAAAACTACAGATCACACCTGCCATCTGATTATCAGGATTCCACCAAAGGAAGCTTAGAATCTTCCCTTTGGCAGTCTGATAAGAGCATAGCATTTGTGTTACATGATTTTATTGGGTACTGTGTGGAAGCTTAATAGACTTATTGCACTGAGAAAATGAAGGAAAATAGCTTGAATTTCACTATCCTAAAAAAAATATGATTTTTCCCAGTTTATTGTGGATATGGTGCAGGGTTTATGTTATGGGCATCTGCTGTTACTGCAGCAAGGAAATCTCCTCATGATGAAGTCAGTACGTTGGCATCAGTGAAGCGTGCATGTGTCTATCAAGTTTGGTATTCATCTCTGATGGCTTTTGGAAGCCAGAGAGCTCTTTTCAAGTCTAAACATTTTGTGAATGTTCTGCCTTTGACACTGCTGACCTTCTTAGTCCCCTTCTTGGTGGCCATATAGATCAGTGATCACGGTGACAATCTCATTTTGAGGACAGAGGAAAAGAATTATTACCAACCAGTGTGTCTTTTGACCTTCCCAGACCTACATAATGAAATGACTAGATTTCTTGGTACAGAAGAAATAAGAAAATTGGAATGGCCTTTTTTCTCTAGTTGTGTCCTGTAAAGGGCATATTGTTTATTTAAAACATTAGCATTAGATATTGCCCTGGGAAGAAAAGCAGAGGGAAAGTTAGAATTTGGTACCTTCCAGCTCTGCAGTGCCTTACTAGGTTAGTATGAAGAAACTATAAAAAGAAAGAACTGTCTTACTGTGGTTCATGGGTTACCTGTTGGTGAACCAGTCTCCCTTTCCTTAGAAGTATTTCTTTAGAATGTCATGGTTCACAGGACATGAAGAAGTAGGGATTAGTTCATTATATATATATATATATATATTTTCTTATTTTAATTTTCTTATTTTCCTTTTCTCTCTTTCCAGTATCTTCTTCTCCATCCCCTCGGCTTTTGGCATTCTTCATGTCACTTCCGACTGTGTTCACATGGGCATGGCTGGCTCATAATTTTAAACGACTAGTGCTAGGTGGATAAGCAAGTAGATTCTCTGTCCTGTGGTCTTCACTCCAAGCAATAATATTTTCAGTGCTTATCCTTAGATTATTTTTTATTATCCTTATTTTTTGCAACCTATCTGAACTTCTCTGGCCTACCCAAATCTCATCCTAGAAATCCCTGAAGACCTGGCTATTCTTTAAAATTTTAATTCTTATTTTTAGTTAAGTAGGGACTACATGGGCTTCCATGGTGGCTCAGACAGTAAAGAATCTGCCTGCAATGCGGGAGGCCTGGGTTTGATCCCTTGAGGAGGGCATGGCAACCCACTCCAGTATTCTTGCCTGGAGAATCCCTGTGGACAGAAGAGCTTGGTGGGCTATGGTGCATGGGGTCACAAAGAGTCGGACACAACTGAGCAACTAAGCACAGCACACAGCACAGGGACTACATATGTCTTCTGGTAGATAAGTATTTTTAATTCCACTATTTTGAAAGAAACAATGTATTGTAGAGGAAGGGGTGTTGACCTTGGTGTGTGTGTGCTAAGTCACTTCAGGTGTGTCTGACTCTGTGCAAACCTATGGACTGTCCCTTGTCTATAGCGTTCTCCAGGCAAGAATACTGGAGTGGTTGCCATGCTCTCCTCCAGAGGATCTTCTGGATCCAGGGATTGAACCCATGTCTCTTATGACTCCTGCACTGGTAAGTGGATTCTTTACCACTAGTGCCACCTGGGAAGCCCATTGACCTGGGAACCAGTGCTAATTTAGCTGTTAACTACCCATGTGACTTGGGTAACATTAGTTCAGTTCAGTCACTCAGTCATGTCCGACTCTTTGCAACTCAGTGGACTGCTGCACACCAAGCTTCCCTGTCCATAACCAACTCCTGGAGCTTGCTCAAACTCATGTCCATTGAGTGCTGCACTCAATATTCCAGCAAATTTGGAAAACGCAGCAGTGGCCACAGGACTGGGTAACCTTAAAATAGTCACTTATTCTCGATCGGTCTCAGTTTCCTTATATAAAAAGAAATATCCACATCAGTCTGTGTGGTTTTTAAATTGACATTCAATAGATAATTTACAATGTCAGAAATTTATCTTTCTTTTACACAGATTGCATCTGAACTGTGAAATTTGGTGCACGTCAGAGAGAATAGAGTATGTACTGGACAGGAGCAATTAGATATTCAAGCAGGAAATAAGTTGTGTGTGTTGTGTGTTTGTGTGTGTGTGCATGCAAAAGTGCATGTACAAGTGCACTATAATGCCTTTAAAAATGATGTTGTTTTTTTCATATTATATGAATAACACATGTTTTGTTTTGGTTATTTCTTGCTCTTTACAACCCCAAAACTTAGTGCCTTAAACAGCAACATTTTGTTTATCATCTTTTTGTGAATAATTTGGCCTCAAATGGATGTTTCTTCTGGTTCATATACTGAGACTGCAATAATCTTAGCCTTCACTGGGTTAGAGAATCTGAGATGGCTCCACTTCTATGCCTTGGAGGGCATGGCTGGAAGGCTGGACTCACTTAGGACACTGACAAAGTTGAGCCTCTTCTCTCCATGTAATCTTGGCTTTCCTCTCCATTTGTGATCTCTTTTTTTCAGTTTCTCCATGAGTTTTCTACATGGTGGCTCAGGGCTCCCAAAAGCACAAAATGGAAGCTTTTAGGACTTTCTAAATCTTAGACTTTGTAATTTACACACTGCCTCTACTGCTTTATTCTTTGGTTAGAAACAGTTACCCAGACAGCGAAGATTCACAGGCATAGTTCTCTGGGGATCATCTTAGGAGATAAGCTATTTTATACTCTTTATTTTAAAAAGAGGTTTGGAAAATGCAGAAAATTGTAAATAAGAAAATAAAATAAAAATTATCCAGGAATATTTTAAGATTTATTATGAAAAAAATTACAAAATAATATGCACCTTATAATACCACTTTGGATTAAAAATGTGTGCATGTGCATATAAGCAAAAAAACCTTCAAGAAGAAAACCAAGAGATTTAAAATAGTTATTTTTGTTTTGTGGGGTTATGAATGATCGTTAACTTCATATTTTTATTTTTCTCTATTTTCTAACATTTCAATAATGCATGTGCATTACTTGTGTAAAACATTGAATCAATTTAAGTCCCACCATCCATTGATAACCACTATTAATATTTGGTGGATTTCTTCCTACTCATTAAATGTTCTTTGAAACATGATTTTGCTTCTTATATCATGTTTTACTACATAGAGGTATTATGATTTATTTAATCATTTCCCCACTGCTGCACATTTAGGTGGTTTATTTATTTATTTATGTATTTGTGTATTGTTATTTTAAACAATATGATGAGCGTTTTGTTACATATTTGACTGTATCCTTTATAATTTTCTTACATTAAAGAAGTGAAGTTTTGAGGTGAAGGAATATGAATTTTCAATCTTTCAATAAATGTTGCCAAACTACTTTCCAGAAAGTTATGAAAATTTGTTCTACTGTTTCATTGGCTCTGGTAGAAGCCCTAATCTGAATCAGGACCAATAGTTGTTGTTGTTCAGTCACTAAGTCGAGTCTGATTCTTTGTGACCCCATGGACTGTAGCATGTCAGTCTGTCCTCCACTGTCTCCCAGAATTTGCTCAAATTCATGTCCATTGAGTCATTGGTGCAAATAGTTGTAGGTTAATTGAAAAAATTAAGGTAGGGAAAAATATATGTGTGTGTGTGTGTATGTGTATTTATTAATATATACACATACATGTATGTATGCACACATTGTAGCATTTTTATTTTAACTTAAGACTTGTTAATATGTATGTGTTCATTTGTTAGCCTTCTGCTTTATGGACAAGGATTTTTCTTTGAATATGCTTCCACTTACTCAATTTCACTTCTGTTTAGTGGTATGCTGATACACATTTAACAACCAACTCTCTGGAAAAAGAATAGCCCTGACTGTTGTGTTGATGCTTTCTGTGGTGTAAATACTCCCATTATGTTCACTTTTAAGCTACTACCATGGCACTGAAAGTAGAATGGAAAAGAAATGTGTGGTGGTAGAGCATTACATTATATTTCCACTCTACAACAAGAGTACGTGTAAATAAACTGAAGAATATAGATAACTGTAAAGTGTAAAATATAGGAAATGACTGATATTCAGTATTTAATAAGTTTGTTTTAAAATGTAATTTACTTAAATCTAAGTTTGTATCACTTAGTTATTAATGATGACAATGTTTAACAACAGGCCCACCAAATTACTGAAAACTTGATAATTGGCCCTTGTAAGCCAGTCCCAGCTGGCTCTTGCATACTACTGGTTTTGTCTTTCACTAAAACCACAGCATAATGCATTCTCTATGATTTCCAGTTTTGGTTTCTTTGAAGTAAAAGAGCAATTAAAAAAAAACACCTGTTATGAAATTTGAGTGTGGAGTCCTTCTGAATGTTTCTGACTCCTGTTCTCAACCAATCTTTGATGACTGTTTCACCCACATCTAATTTGACACCTTTTAAATTTTATTTACAAGAAAACTTTTAAAAAGCAATTTATCTTTATTGAATTGCAATTCAATTTTCATGGAAATAAATCTTTTTTCTCTTTGCACATATATACTATGATAACCATTTTATATAATACGCAAAGTAGAGCTGGCATCAACAAGCTTGTGAATAATTAATAATACTGGCTTTTAGTGAATGTATAACTCAGTTGATGGGAACAGAATTTACCAAGTATCCACAACCATGAGATTTTCCTGGTTATGTGTATTCAACATGCTATGGGAATGGAGATGAGTTAGGTAAGTGCTATATTTTGTACCCTGTTTCTTTTATCTGAAGGACAGTTCTTTAGTGAAATACCTGATAATGAGATGGATAATGCAGATTTCTACTCTGTTCCTTTCAGGGAGAATTTATTTTACTGATTTGCCCATGCTATTTCCCCCATGATCAAAAGGAATGATTTGTGAGGGCGTTAATGGGGCTTCCCAAGTGGTGCAGTGGTAAAGAATCCACCTGCCAATGCAGGAGATGCGGTTTTGATCCCTGGGTCAGGAAGATCCCCTGGAGAAGGAAATGGCAACCCATTTCAGTATTTTTGCCTGGGAAATCCTATGAACAGAGGATCCTGGCAGGCTACAGTCCATGGGGTCACAAAGAATTGGACATGACTGAGCACCACCATCCACCCCTAAGCAGAGTCACAGGGAAGGTGTGTTGAGGCAAATAGGCCCAGGAAACAATCACATCTCTGGTCCTATGCTTTTGGGGTCATTTCCACTGGGTTCTAGCCAACTGAGTTAATGAAGCTCTTAACATTATATTTCTCTTGACATTTGTTTCTTCTTCTACTTTATATTCCATTGAAGTGGTTATTAAGTCAAACAATGTGGAGGTAGGATGGTCCTCATAGAGCAACTCCAATTCCCTCATTTTACAGAATTTCTCTTTAGCAATCCTACTTTGGGGCATATATGCAGACAAAACCATAATTTGACTCCTAAGTTAATTTTAGAACTATTTACAATACCCAAGACATGGGAAACAACCTAAATGTCCATTTACATATAAATGGATAAAGATGATGTACTATCTATCGATCTCTCCATCCAATGGAATATTACTCAGTCATGAAAAATAATGAAATAATGCCATTTGCAGCTACATGGACAAACCTGAAGATTATCATACTAAGTGAAGTAATTCAGAAAGTGAAAGACAAATACATATGATATCAGTTATATGTGCAATCAAGTCTAAAATATGATACAAATGAACCTTTTTCCTATCTGTACCAAACAGGTACAGACTCACAGATATAGAGAAAAGACCTGTGGTTGCCAAGGGGAAGGGGTTGGGGAAAGAGATGATTAGGAGTTTGGGATTAGTGGATTAAAAGTATTTTATATAGAATGGATAAACAACAAAGTCCTATTGTATAACACAGGGAAATATATTCAAAATCCTGTAACTAAACATAATGGGAAAGAAAAAAATAGAATTTCTCTCAAACTCTGTCCTGGGTCCATGCTTCTGTTATGTTAATATGTGTATTTTAGGAACTTAGAGTTGTTTGGTAACAAAGAATTTCCTGCAGATGACCAGCATTTTGTGTTATGCATGTATCTGAATGGTACCCTCAAATATGTGCATGGATAATTGAGGATACTAATAGATAAGACACTGGAGAAGAATCTCCAGAGGTACTTATTAGAAACCTTGTTATCATGTTACAAAGGTAAACAAGACTCCACTAGGTAAAAATGTCAAGAGATATTTGTGAAACTTTCAGATTTCCTCTGAGTGTCAAGGTAGCCAAAAGACCAAAGGCAATCGGAAAGGTTAATGACTGTTCCTTTGTTTTAAGTAATTGTTGCCAGAGATGCCATTTCCTTCCTGGCTGGAGGCTTCTTCATGACCTTCATAAAAGAGGTTTAAGAATTGTTAGGACTTGAAGCATGCTCTTTGTGTCTGTGTTGCATACTTCTGTGATCCTCACATTTTTTTCCCTTGCTAACTCTATCAGGCCAGAGAACTAATTTCCATCCAGTCAAAAAAAAAAAAAAAAAAAACTTTATAGGCCATAGACATTTCAAAGTGTTGACTTTAATAATAAATTTCAACTGTTTCATCTATCAATGCTATTAAAATTCATCTTTCCAGGATCAGTATTTTAGAATTAGCTCAATAAGTTTGAACATTTTATCCTTTGACTTTTCCATACACAATTGCTAATTCAGTCTTATCATTATTCATGTCATTCTCTCCACCAGCTATTTTTTTCCTTATCAGTCATTCTTTTTAATTTTTGACAGTCAGGATTCTTTCAGAGTTAACCTGAAGTAAAGGTAAAGTTTTAGTACAGCTTAAAAGATTAGTCTAACCACTCTATAACACAGTCACAAGGGAACATAAAAAGTCATCCAGGCCCCTGCAGTGTTTGTGAGAGTAGATGCTCCCTGTTTATAGCCAGGGAGGCTTGCCAAGGGCAGCATTCTTCAGGACTAAGAAACAGGAAGAGACAGCCATTTGGGATGGCCTAATTGTGAGTCTCTTGAGACAAATTACATTATCTTATTCAATCCTGTGGCTTTGAGGGTATCAGAGTTACTTATCTACCAAGTCCCATAGTTACCAAGAAGCAGTGCCAGGATTCAAACTTGATTCTTTCAGGTGTTAAATTCATCTTGTTTTCCAATTTACAGTTACTGTGACCCTAGTAGAGAGGAAATGCTGCTTTGTGCTGCTTTGATCTGATTGTTTGATTTTGTAAAAGCAGATTTCCAAGTTTTCTTTATAATGACTCAGGCATTTCATTGGAGGTCTAGGCAAGATTGGTACCTGGGAGTCATAGGTCTGTTCATCTGCCCCATCTACTGAGTAAGCCCTGATATCCAGAAACTGGTCTGATGCTCTCAGCTAGGTCTTATTGAGGCAGGAGTTAGATTTCTCCATTCCCCCCACCCCTGACCCCCCCAACCCCACTCCCCAGCCCCCAGTAAAGCAGTTGGAAATTCATTCCCTATTGACCAAACGAAACTCCAAGACAAGAGTAGCAGGACAGTTAAGGGAGGAGGCTGGGCCCTGCTCAGGCCACATCTTTCTCAAAGTCAGGAGACCTCCCCGACCACACATGCATGGAAAAGGCTCATTGGAGGCTATACCCATATGCCTTTTTGGTAAAATCCATCTTTGCTAAGAGATTGCTGTGCACACATGGGAGGATCCTGAGATACGCCAAATATGAACTGTGAACTAGGGAATTAAAATGATTGGCCAAAGGAAATGTGGAAGAAATGCCCCATAAAAGTAATTCAAACTGCCATGAGGGTGTGACTCAGGGAGTCTCCCTCTGAGTCTGTCCATGTGTCTTTCCACATGTACTGTACTCTTTACTCTCCTAGTAAATACTTTACTTGCTTTGCTACTTTCTGTCTTTGTGGAAATTCTTTTCTGGAAAGCCGAAGGGCCAGGGCTCTTGTCACTGACCACTGGTCTAGTGCCTAGAATTTGGTGCTTTCACCACCAAGACCCAGCCCCAATCTCTGGCTGGGAACCCAAGCCCTGCTCCAAGCCGATGCAGGCCAGGGCCACTCGAGTTCATTATGTATACTACTTCACCTTGGACTGTAACTAACAGCTATATCTCATTGTGCTGTTGAAGAACATCACAGGACATGAACACCAACACAAGACAAAGTCACTTGGAGACTGTAATGGAGTGAGAACAAAACAAGGTTGCTGTGCAGCCCACACAACCCCAAATGCCTCCGTCTGTCTCAGCTACAGTGAGTGATATTTATTTACCAATTCCAGTTAACTCTTTAAAAATATATATTTATTTGGCTGTGCTAGGTCTTAGTTGCAGCTTGCAGATCTTCAGTCTTCTTTTCAGCATACAGGATCTTTAGTTGCAGCATATGAACTCTTAGTTGTGGCATGTGGTATCTAATTCCCAGCCAAGAAAGTGACCCAAGCCCCCTGTATTGGGAGTGCAGAATCTCAGTCATTGGACTGCCAGCGAAGTCCTGCCACTTCCAGTTAACTCTTGAACACCATGAGCTTGAACTGCATGGGTCCACTTATACGCAGATTCTTTTCCAATAAATATGTACTCCAGGGAACCCCAGGTGGTCCAGTGGTAGAAAATCTGACTTCCAATGCAGGGGATGCTAGTTCGATCCCTGGTTGGGGAACTCAGATCCCTCATGCCGTGGCTAAGCCTGTGTGCCACAGCCAAGACCTGATACAACCAAATAAAGTTTTTAAAAAAATGTACTCTAGTGGTATGTAATGTGCATGGGTTGACTCTGAGGATACACAATCCTGGACATAGAGGACTAGCTGTATAGTTATATGTGGGTTTTTGACCACACGGGGGCAGTGCCCCTAACCTCTACATGGTTCAAGGGTCACATGTATAGCCTTAACTTCATCCAGCCTGCTTACACTATAGATAAGATTTCTTGAGACACCCAGTCATAGAATTGTCTTGCTTTCTGATTGCTTCTAATCTAGAGGGAACTTCTGCTTCCTAAGACTTTCCCTTACTTTGCACATCCTAATCCCTGATTGTGTAATATGTTCTTTCTAACACCCTCTTCCTAAGATGTTCCCTTTGCTCTGTGTTCTCCTGCACCGTGCCAAGTAATGTGCCCAACTTGTTCAACACACAAGTGTGTTTTTGGTGGCCTTTCACTGAACAGAATTGACTCTAGGCTCTCAGGATATACAGGGACTGTTTGGCAGCCTACTTCCTTCTTGGAGTATCCAGTGAGCAGTTACCCTGATAGAGGTGGCCAGAACCCTCTCTCATCTAATTGGTGCTATGAGATAGAATCCAGGGTTTATTAATGGACTTTCAGTCCTGTTTTAAACTAAGCATTGTCAGCTATAGCTGCACAGTTGGATTTCTCCACAGGGGAGGGGCTCCCAGTGGAATGGCGCGGTTAATGCAAATAACAGCGGACATGTTGTCAGAAAACTTGGCTTCCAGCTTTGTTTCCATTGAAAAATAGCACTGTGAGCAGTGTCAAATTGTTTAACCTCCTTGGGTTTCAGGGTTTTAACTTTAAAAGGAGAGAGCTGGACAGTAGAAGTCTCTGAGGGTGCTTCTAGCTGTAACATTTGAAGATTTTTTATTTGAAATCCACTATGGAGATGTCATCTCTTCTCTCTAGTAGGTAATACCAGATCACTCTGAGGAGTTTTGTGATGTAAGTCACCCAAAATGCTCAATTCTAAAAAGATATCTGAAGTATATAAAGGTATAGTTTGTCATTTTCTTTACAAATATTTGCAGACAGATGGCTAGCACAATTGTTTCTGGTGTAGAAGCAGACATTGTTAAAATATAATAAGAACCAGATAAATCTATGGGGATTCTCTTAACTCTGTCTCCAGAGAATCAGTGCTAAAAAGTCAAATTAGTCATTTTTATTTAGGAGATATAAAAAGACATATGGTTTCATGCTGTACCAGCTGTCATAAAATTTTGGAGAAAAGTGTTACTTACAAAGCTTCTAGGGGGAATGTTTCACAGAAGTATTTTAACCTTTATAGCTTACAAAATCGATGGCTTCCTTTTTTGTAAACTATATTTTGGGCCTAAATTCTCTTTAACCACAAAGGTTTATCAGAAAAGAAAACATACAGCTAGGGGAAAAATAATGAGACTACCTTCTAGTGAAGTACCTGTTTATATGTTGCTTTTTTTATGGAGCTAGGATTTTTGTGTGAATCTAAAATGCATTGTGATGAAAGATATTCAAGGATTTGTTTTCAGGCAAAATAAGTATAATTTCTAGAAAGCTATGATCCACTGTTTAACCTTCATGCATAGTATGAATTACAATGGTAACCACAATGTGTACATACTTTATACGCATGCTTGAAAAATCCCTTCTCATATGCAAGGTCCTTCCGTTTTTGTGTGTGTGTCTTCTCCCTTATCATTATTGAATTGTATCTGTGCATGATTGTAGACTCAAAAGATCTTCCGTATACTGTAATTTATTCTTCTGACAATTTCTCTATTCTTTCTCATTTTCTCACTTCTTTTTCTTTCCTCCTTGTTTATTCACCTTGCAGATTCAGGTTTTTTGTTTTGTTTTTTCTTTCCCTTTTTCTTCTCTACTTTTTATTAAAAGAAACCAGACTTGTAAAAGAAAGGACAGGGTTTAAAACAGAAATCTAGAATCAGAGATTTACAAGTTTATATACAAGAATCTATCATGGCAATTGTGGTTGTCCTCGTGCCAGGAAAGAAATGTATAATAAATCACACAAGACTAGGTTAATGAGAAAGTTTCTGGAAATAATCAGAAAAGATAGTGGCGTTCTGAAAAACTAACAGTAGAAATTGAATTGTTACATATGAATGATGTTCATAGGGATAAATAATATTTGGAAGGTATTAATTAGAAAATCTATTGATTTTGCTTGCCTAAATTCCAAATTCAGTGTTAGGGTTGTCATAGCAACCTTAATACATTTCCTTGAAATAATTGGTTTTGCAATTGTAGAAAGCTTTTTATCAATTTTTATCATACATTACATATGGGCCTTTATGTCCTCAGTTTCCCTGAAACAAAATTTCATTTCATTTGTCATCTTTTTCATTATACTAAGACTAAATTGCATTTTCTCACACTGTACATAATATATTATCTACAAGTATCAGATAGTGCATTTGTTAGTTGACCTTTGCCATTAGGATTAGAGCAGTGGTCCCCAGATTTTCAAGGATGAAGATTTCTTGTACATATAAAAATAGTTCATAAGGCTATCTCCTCTTCACCCTTGCCTCCATGAAAATAGCTATCATTTTCTGTTTTTCTTTTATAATGTCATATGTGCTGTGCTGTGCTAAGTTGGTTCAGTCCTGTCCAACTCTTTGAAACCCTATAGACCATAGCCTGCCAGGCTCCTCTGTCCATGGGATTCTCCAGGCAAGAATACTGGAGTGGATTACTGTGCCCTCCTCCAGGGGATAATGTCCTATAGTTTCTATTAATGCAGGATTATTTTTAATGAATTTGAATTAATAACCATGAAAACTTCTGCATATATTAAAAATATTTGGTTAGTGGATTAGTATACACATGGATTGACAAGCTCTTCATAAGAACTGATTATCATCTATGATTCTCAGATTGAGAATCACTGGTTTAGAGCTTGATACCTCTCAACTCTCCCCTCCTTGCTTTTTGTTGATTTAATTCCTACAGTGGTTCTTGGGACTAACTTTCCTAACTGAGCCTGTAATTTTAGGTGGACTGTTCCTAAATTGGCAGCAGTATGGAATAGCATTTTTGACCACAATCCTTCTGTTTTTGCCTTGAAGTTTTTTTATGGGAGGGGGGCCTGGGAAGGGTGAACAAAATGGTTGCCAGTTAATGGGAAACTGCAAGGGTTGGGTGCCGTGTGGTTTTCAGCTGAAGCAGGGCATTTCCTGCACAAGAGAAAATGAGTTGAAAAGAACAGGATTAGAGAGCCAAGGAAAATTCTGTGGGGGATAACTTGGAGTTTAAACATTGAGAAAAGTGCAAACATTAAGTCCAGAGGTAGAATCAGTGTCAGGATTGCTGAGCCAGTTGTTCAACAGTTGAATTTGGGAAAGACTAGGGTAAAAACAGGAGTGAATATGGTACTATTTTTTATTCATTTACTTTTGAAATTGATCCAGATCTGGCTGTTTGTTTGTAATAAATGGTGAAGGGCTGATTGGCTTATTGTGCAATGTTTTCCATTTAATCTTCCAAAGTATTCTTCTCAGCAATAATTAGAAACTGGAAGGTCAGTTTGTTCTCCTTTTTATAACTGATAACCTTAAGGTTGGTTTGGTTATATCATAGGAAGCAGGGTAATAGGTGTTGGGACTGGAAAATCCATCTCCTGATGCATAATTCTCAAACCTACATTTTATACAGTTTTGGTACTATTAGTCCAAATTAAACCATTAACCTTTTCTTAAACCCTCTCCTCTGGGTTTTCCTTCCCACAGAAAAGAATCTGTTTTCTCTTTACAGGCTATTTAGACAACTGCATTTAGCTGTCATATGGCTCTGTGATCTCTACTCTGACCCTTCTTTCCTGGTGTAGAAGCTGAGGAAGGCTTGGAAGAGCTCCATAGGGCTGCAGCAGGAGTTAGAAGTATTCCTCTACCATAGCTGTGATATACTGTGGCAGTGGACAAATACCAAGCTATCTGAATATCAAGGGGCAAACCTAGCAAAGTGGGTGTAAAGGGGATGCCACATCAAGAATGCCAATGTGAAGTTAAATATTAATAGATTTCTTTGCTGCATCACTTATCATAGTATTTCATATGACAATTTAAGGTGTGACTTTCCTACATGGGGATAAGTTATGTCTTCTTTTCCAAACTTACTTGATCATTGACTCTTTGACTGTTTGTTAGTGTGTGTGGTAGGGATAATATCTTGCCAGACTTTAGTGTTCCACTAAACATGGCCTGGAGAGTGCTGCCTTAATAGACATAAAATTTAAAGTATAAGTTCTGCTCACTGTGTATTCATGTTATTTTTGAATGTGGAGAAGTGGATCTGCTTTAGAATGAGCAGAGCAAAACTAAGGTAATGTAATTTGTTAAGGTCTATGAGGTGACATGGCACATCCGTATGACATACTAAAGCTGTTGGATTTGCAGTGTTTCAGCCAATTTCAGGTAATTGGGTGCTAGGATAGTGGCCACAGTGAGAAGAGAGACATACCTGAGCCACCCTGGTCATCATGGCAGCTTCTCTATAAGTGTAAATAGAAATCCAAATCAATTTCAAACAAAACCTAAGTCATAGCAATGAGTTTCATAAAATTCACTTCTGAAATTCAAATGAATTCCTTTCCTTGAAGTACCACAAAACACTTTTAAATCCCCAAGTGTTCTTTTTTGTATTCAGATCTCTTTTAGCGATTGGATTTTTCTAACCCAAAGAAAAATCATCTGTTTACATTAAAAGGCACGGCTTACAAGTCCTATTTACATCACTCAAACTAGTAGGTCTGGAGGTGCTTTTCCCTAGGAGAATTTACAAATGCCATGGTCTTCTTCCCTTCTCTCTAGTCACCTTTCAAGGACAAAAGTCCTCTTAATTAAGAGTTTCAGCTTGTAAGGTGGTATGTTTCAGTTGTTGGAATTAATGTCAGTGTGCCTTCTGTGCACAGACATCTGTTCAGAACATGGGTTACCCTCTCATCCAGTTAATTTATACTTGCTGGACTTGGGTGCTCCTTTTCCTCTCTGAGAATGTCATTGTTGGCTGCAGGCAAACTTCCCAGTTAAGAATATCATTTTATTAAATCTGTGTCTACATTGTTTCCTTGATCTTTAGCAGGATGAAACAAGAGACCAGGTATGAAGAGCTCAATGTTAATCAACTTCCTTAAACAGATTCTGTAGCTGGGAATCTATGGCCAGCCTCCCAAGAAGGCAGAAAATCTTCTGCAAACCCAGTTGGGTTTGAGATGTGTTGATAAGAATCTCCTTTTCTCCCTCCAGTGCTTGACATTTGCCGGGATTTCCTTTGCTGAGAATTATTCTTTGGAACTTGAAGATTTCAATCTCTCCAAAGATTTTTACTAAAATGCAAATACCCGAGATAAGGTTATGATAAAGTTTCTTATTATCTAATAGCTTAACTGATTTGAGTTTGATTTTCTTGTCAAGTAGGATCCAGAGTAGGGATGCATCCAAGAATTGTATTTAACCTGAAGCTTAAAGAGGAGGGCTTTTTAAGGAAAAAGAATAAAGATTTACCAATTAAAAAAAATTAGATTAAGGTTCTGGGAAGGGATCCAGGCAAGTTTAGAGGCCCTAAAGTTTCATTGTGTGCACGCTTCGGTAGCTTCAAGGTAATCCACCTCTAGTCTAGAGTAGTGATTATCAAGCTTTACAGTACGTTAGCAGCATAAGGGGGAGATTCCTTACAAATGTAGATTCTCAAGGCCTACCCTTTGAGATTCAGTTTCAGTGGATCTGAGTCAGAGCCCAGGAGAATCTGAGATATATCCCACACTTGGAGAAACATTGTCCAGAAAAGCAGAACACAGAATTGGCTCTTGAGGGAAGGAGTAGGACCTTGTCACCCAGGAATGAGCAAGTAGGAAAAGGCCAAAGATAACTCAAAAATAAGGCAGTGGTATTCATTACTATATGGCTCCAGGGCCACATCCATAATCACTGTTGCCACATACGGCTCCTTTAGGTCTTATTTTCCTCTGCACTCAATATACAAATTCTCTCAGATGTCCCCCAAATGAATATAAACCACAAAATGTCTCAGTTTTGTCATTACATCTGTTTCTTTTGCATATCTAGGACAAAAAAAACAGGAAATTCCAGCTTTCTCACAAAGGATCATTTTTATTATTTTAAATCAATTTTTAAATTGATGTATAGTTGATTTATGGTGTATTAATTTCTGCTGTATAGCAAAGTGATTCAGTTATACACATACACATTCTTACATTCTTTTTTGTTATATTCTTTTCCATTATGGTTTATCATAGGATGTTGAATGTAGTTCTCTCTGTTATACAGTAAGACCTTGTTGATTATCCATTCTATATATAAAAACTTATATCTACTAACCCCAAACTCCATCCCTCCCCTAACTCTCTCCCCCTTGGCAAACACCAGTCTATTCTCTATGTCCTTGAAGGAATCATTTTTATTATTGAAACAAGGGCCCATATGCTGGTTTATGGTATATGCCTTTCTCAAAAATTTTCGAGGATAGGTGAAATCTCTGACATGACTCTCTGCATGGGGAACCCTATGTTTGTGTATAAATGGGAGATGATGAATGACTAGACAGGACAATGGACAGATGGGAAGTATACTTTACTTGTGGTTCAAGAGGTACTCTCCCATTCTTGGAAAACTGGATCAAAAGGCTGTTAAGAAACTTTCCCTAACATTTGGGGACAGCAGAGACTTCATAGTTATGTGCCCCTGGAGTATAACTGTTAAAAGTTGATGGCTATATGGATACAGGTATGTTGAAACAATACAATAAAGTGTAAATTGGACAATGTGGATGGTGAGTATAAGGACAATTAAAAAAAATAGAGCATGCCTTCCAGACACCAAATATTGGGTTGGTCAAAAAGTTCGTTTAGGTTTTTCCATAACATCTTACGGAAACCCGAACGAACTTTTTGGCCAACCCAATACTTCATGCATAATATCTTACTATGTGCTATAGGTTATAATAGTCTTGTAGATGTGGAACTAAGACCTTAGAGAAGCCTGCCTATATTCATGCAGTGAATAAATAGTAGAACTATGATGTTGAACTTAAGTTTGTCTGACTCGCAAAGTTCACTGTAGATGAAAGTGCTCGCTCTTGCTGGGCTCTCTTATACCACTAGGGACTAAATTTCTCCCTGTGGGAACATGATTGTGCTTAAAGAGATATGTATTTAGCTAGTATCACAGTAAGAGCCACATATGATAAGAAATGGTGCAGTTACTAAAGTCTGTTATCATTTGGTACTCTTATACACAAATCTGAGTTGCCTGCTGTATGCCAGAGTCATTGTATTACAGTTGTCCATAGCTCAGATGGTAAAGAATTTGCTTGCAGTGTGGGAAACCCAGGTTCGATCCCTGAGTCTGGAAGATCCCCTGGAGAAGGAAATGACAACCCATTCCAGTTTTCTTGCCTGGAGAATTCCATGCACAGAGGAGCCTGGCAGACTTCCATCCACGGGGCTGCAAAAATCAGACTCAACTGAACAACTAACATGCACACACATGTGTGTAAAAACAGAACCAAGAGAATGTGTACATATATGTAAAGAATTGTTATGAGGAATTGGCTGATATGATTATGGAGGCTGGCAAGTTGAAATTCTGTACTATGGGCCCACAGGTTGGAGAACCAGGAGAGCTGATGGTACACATGAAGTCCACGGGCAGTTTTCTGGAGAATTCTCTCTTGCTCGGGTAAACTGGACTTTTTCTTCTCTTCAAGCCTTCAATACAACTGATTGGATGAGGCCCAGTCAGATTATGGAGGGCAAACTGCTTTACTCAACAATCACTGATTTAAATATTTCTTTTCATCTAAGTGAAAAGAAAGTGAAAGTGTTAGTTGCTCAGTCATGGCTGACTCTTTGTGACGCCATGGCCTATAGCCTGCCAGGCTCCTCTGTCCATGGGATTCTCCAGGCAAGAATACTGGAGTGGGTAGCCATTCCCTTCTCCAGGGGATTTTCCAGACTCAGGGATTGAGCCCAGGTCTCCCGCATTGCAGGCAGAGTCTTTACCATCTGAGCCACCTGGGAAGCCCAATTTCATCCAAAACATCCTTCATATTGACTCATAAAAGTAACCATCATAGTCATCTAAATCACGGTCTTCCCATTTCCATTATGGAAGACCAGCTCTGGTGGGGCAATGGCCCTCCCAGAACGTACACTGGAATCAGGTGCCTGGCATATGGAAGCTTTTTGTAGTTGGCAGAGACCATTTGTTCCTGTTTTTCATTATTCAGAAACCTAGTAACGGTAGTTCATCAGGCACTCTGTCTATCAGATCTAGTCCCTTAAATCTATTTCTCACTTCCACTGCATAGTCATAAGGGATTTGATTTCAGTCATATCTGAATGGTCTAGTGGTTTTCTCCACTTCTTCAATGTCAGTCTGAATTTGGCAATAAGGAATTCATGATCTGAGCCACAGTCAACTCCTGGTTTTTTTCTTGCTGACTGTACAGAGCTTCTCCATGTTTGGCTGCAAAGAACATAATCAATCTGATTTTGGTGTTGACCATCTGGTGATGTCCATATGTAGAGTCTTTTCTTGTGTTGTTGGAAGAGGGTGTTTGCTATGACCAGTGTGTTCTCTTGGCAGAACTCTATTAACCTTTGCCCTACTTCATTCTGTACTCCAAGGCCAAATTTGCCTGTTACACCAGGTGTTTCTTGACGTCCTACTTTTGCATTCCAGTCCCCTATAATGAAAAGGACATCTCTTTTGGGTGTTAGTTCTAGAAGGTCTTGTAAGTCTTCAGAGACCTGTTCAACTTCAGCTTCTTCAGCATTACTGGCTGGAGCATAGACTTGGATTACTGTGATATTGAATGGCTTGCCTTGGAAACGAACAGAGATCATTCTGTCATTTTTGAGATTGCATCCAAGTACTGCATTTTGGACTCTTTTGTTGATCACGATGGCTACTCCATTTCTCCTAAGGGATTCCTGCCCACAGTAGTAGATATAATTGTCATCTGGGTTAAATTCACCCATTCCAGTCCATCTTAGTTCATTGATTCCTAGAATGTCGATGTTCACTCTTGTCATCTCCTGTTTGACCACTTCCAATTTGCCTTGATTCATGGACCTAACATTCCAGGTTTCTGTACAATAGTGTCGGACTTTGCGTCTATCACCAGTCATATCCACAACTGGGTGTTGCTTTGGCTCTGTCTCTTCATTCTTTCTGGAGTTATTTCTCCACTGATCTCTAGTAGCATATTGGGCACCTACTGACCTGGGGAGTTTATCTTTCAGTGTCCTATCTTTTTGCCTTTTCATACTGTTCTCAAGGCAAGAATACTTAAGTGGTTTGCCATTCCTTTCTCCAGTGGACTACATTTTGTCAGAATTCTCCATCATGACCCATCTGTCTTGGACATGAGAGTCCCTTGGACTGCAAGGAGATCCAACCAGTCCATCCTAAAGGAAATCAGTCTTGAATATTCATTGGAAGGACTGGTGCTGAAGCTAAAACTCCAATATTTTGGCTGCCTTATTTGAAAAACTGACTCATTTGAGAAGACCCTGAATGCTGGGAAAGATTGAAGTTGGGAGGAGAAGGGGCTGACAGAGGATGAGATGGTTGGATGGTATCACTGACTCAATGGACATGAGTTTCAGTAAAGTCTGGGAGTTGGTTTGGACAGGGAGGCCTGGCGTGCTGCGATTCATGGGGTAGCAAAGAGTCGGACATGACTGAGCGACTGAACTGAACTGAATAACAGTAGATTTCTTAAACTCCTGAGTGATTTCTGACATACTTTGTATCAATCACGGTGCTGAGATTTTCATAAGATTTTTTTCATAATACCTATGTCTCCCCTAGGGCTTACCCAGTGTCTCAGAGGTAAAGAATCCACCTGCCAATTCAGGAGATGTGGGTTTGAATCTCTGGATTGGTAAGATCCCCTGGAGAAGTAAATGGCAACCCACTCCAGTATTCTTGTCTGGGAAATCCCACTGATAGAGGAGCCTGGCCGGTTACAGTCTATGGTGTCACAAAGAGTCAGACACAATTTAGCAACTAAACAAGAAATGTCTCCCTTAACTGAACTACGAGTTATCCTATCAATAGAATATCACTTAATTTTACATTTTTGTGTATTTTATCACACTATTATAAGCTCTAATATAGGTAGTTCTAAAGACTTTGCATCCCTCCCCCCACCCACCACCAAAGCCACTAATTTGTAAGCCGTTTGATAGTGGGTTTGTTTCATTTATCTCTGTGTCCCTCATTGCATCTAGCCATAGATTTACTCACAGTAGATGCTAAAAGTATATTGGTTGGAATGGCTTGAAATTTTTTCCGGGGCTCCAAATAATGCTGACCAATGCCTGCTTGAAGCAAACTGGAAGATACATTTCTCATGAACTACACCTCTCATCAACTATAGCCTGATAAGTGAAGTGCTGGCATTTTCACTCTTGTTCCTTTAGCTCCCCCTAGTGGGAGGGTAGCAAAATCTCTTGGCTATAGGATTGTTTATACCATTCCTGCTAGAAACAGCCAACAGAAACCACCACCAACCTAAACACTAACCCTTTGTAGGAATTATATATATTTTACACTTTTTTTTACTTTGATCTAAGAACAAAAGTTTCTCAAGTTTCTAACAGGTCTATTCAGCCTGTGCTCAAAGCAGCTTAGATTATTGGGTGGGGGCAGATTTAATCAGAGAATATTGATATAAACCGTGGCATTCCTTGAGGCATGGACCCAGGCACTTCTAAAAAGAAAGCTATTTAGCTACTTCTTAGAACTTAAGTGGAGTGAACAACAAACATCTTTCCCTGTTTCCTGAGCTCCATCCTGCATTGCAGCTCAGCAGGGGAGCAGTGAAGTTGCTGCCTGGTGCCTCTGGCCCCAAGCATCTCCCACCTTTCTGCCTTACCCGCCTGAGACCTTAGCAGTACCTTCTGCTTTGGTTCTGACACGTAGGTCAGTTTGTTTCAGTCTGCCTGACTGATTTATTCTGCTTAAGAATCCCTTCAGCTTGTGCTTCTAGTAGTCTGTACTTCAGATAAAAAACAGTGCTTCTGATTTTCTCTATAGAAATTTCTCTATAGAAGTCATCATTCTTCTCTTTAATCCCAATGTTTTGAGGAGCTGTCTGGGTATTAAGTATGCATGTTTAATGATTTATATTCCTAGGACTTTGAATTATTTCTTAACTGTATCTGTTCTTTTATAGAAATTTATTTTATTTCCCTTCTTGTTTTTTTTTTAATTTATTTTAATTGGAGGCTGATTACTTTACAATATTGTAGTGGTTTTTGCCATACCTTGGCATGAATCAGATATGGGTATACATGTGTTCCCCATCCTGAAACCCTCTCCCAACTCCCTCCCCATCCCATCACTCTGGGTCATTCCAGGGCACCAGCCCTGAGCACGCTGTTTCATGCATCGAACCTGGACTGGCGATCTGTTTCACATATGATAATATATATGTTTCAATGCTATTCTCTCAAATAATCCCACCCTCGCCTTCTCCAACAGAGTCCAAAAGACTGTTCTATACATCTGTGTCTCTTTTGCTGTCTCGCACATAGGGTTATCATTACCATCTTTCTAAATTCCATATATATGCATTAGTATACTGTATTGGGGTTTTTCTTTCTGACTTACTTCACTCTGTATAATAGTCTCCAGTTTCATCCACCTCATTAGAACTGATTCAAATGTGTTCTTTTTATTTATTATTTTTTTCAAATGTGTTCTTTTTAATGGCTCAGTAATACTCCATTGTGTATATGTACCACTGCTTTCTTATCCATTTGTCTGCTGATGGACATCTAGGTTGCTTCCATGTCCTGGCTATTACAAACAGTGCTGTGATAAACATTGTGGTACACATGTCTCTTTCAATTCTGGTTTCCTTGGTGTGTATGCCCAGCAGTGGGATTGCTGGGTGATATGGCAGTTCTATTTCCAGTTTTATAAGGAATCTCCACACTGTTCTCCATAGTGGCTGTACTAGTTTGCATTCCCACCAACAGGGTAAGAAGGTTCCCTTTTCTCCACACCCTCTCCAGCATTTATTGTCTGTAGACTTTTGGATAGCAGCCATTCTGACTGGTGTGAGATGGTGCCTCATTGTGGTTTTGATTTGCATTTCTCTGATAATGAGTGATGTTGAGCATCTTTTCATGTGTTTGTTAGTGATCTGTATGTCTTCTTTAGAGAAGTGTCTGTTTAGTTCTTTGGCCCATTTTTTGATTGGGTCGTTTATTTTTCTGCAATGGAGCTGCAGGAGTTGCTTGTATATTTTTGAGATTAATTCTTTGTCAGTTGCTTCATTTGCTATTATTTTCTCCCATTCTGAAGGCTTTTTCACCTTGCTTATAGTTTCCTTTGTTGTGCAGAAGCTTCTAAGTTTAATTAGGTCCCATTTCTTTATTTTTGCTTTTATTCCCATTACTCTGGGTGGTGGGTCATAGATGTGTGATGTATGTGATGTATGTCGGAGAGTGTTTTGCCTACGTTTTTCTCTAGGAGTTTTACGGTTCTGGTCTTATGTTTAGATCTTTAATCCATTTTGAGTTTATTTTTGTGTATGGTGTTAGAAAGTGTTCTACTTTCATTCCTTTATAAGTTGTTGACCAGTTTTCTCAGCACCACTTGTTAAAGAGATTGTCTTTTCTCCATTGTATATTCTTGCCTCCTTTGTCAAAGATAAGGGGTCCATAGGTGCATGGATTTATCTCTGGGCTTTCTATTTTGTTCCATTGATCTATATTTCTGTCTTTGTGCCAGTACCATACTGTCTTGATGACTGTAGCTTTGTAGTATAGCCTGAAATCAGGCAGGTTGATTCCTTCAGTTCCATTCTTCTTTCTCAAGATTGCTTTGGCTATTCAAGGTTTTTTGTATTTCCATGCAAATTGTGAAATTATTTTTTCTAGTTCTGAGAAAAATATCATTGGTAGCTTGATAGGGATTGCAATGAATCTATAGATTGCTTTGGGTAATATACTCATTTTCACTATATTGATTCTTCAAATCCATGAACATGGTATATTTCTCCATCCTTTTTTGTCTTCTTTGATTTCTTTCATCAGTGTTTTATAGTTTTCTATATATAGGCTTTGTTTCTTTAGATAGATATATTCCTAAGTATTTTATTCCTTTTGTTGCAATGGTGAATGGAATTGTTTCCTTACTTTCTTTCTTTCTTTTTTGTCTTTGTTAGTGTATACGAATGCAATGGATTTCTTTGTGTTAATTTTATATCGTGCAAGTTTACAATATTCATTGATTAGCTCTAGTAATTTTCCGGTGGAGTCTTTAGGGTTTTCTATGTAGAGGATCACACCATCTGCAAACAGTGAAAGTTTTACTTCTTTTTTTCCAATCTGGATTCCTTTTCTTTTTCTGCTCTGATTGCTGTGGCCAAAACTTCCAAAACTATGTTGAATAGTAGTGGTGAGAGTGGGCACTCTTGTCATGTTCCTGGCTTTAGGGGAAATGCTTTCAATTTTTCACCATTGAGGATAATGTTTTCTGTGGGTTTGTCATATATAGCTTTTATTATGTTGAGGTATGTTCCTCTATTCCTGCTTTCTGGAGGGTGTTTATCATAAATGGATGTTGACTTTTGTCAAAGGCTTTCTCTACATCTATTGAGATAATCATATGGTTTTTATCTTTCAATTTGTTAATGTTGTGTATCACATTGATTGATTTGAGAATATTGAAGAATCCTTGCATCCCTGGGATAAAGCCCACTTGGTCATGATGTATGATCTTTTAAATATGTTGTTGGATTCTGTTTGCTAGAATTTTGTTAAGCATTTTTTTTACTCTATGTTCAGCAGTGATATTGGCCGGTAGTTTTCTTTTTTGTGGCATCTTTGTCAGGTTTCAGAATTAGGGTGATGGTGGCCTCATAGAATGAGTTTGGATGTTTACCTTCCTCTGCAATTTTCTGGAAGAGTTTGTGTAGGATAGTTGTTATGTTCAGTTCAGTTCAGTCACTCAGTCGTGTCCGACTGTTTGTGACCCCACGAATCGCAGCATGCCCAGCCTCCCTGTCCATCACCAACTCCCGGATTTCACCCAAACTCATTTGCATCGAATCGGTGATGTCATCCAGCCATCTCATCCTCTGTCGTCCCCTTCTCCTCCTGCCCCCAATCCCTCTCAGCATCAGGGTCTTTTCCAATGAGTCAACTCTGCACATGAGGTGGCCAAAGTATTGGAGTTTCAGCCTCAGCATCAGTCCTTCCAATGAACACCCAGGGTTGGTCTCCTTTAGGATGGACTGGTTGGATCTCCTTGCAGTCCAAGGGACTCGCAAGAGTCTTCTCCAGCACCACAGTTCAAAAGCATCAATTCTTTGGTGCTCAGCTTTCTTCACAGTCAAACTCTCACATCCATACATGACCACTGGAAAATCCATAGCCTTGACTAGATGGACCTTTGTTGGCAAAGTAATATCTCTGGTTTTTAATATGCTGTCTAGGTTGGTTATAACTTTCCTTCCAAGGAGTATGTGTCTTTTAATTTCATAACTTCAGTCACCATCTACAGTGATTTTGGAGCCCCCCAAAATAAAGTCTGACACTGTTTCCTCTGTTTCCCCATCTATTTCCCATGAAGTGATGGGACTGGATGCCATGATCTTAGTTTTCTGAATGTTGAGCTTTAAGCCAACTTTTTCACTCTCAACTTCCACTTTCATCAAGAGGCTTTTTAGTTCCTCTTCACTTTCTGCCATAAGGATAGGTGTTAGCTCTTCACTAAATTTTTAGTAGAATTCAGTTGTGAAGCCATCTCGTCCTGGGCTTTTGTTTGCTGGAAGATTTCTGATTACAGTTTCCATTTCCATGCTTGTGATGGGTCTGTTAAGATTTTCTATTTCTTCCTGGTTCAGTTTTGGAAAGTTGTACTTTTCTAAGAATTGGTCCATTTCTTCCAAGTTGTCCATTTTATTGGCATATAGTTGCTGGTGGTAGTCGCTTGTGATCCTTTGTATTTCTGTGTTGTCTGTTGTGATTTCTCCATTTTAATTTCTAATTTTGTTGATTTGATTCTTCTCCCTTTGTTTCTTGATGAGTCTGGCTAATGGTTTGTCAATTTTATTTATCTTCTCAAAGAACCAGCTTTTAGCTTTTTTGATTTTTGCTGTGGTCTCTTTTGTTTCTTTTGCATTTATTTCTGCCCTAATTTTAAGATTTCTTTCCTTCACTAACCCTGGGGTTCTTCATTTCTTCTTTTTCTAGTTTCTTTAGGTGTAGAGTTAGGTTATTTATTTGACTTTTTTCTTGAGGTATGCCTGTATTGCTATGAGCCTTCCCCTTAGCACTGTTTTACAGTGTCCCATAGGTTTTGGGTTGTTGTGTTTTCATTTTCATTCGTTTCTATGCATATTTGGTTTCTTTTTTGTTTCTTCTGTGATTTGTTGGTTATTCAGAAGAGTGTTGTTTAACCTCCATATGTTGGAATTTTTAATAGTATTTTTCCTGTATTTGACATCTTACTGCATTGTGGTCAGAAAAGATGCTTGTTTTGAATTTACCAAGGCTAGATTTATGCCCCTAGATGTGTTCTATCCTGGAGAAAGTTCCATGTGCACTTGAGAAAAAAGGTGAAATTCGTTGTTTTGGGGTTAGATGTCCTATAGATATCAATTAGGTCTAACTGGTCCATTGTATCATTTAAAGTTTGTGTTTCCTTGTTAATTTTGTGTTTAGTTGATCTATCCGTAGGTGTGAGTTTGGTATTAAAGTCTCCCACTATTATTATGTTATTGTTAATTTCTTCTTTCATACTTGTTAGCATTTGTCTTACATATTTTGGTGCTCCTATGTTGGGTGCATATATATTTATAATTGTTATATCTTCGTCTTGGATTGATCCTTTGATCATTATGTAATGTCCTTTGTTGTCTCTTTTCACAGCCTTGATTTTAAAGCTTATTTTATTTGATATGAGTATCGCTACTCCTGCTTTCTTTTGGTCTCTATTTGCATGAAGTATCTTTTTCCAGCCCTTCACTTTAAGTCTGTATGTTTCCCTTGTTTTGAGGTAGGTCTCTTGTAGACAGCATATATAGGGGTCTTGTTTTTGTATCCACTCAGCCAGTCTTTGTCTTTTGGTTGGGGCATTTAACCCATTTACATTTAAGGTAATTATTGATAAGTATGATCCCATTGCCATTTACTTTGTTGTTTTGGGTTTGAGTTTGTACACCCTTTTTGTGTTTCCTGTCTAGAGAAGATCCTTTAGCATTTGTTGGAGAGCTGGTTTGGTGGTGGTGAACTCTCTCAGCTTTCGCTTGTCTGTAAAGCTTTTGATTTCTCCTTCATATTTGAATGAGATCCTTGCTGGGTACAGTAATCTGGGTTGTAGGTTTTTCTCTTTCATCACTTTAAGTATGTCCTGCCATTCCCTTCTGGCCTGAAGAGTTTCTATTGAAAGATCAGCTGTTATCCTTATGGGAATCCCCTTGTGGGTTATTTGTTGTTTTTCCCTTGCTGCTTTTAATATTTGTTCTTTGTGTTTGATCTTCGTTAATTTGATTAATATGTGTCTTGTGGTGTTTCACCTTGGGTTTATCCTGTTTGGGACTCTCTGGGTTTTTTGGACTTGAATGACTATTTCCTTCCCCATTTTAGGGAAGTTTTCAGCTATTATCTCCTCAAATATTTTTTCATGTCTTGTTTTTTTGTCATGCCTTTCTTTTTGTCTTGTTCTTCTTGGACTCCTGTGATTCGAATGTTGGGGCATTTAACATTGTCCCAGAGGTCCCCTGAGGTTGTCCTCATTTCTTTTAATTCTTTTTTCCTCTCTGTTTCATTTATTTCTACCATTCTATCTTCTGCCTCACTTATCCTATCTTCTGCCTCCGTTATTCTACTGTTGGTTCCCTCCAGAATGTTTTTGATCTCATTTATTGCATTATTAATTATTGATTGACTGTTTTTTATTTCTTCTAGGTCCTTGATAAACACTTCTTAAATCTTCTCAACCCTTGCCTCCTGGCTATTTATCTGTAATTCCATTTTGTTTTCAAGATTTTGGATCATTCTTACTATCATTATTCTGAATTATTTTTCAGTTAGACTCCCTATCTCCTTCTCTTTTGTTTGGTTTGGTGGGCATTTATCATGTTCCTTTACCTGCTGAGTATTTCTCTGCCTTTTCATTTTGTTTAGATTTCTGTGTTTGGGGTGGCCTTTCTGTATTCTGACAGTTTGTAGTGGTTCTTTATTGTGGAGTTTCCCTGTGGGTGGGGTTGGAAGAATGGATTTGTCAGGGTTTCTTGGTTAGGGAAGATTGTGTCGGTGTTCTGGTGGGTGGAGCTGAATTTTTTCTCTCTGGAGTGCAATGAAGTGTCCAGTAGTGAGGTTTGAGGTGTCTATGGGTTTGGTGTGACTTTGGGCAGCCTGTATATTGAAGCTCAGGGCTATGTTCCTGCGTTGCTGGAGAATTTGCCTGGTATGTCTTGCTCTGGAACTTGTTGGCTCTTAGGTGATGCTTCGTTTCAGTGTGAGGTATGGAGGCTTTTGGATGCTCTCTTATCAATTAATGTTCCCTGGAGTCAGGAGTTCTCTGGTGTTCTCAGGTTTTGTGCTTAAAACCTCCTGCCTCTGGTTTTCAGTCTTATTCTTACAGTAGCCTCAAGACTTCTCCTTCCATACATCATCGATGATAAAACATCTAGGTTAATGGTGAAAAGATTCTCTACAGTGAGGGACACCCAGAGAGGTTCACAGGTACATGGAGAAGAGAAGAGGGAGGAGGGAGATAGAGGTGACCAGGAGGAGAAAGGGGGGTATCAAAAGGAGAGAGAAATATCTAGCCAATAATCAGTTCCCTAAGTGTTCTCCTCATCCCGGAACACACACAGAGATTCACAGAATTGGGTAGAGAAGAGAAGGGGGAGGGAGGAGATAAAGGTGACCTGGGGGAGAAAAAGGAGAATCAAAGGGGGAGAGAGCAATCAAGCCAGTAATCACACTCCTAAGTGAAAATGGGTACTGAAGATTGGATTCTTAAAGGTACAAAATTGATAACAAATACTAAAAAGCAAAGATTAAAAATCTAGAGTAGAGGTTAGACTCAAAAATACAATATTAAAAAAAATCACGAAAATTATAAAAAATATATATGAAGTTTGTTTTAAAAATAGGGTCCTTTTTTTTGCAAGGTAATAGGTTATAAAAATGAAAATTAAAGGAGTAGTAGAGGACTTTAAAATTTTAAAAATTAATATTAAAATAAATTATAATAGTAAAAATATATCTAGGAATTATTCTGGAGCTGTTGTGGGCAGTGTGGGGTCAGTTCAGTTTCAGATAGTTCCTTGTTCTAGCTTATACTTTTCAAGATCTATAGGCCCCTTCCAGTGTAGCTGGCGCTAACTACAGGGATTTAATCTGTTGCACCTGTCATTTCCAAAGCTGTTCCCTCTGTTTATTTTGGCTTCTTCTCTTTGCAGGTCTCTTCAGTGTCTAATTTCCACCCTGACACAAGGGGGCAAAGGTGGTCACTTATTTAGGTTCACTTGTTCAGTGGTGGTGTGGGGAGGGAAGAACACTGCAAACAAATGTCAGTGGTGTGTGTGGGGAGTGCTCGCAGTCGCGGTCACACTGGGTTTGCCCCTGCTCACGGCATGTGTGTTTTCCCAGTCTACAGTGCTTGGGTTCCAGGTTGCTCTGCATGGGAACTGTCTAAAGCAGGCCCTGGCTGGCGTGTACTTCCCAGGTCTAAGCCACTCAGGTTCAGGTTCTCAGGTACTTCCCAAAGGCGCAGACTCAGCTGGGCCTGTGTTTTCTGCCCTTCCCAAGTCCGAGCAGCTCAGGCGACCAGGCGCTTGGCGAGCACACTCTCCTGAGGTGGCGGGTGTGTCTTATCACCTCCCTGGTCCCAGCTGCTTGGTTTCCTGGGTGACAGAGGGTGCCTGTGTCTCTTCTGGGGAGCTGATCTATGGCTGTGACCCTCCTGGTGGATGTCAACCGTCCAGAATCCCAGGAAGTCTTGGTTAGCAACCAGAAGCCTGATTGCAGTTCGGTAGAGGATGCCGTCTTTTGGGCCGAGTTTACCCCTTTCTGGCTCTGGCTGCCGCTGGCCTGCTTCCCTGCCTCTGGCGGTGGATGGGGCGGTCTGTAGCCAGCTAGCTCTCCTCTGGCATTCGCTCAGTCCTTTGTTCTGTGAGTGGGCCGGCAGTGCCTTAAGGTTAGAGATATTCGCAGGATGGTTCTCTCTCTCTCTCCCTCTCTGTTTTTTGTTTTTTTTTTTTCCTCTCTCTCTGGCTATCCCACAGTTTAGGTTGCTGTCTCACATTAGCTCCCTCAGAGTGCCCTCAGGGCATTCAGGCCCGGTCCTGTGCCTCCCTGTTCAGCCCCCACTTGCTGGTGGCAGATGCAAGCATCTGGGCTACTTTTCTGCTGGGAGTTGCTGTTAGGCACGCAATCTGTGGGTTTTATTTATTCATTTTTCCCTCCTGGTTATGTTGCCCTCTGAGATTCCAAAATCTCAGACCTGCTGGTGAGAGGGTCTCCTGGTATTTGAAAACTTCTCTTTTAAGACTCCCTTCCCAGGACGGGTCTCTGTCCCTAGCTCTGTTGTCTCTCTATCTTTTATATTTTGTCCTACCTCCTTTTGAAGACAATGAGCTGCCTTTCTGGGTTCCTGATGTTCTCTGCCGGCGTTCAGAAATTGTTTTGTGGAATTTTCTCAGCGTTCAAATGTTCTTTCGATGAATTTGTGGGGGAGAAAGTGATCTCCCTGTCCTATTCCTCTGCCATCTTAGCTCACCTCCTCCTAGAATTTTAGAAATATTAAAAATAATGTAATAAACTTTTGCAATGCCTGTTTTCAAGAGGCTGATTGCAACATTTTTTTCTTTTTTAAACTAACTGATGCACAGACCTACACATTCCCCAAATATATAGGGTAAAATCTTGAAATGGAAAAATGTTCCTTTTTGGCTGTGAGCAAAATAACTAACTATCTCCCCACTGATCCATACCAGTGAATGTGATGCCCCTTAGCTTTTCTGAGGTTATGCATAACTCGTGTCTCTCCAGCTTCATAAACTGTGGAATAGGCTTTCTGGAGAGAAAAAACTGAGAGTGAATGTTATAACATGAATCAGCCATGGCTACAAATTTGATGTAGTGTTTGTTAGAATTGACAGCAAAAGGCAACATTAATCCATATACTAGTGCAGTAATGGCTTCATTTCAGCCCTTTGCAGCTATGTGACAAAATACATTTGTGTTTTCATTTTATTTCAGTGTGAGCAGACAACATGGCACCTTTTGAGACATGACATAGGTTTGAAGCAGTACAGTTTATACCTTCTTCATTAGAGAAGCATTTGAAGGTTAGGACTTTAGTCTTACAACCTAGAAACAGTAAACATAAAATCATATGGTATGGATAAAAACTATCATGTATGGTTGGCTCACTTAACTGGATTTCTGTGTCCCCACTTTTGGTTGTATCCTGCTTTGTCAGGGTCTCTTCTGTACTCTTGGACAAATGATAGGATTTTATTTTCTACTTTTCTTAGATGAATTGTGTGGGATTTGATTGTACATTGCTAAATTTACCTAGGAGTTAAGTATGTATTCTCCTCTTCATTTAAGCTGTGATTTCACATTTGATTACCATGAGATAATTACAGATGGAAGTTCTGTGATCAGTGGAGAACACAATCAACAATTTAGAAATTTTGTTACAGGTCATTACACCCTCATATTTATTGGAGAAGAATAGTACAAACTAGCAGTGGTAGCTTTTCCAGAGAGAAATTCATAATTGTCTAAATCTCTTCATACTGAAGCTTTTTTTGGCAATGATGGAGGAGTAAGGGATATTTACTTTTTACTCCTCTATAAACGTGTCATTTGTTCCAGATGTCCATTTATGATAAATGCTTGACTTGACTTAAAAAAAAAAATGTGTATACTTTTCAGTGTTGATAACTGATTTAACAGAGAATACGTGGTAGCAAAGAGTCAGACATGAATTCAGTTCATTTCAGTTCAGTTCAGTTCAGTCACTCAGTCGTGTCCAACTCTTTGTGACCCCATGAATTGCAGCACACCAGGCTTCCCTGTCCATCACCAACTCCCAGAGTTCACCTAAACTCATGTCCATTGAGTCGGTGATGCCATCCAGCCATCTCATCCTCTGTCGTCCCCTTCTCCTCCTGGTCCCAATCCCTCCCAGCATCAGAGACTTTTCCAATGAGTCAATTCTTCGCATGAGGTGGCCAAAGTATTGGAGTTTCAGCTTCAGCATCAGTCCTTCCAAAGAACAGCCAGGACTGATCTCCTTTAGAATGGACTGGTTGGATCTCCTTGCAGTCCAAGGGACTCTCAAGAGTCTTCTCCAACACCACAGTTTAAAAGCATCAGTTCTTCGGCACTCAGCTTTCTTCGCAGTCCAACTTTCACATCCATACATGAGCACTGGAAAAACCACAGCCTTGACTAGACAGACTTTTGTTGGCAAAGTAATGTCTCTGCTTTTGAATATGCTATCTAGGTTGGTCATAACTTTCCTTCCAAGGAGTAAGCGTCTGTGTGCTATTGTTAGTTTGTGTTATTTTGTCAACTTGTGTTTGAGGGGCTACTTAGGTCCTCTTGTATCTGTGGAGGGCTTTTTGACCCAACAGTTAATTAGTACTTGTCGGAGAAGACAAGTATTTTAGCCTGGATACTTATGCCATCTTTGGACAAGTGGTAGATTAGAGTCTTTGTCTAATTGACAGCTGTCCACAGCACATAGTATATAGATGACAGAGTAAATTTCAGACAAGTAATAGTAATACGGAAATGCAGTGTAGGGGAGGAAAAATAATTTTTCTCTTTCTAGGTTCCTGGCTGAGACCACCCCCTCCCCCTTAATAAAGGACAGATCAACAAGAAAAAAGCAAATAGAATTTTAATTACATGTATACTTCTTGTACACACGGAGATACCCAGGAAAACTGACTTAACTCTGAAATGGCCAAATACTATCTCTGACTAAAGACAAAAGAAGATGTTGGGAGTGGGGAGTCAATTATAGGAGTTGACCAGGAAAAGCACAGTAAAGGGTAAGGTTATTATGCAGATTGAAGTCAATGCCTTCTCCATTGATTAGAGTTTCTAGAGATGTGGTCATTCATCTCCTCCTGGTACAGAGAGGGAGATTACAAATGGAGAGTTCTTTTATAAATATTAATTTCCCCCTCAAAAGGGTAGCTTCTGCTGTTTTCAAAATTCTCCTGTGTTTGCACTTAAAAAAAAATTCAGCATAAAATAATCCTTATGTCAAAGAGCCATATATCACAGTGACAAATTTTGCTCCCCCTAGTCCTGCCTTTGAAATCTCCCTGGGAAGTTTTACAATCCAGAAGCCAAGTTGACAGATTGCTTCATCTCTTTGAACCAGTTTCTCACTTCTTGAGAGTAGGTCAGTTCAGTTAAACAGTTGTGTCTCATTTTAGGAGACAAGTGATGCAGCTGGGCTCCCAAAGTTAGGCCTATATTGTGTAAGAAGTCAGGTATTTAATAAGAGGAATTTCTAAGGAAACAAAGGCTAATGATTGGCACAAATTATAAGTCCAGTGTCTGAGTCCTGAGAGCTGCGAGCTGAGAAGATTTCTAGATGTCAGGCTCGAAGCGTCTTTAGTTGGAGTGAGCCCAGGCAGTGGCAATTTGACAGATTTTCCTGGTTTGTAGTTTGAATGTTTCTGACAATATCATTGGGTAAAGTTTCTGAGAAGCTCATGCAGCAACAGGCATGAAGAAAATTATATAAAAATACGTTATTATAGTGATTTTACAGAAGTTTATATCAACTCATCTAGCTTCAGTTTGCAGGGCTTCAGAAAGAAAGGGCAACTTTAGTTTTCAGTGATTCCAAGTCAAAAAGGTGGGAGAAAATTGGAGATGTTAGTTTGGAGATACATATTTGAGGAAACTAGAAGAATTTAGGATCCAGTCTAGTTTATAAGTAAATAACAAAATCTCAGATACAAAGAACAGCTCTAGAATCTAATGTCCAGAAAGGTATGCTATTGAAACATAAGTTTTCCTCTCTAAAATTACCCTCATTTCTACCAAAGATAGCCAAATTAAGACTAATTTGTTTGGCAAACTAAGGTTAGATTCAATAAAATTGGTCTGGTTATTTACATAAGTATAATAAGCATAATGATTGATCATTTAGGCTCTTTTAAGTATATTATGCTGGAACTTTTCATAAGGAATGTCAGACTGAACTGTTAACAGGCTCGCAAGGCTAGGAAGTGAACGCAAATACTTGTCATAAAACTTTGTGTACAATACCTATAGATTTGGGTGAATTCCTCTCTTCTTAAGGTTCCATCCTCAAGTATCCTGAGGTTTCTACAACTGCCAAGAAATGACGTTTCTTACTCACTCTATAAGACTGCTGGGAACTCTGTAGGGACGGTTGCTGCTGCTGCTGCTGCCAAGTCACTTCAGTCGTGTCCCACTCTGTGCGACCCCATAGACGGCAGCTCACCAGGCTCCCCTGTCCCTGGGATTCTCCAGGCAAGAACACTGGAGTGGGTTGCCATTTCCTTCTCCAATGCATAAAAGTGAAAAGTGAAAGTGAAGTCGCTCAGTCGTGTCTGACTCTTAGTGACCCCATGGACTGCAGCCTACCAGGCTCCTCTGTCCATGGGATTTTCCAGGCAAGAGTACTGGAGTGGGGTGCCATTGCCTTCTCCGTGTAGGGACGGTACCAGACTGTTTTTCCAAGGGCCTTTAGTGACTCCATAAAGTCAGCATGAGTTCCTTAAAACTGTCATATCTGAATCTCTGTATACCTGTCTCAAATATGGTATTCCAGTCAAAGCCTTGTAATATAACCAAATGTTTCTAATTGTGTCTTGTTTCAAGTACAACAGATTCTTATTGAATGTATGCAAATAAATATATTGCCATGAAAAGAATATTTAAGGACTTTCCTGGTGGTTCAGATGGTAAAAGCGTCTGTGTACAATGTGGAAGACCCGGGTTCGATCCCTGGGTCAGGAAGATCCCCTGGAGAAGGAAATAGCAACCCACTCCAGTACTATTGCCTTACAATTACAACAGATTCTTATTGAATATATGCAAATAAATATATTTCCATGAAATATTTAAGGGTTTCTGAAAGCTGGAGGGCTCAGGTAGGGAAAAAAAGTAAATATTTTGTCTTTGTTCACAAAGATATATTTTATCAAATTTTTGATAGCTTAAGAGAAAAGAGAAAAAGGCTTCTTAAGATCTGGAGAAGCAAAACATTAGAGAACCAAAACATTAGAGAACCAGCAGTAAAACAAAAAGCCACAAAAATTAGGTATCATCCTCATTAGTTCATTCAGTCTCATGTAATGAATTCTTATTGATCTTGATCTTTTGTTAGTAGTTTTACGGATTCAGTTTTTCCTTGGAGTTCTGAAAACTCTTACTTAGTTCAGTTTTATGTTCTTAAGGTTATCAGAACCCTGTATTTGTTGAAAGTTCTTTCAATGAATCTTCTTGAAGGTAAGGCGCTTTTTTTTGAAGGAATATTTTTGTAAAAGTATCTGTGTAAAACAATAACTCTGTGTAAATGACAAAATACTTAAAAATTGCCATGCTTAAAGATCTGATGAGAGTTCATTGTAATATAGTTGACAAGGAAATTTGGTAATTTCTTTAACATACAACATTTTAAGATAATAACTAGATTATGACTGATCAACATTATATACAAAAAAAGATCTTTATGACCCAGAGAACTATGATGGTGTGGTCACTCACCTAGAGCCAAACATCCTGGAATGTGAAGTCAAGTGGGCCTTAGGAAGCATCACTACAAACAAAGCTTGTAGAGATGATGGAATTCCAAATGAACTATTTCAAATCCTGAAAGATGATGCTGTGAAAGTGCTGCACTCAATATGCCAGCAAATCTGGAAAACTCAGCAGTGGCCACAGGACTGGAAAAGATCAGTTTTCACTCCAATCCCCAAAAAAGGCAATACCAAGGAATGTTTAAACTACTGCACAATTGGACTCATGTCACATGCTAGCAAAGTAATGCTCTCCAAGTGAGGCTTCAACAGTACGTGAGCTGTGAAATTCCAGATGTTCAAGCTGGATTTAGAAAAGGCAGAGTAACCAGAGATCAAATTTCCAACATCCATTGGATCATTGAAAAAGTAAGAGATTCCAGAAAAACATCTATTTTTGCTTTATTGACTATGCCAAAGCCTTTGACTGTGTGGATGACAAAAAACTGTGGAACATTCTTAAAGAGATGGGAATACCAGACCACCTTACCTGCCTCCTGAGAAATCTGTATGCAGGTCAAGAAGCAACAGTTAGAACTGGACATGGAACAACAGACTGGTTCCAAATTGGGAAAGGAGTATATCAAGGCTGTGTATTGTCACCCTGCTTATTTAACTTATATGCAGAGTACATCATGCGAAATGCCAGGCTGGATGAAGCAAAAGCTGGAATCAAGATTGCCGGGAGAAATATCAATAACCTCAGATATGCACATGACACCACCCTTATGGCAGAAAGTGAAGAAGAACTAAAGAGCCTCTTGATGAAAGTGAAAGAGGAGAGTGAAAAAGTTGGCTTAAAACTCAACTTTCAGAAAACTAAGATTATGGCATCTGGTCCCATCACTTCATGGCAAATAGATGGGGAAACAATGGAAACAGTGACAGATTTTATTTTTCTGGGGCCCAAAATCACTGCAGATGGTGACTGCAGCCATAAAATCAAAAGATCCTTGGAATAAAAGCTATGACCAACCTAGACAGCTTATTAAAAAGCAGAAACATTACCTTGCCTACAAAGGTCTGTCTAGTCAAAGTTATGTTTTTTCCAGTAGTCATGTATGGATGTGAGAGTTAGACTATAAAGAAAGCTGAGTGCCAAAGAATTGATGCTTTTGAACTGTGGTGTTGGAGAAGCCTCTTGAGATTCCCTTGGACTGCAAGCAGATCCAACCAGTCCATCCTAAAGGAAATCAGTCCTGAATATACATTGGAAGGGCTGATGCTGAAACTGAAACTCCAATACTTCGGCCATCTGATGCAAAGAACCGATCCATTGGAAAAGACCCCGATGCTGGAAAAGATTGAAGTGGGAGGCAAAGGGGACAACAGAGGATGAGATGGTTGGGTGACATCACCGATATGAGAGACATGAGTTTGGGTAGGCTTCAGGAGTTGGTGATGGACAGGGAAGCCTGTTGTGCTGCAGCCCATGGGGTTGCAAAGAGCTGGACGTGACTGAGTGACTGAACTGAGCTGAACATTATATCAGAACATATCAGACTTCCAGGTATTACATACAATTTCTGGAATCCTTATAGACAAAAAAGATATAAAGGGGGCTTAGTGTCACTTCTTATTTGACATTACTTTCCATGTAATTTAACATATCAATAAGCTCAATTAGTGTTAAATCTTCTGTTTTACACCATGACAGAACAAATTTTTTGAAATGTTCTGGGGGCCCTCTGGGAAAATTGAAGTTTGTTTGAGGTCAATAAAGACTTCATTTAGAAATTGATTTGGCAAAGTTTGTAGAAAATATTAAAGAGTTTTGGACACATGCCTAAATGGGATCACAGATCATTGTGAAACAATACTCAGTTATCCAGTTAATCAAAGTGATGAGGATTTCAAAAGCAATATGAAAGGGTATATAATTGTAAGCAAAATTTAACTCTTTTAATATTAAGAAAACTCAGTTTTCCTAAGTAACTGAAGACATGATAGAAACAACACAGGAAATTATTTTGACTAAAAAAAAAAAAAGCTTTGCTTTCTAGGTAGATATTGCTTTAAAAGGTAAAGAAACTTTCACCGACTGTTACAAAAGCAGACCAAAAGTCTAAGAAAACTTTGACCTCTTAACAGAGAAAGCTAAATTCTAATTTTTTACAGGCTTACTTTTGATATTGACTCATTCATTTTACCCTTAGGCAATTCTGACATATCAAAACAAGAAAAATCCTTTCCAAAAACTCCTTTTAAAAATAAGCCTTCAACTTTTTTTTCTTTCAACAAAGATATATCCCCATTCTTCATACCTTCTATTACTGAAAACATCAGTTCAGTTCAGTTTAGTCGCTCAGTCATGTCCGACTCTTTGTGACCCCATGAATCGCAGCACGTCAGGCCTCCCTGTCCAAACCAACTCCCAGAGTTCACTCAAACTCACATCCATCGAGTTGGTGATGCCATCCAGCCATCTCATCCTCTGTGTCCTCTTTTCATCCTGCCCCCAATCCCTCCCAGCATCAGAGTCTTTTCCAATGAGTCAACTCTTCGCATGAGGTGGCCAAAGTACTGGAGTTTCAGCTTCAGCATCATTCCTTCCAAAGAAATCCCAGGGCTGATCTCCTTCAGAATGGACTGGTTGGATCTCCTTGCAGTCCAAGGGACTCGCAAGAGGCTTCTCCAACACCACAAAAGCATCAATTCTTCAGCACTCAGCCTTCTTCACAGTCCAACTCTCACATCCATACATGACCACAGGAAAAACAATAGCCTTGACTAGACGAACCTTTGTTGGCAAAGTAATGTCTCTGCTTTTGAATATGCTATCTAGGTTGGTCATAACTTTCCTTCCAAGGAGTAAGCGTCTTTTAATTTCATGGCTGCAGTCACCATCTGCAGTGATTTTGGAGCCCAGAAACATAAAGTCTGACACTGTTTCCCCATCTATTTCCCATGAAGTGGTGGGACCGGATGCCATGATCTTCGTTTTCTGAATGTTGAGCTTTAAGCGAACTTTTTCAACTCTCCACTTTCACTTTCATCAAGAGGCTTTTGAGTTCCTCTTCACTTTCTGCCATAAGGGGGATGTCATCTGCATATCTGAGGTTATTAATATTTCTCCTGGCAATCTTGATTCCAGCTTGTGTTTCTTCCAGTCCAGCGTTTCTCATGATGTACTCTGCATATAAGTTAAATAAACCGGGTGGCAATATACAGCCTTGACGTACTCCTTTCCTAGTATGGAACCAGTCTATTGTTCCATGTCCAATGCTAACTGTTGTTTCTTGGCCTGCATACAGATTCCTCAGGAGGCAGATCAGGTGGTCTGGTATTCCCATCTCTTTCCGAATTTTCCACAGTTTATTGGTATCCACACAGTCAACGGCTTTGGCATAGTCAATAAAGCAGAAATAGATGTTTTTCTGGGACTCTCTTGCTTTTTCTATGATCCAGTGGATGTTGGCAATTTGATCTCTGGTTCCTCTGCCTTTTCTAAAACCAGCTTGTACATCAGGAAGTTCATGGTTCACGTATTGCTGAAGCCTGGCTTGGAGAATTTTAAGCATTACTTTACTAGCGTGTGAGATGAGTGCAATTGTGTGGTAGTTTAAGCATTCTTTGGCATTGCCTTTCTTTGGGATTGCAATGAAAACTGACCTTTTCCAGTCCTGTGGCCACTGCTGAGTTTTCCAAATTTGCTGGTATATTGAGTGCAACACTTTCACAGCATCATCTTTCAGGATTTGAAATAGCTCAACTGGAATTCCATCACCTCCACTAGCTTTGTTTGTAGTGATGCTTTCTAAGGCCGACTTGACTTCACATTCCAGGATGTCTGGCTCTAGGTGAGTGATCACACCATCGTGATTATCTGGGTTGTGAAGATTTTTTTGGACAGTTCTTCTGTGTATTCTTGCCACCTCTTCTTAATGTCTTCTGCTTCTGTTAGGTCCATACCATTTCTGTCCTTTATCGAGCCCATCTTTGAATGAAATGTTCCCTTGGTATCACTAATTTTCTTGAAGAGATCTCTAGTCTTTCCCATTCTGTTGTTTTCCTCTATTTCTTTGCATTGATCCCTGAAGAAGGCTTTCTTATCTCTTCTTGCTATTCTTTGGAACTCTACATTCAGATGCTTATATATTTCCTTTTCTCCTTTGCTTTTCACTTCCCTTCTTTTCACAGCTATTTGTAAGGCCTCCCCAGACAGCCATTTTGCTTTTTTGCATTTCTTTTCCATGGGGATGGTCTTGATCCCTCTCTCCTGTACAATGTCATGAACCTCATACCATAGTTTATCAGCACTCTATCTATCAAATCTAGGCCCTTAAATCTATTTCTCACTTCCACTGTATAATCATAAGGGATTTGATTTAGGTCATAGCTGAATAATCTAATGGTTTTCCCTACTTTCTTCAATTGAAGTCTGAATTTTGCAATAAGGAGTTCATGATCTGAGCCACAGTCAGCTCCTGGTCTTGTTTTTGCTGACTGTATAGAGCTTCTCCATCTTTGGCTGCAAAGAATATAATCAATCTGATTTTGGTGTTGACCATCTGGTGATGTCCATGTGTAGAGTCTTCTTTTCTGTTGTTGGAAGAGGGTGTTTGTTATGACCAGTGCATTTTCTTTGCAAAACTCTATTAGTCTTTGCCCTGCCTCATTCCATATTCCAAGGCCAAATTTGCCTGTTACTCCAGGTGCTTCTTGACTTCCTACTTTTGCATTCCAGTCCACTTTAATGAAAAGGACATCTCTTTTGGGTGTTAGTTCTAAAAGGTCTTGTAGGTCTTCATAGAACCATTCAACTCCAGCTTCTTCAGCATTACTGGTTGGGGCATAGACTTGGATTACTGTGATATTGAATGGTTTGCCTTGGAAACGAACAGAGATCATTCTGTCATTTTTGAGATTGCATCCAAGTACTGCATTTCGGACTCTTTTGTTGACCATGATGGCTACTCCATTTCCTCTGAGGGATTCCTGCCCACAGTAGTAGATATAATGGTCATCTGAGTTAAATTCACCCATTCCAGTCCATTTCAGTTCGCTGATTCCTAGAATGTCGATATTCACTCTTGCCATCTCTTGTTTGACCACTTCCAATTTGCCTTGATTCATGGACCTGACATTCCAGGTTCCTATGAAATATTGCTCTTTACAGCATTGGACCTTGCTTCTATCATCAGTCACATCCACAGCTGGGTATTCTTTTTACTTTGGTTCCATCCCTTCATTTTTTCTGGAGTTATTTCTCCACTGATCTCCAGTAGCATATTGGGCACCTACTGACCTGGGGAGTTTCTCTTTCAGTATCCTATCATTTTGCCTTTTCATACTGTTCCTAGCAATACTTTCTTTGTATACAGAGATGTTCCCTTATTAATTCTCACAGTTTTAATTACATTTATGAAAATTCATTAACCTTGTTGTTGTTCACTTGCCCAGTTGAGTCTGACTCTTTGCGATCTCATGGACTGCTACACACCAGGCCTCTTTGACTGTAAGCATCTCCTGAAGTTTGCACAACTTCATGTCCATTGCATTGGTGATGCCATCCATCTATCTTATCCTCTGATACCGTCAATCATTCCCAGCATCAGGGACTTTTCCAAAGAGTCAGTTGTTTGCATCAGATGACCAAGATAATTTACCTTTAGAAACTTTAATTTATAGTGAAAACTAAAGAGTAAAAAATTATGGATTGTCTGTTACACCAGTGTTTTTAGATTGGAAAATTTATAAATACATACATTCAAAATGTACTGTTTCTCATAGTACAGTCTTTCAATGTGGCACAGGAAATGTTTACCATTAATAATATACCTGAATATCTTTAGTTACTCTGTAATAGAAAGTCAAAAGTAGATAAACCTATGCTTAGTAATAAATATTTCACTATTTTATGTTATTTTATTTTATTTGGAAATTATCTAGATATTCAGTAAATTTCCATTATTTAAATTAACTTAGCAAAGCTCCAAAGTTTCAAGTTACTAAAAAGATTTTGGATGTTATTTTTAGTTAAAAATACTGTTCACCATTCTTGAGAGTCCCTTGGACTGCAAGGAGATCCAACCAGTCCGTCCTAAAGGAAATCAGTCCTGAATATTCATTGGAAAGACTGATGCTGAAGCTGAAACTGTAATACTTTGGCCACCTGATGTGAAGAATTGACTCATTTGAAAAGACCCTGTTGCTGGGAAAGACTGAACATGGGAGGAAAAGTAGATGACAGAGGATGAGATGGTTGGATGGCATCACCGACTCAATGCACATGAGTTTGAGTAAATTCTGGGAATTGGTGATGGACAGGGAGGCCTGGTGTGCTGCAGCCCCTGGGGTTGCAGAGTCGGACATGACTGAGCGAGTGAACTGAGCTGACCATAAAGCATAATTACTGTGGCTTAAAAATCTTATCCCATTTGCATGTGTGCTAGAGTCCCTTGGACTGCAAGGAGATCCAACCAGTCCATCCTAAAGGAGATCAGTCCTGGGTGTTCATTGGAAGGACTGATGCTGAAGCTGAAACTCCAATACTTTGGCCAGCTGATGCAAAGAGCTGACTCATTTGAAAAGACCCTGATGCTGGGAAAGATTGAGGGCAGGAGAGAAGGTGACGACAGAGGATGAGATGGTTGGATGGCATCACTGACTCAATGGACATGAGTTTGGCTAGGCTCCAGGAGTTGGTGATGGACAGGGAGTTCTGGCGAGCTGCAGTTCATGGAGCCACAAAAACTTGGACATGACTGAGTGACTGAACTGAACTGAACTGAAGACGCGTTTGACTCTGTACAATCCTATGGACTGCAGCCTGCCAGGCTCCTCTGTCCATGGGATTCTCTAGGCAAGAATCCTGGAGTGAGATGCCATGCCCTCCTCCAGGAGATCTTACCAACCCAGTGATTGAACCTGTCTCTTACATCTACCTGCATTGGCAGGTGAGTTATCTAAATCATTTGCTCCCAAAAATTATGTTTAGACTACTCACGAAAATTCATGAAACATTAGACAAAATCAGCCATCACTCCAAGCTATTTTTCTTGCTGAAAAATTTTGTGAAATATAAAAGATGAACATATTTGATTAATGAATCCATGCAGAATAAAAGTTGTATGTCTGCATTATATTCAGTGTCGATAACTCTAAAGTGAAAGTGAAAGTTGCTCAGTCATGTCCCACTCTTTGTGACCCCATGGACTATAGAATCCACGGAATTCTCCAGGCCAGAAGAGTGGAGTGGGTAGACTTTCCCTTTTCCAGGGGATCTTCCCAACTGAGGGATCGAACCCAGGTCTCTCCAATTGTGGGCAGATTCTATACTGGCTGAGCCACCAGGGAAGCCCAAAGACATTCCTATTTGGGTTAAACCAACAAACTCAAACTAGCATTTATTTACCAAAATCATTGTAGATCATGTGAACTTGAAAAACATTAGGGTTACATTCTATGCTTCTGAGAGTTTTAGAATATCCAGTCCAAGCACTTGCCCTCAGTCCAACAAAATAGAACTCTTTATAAGTATAGATTACTTTTATCAGTGCTGTTTGGAGGTAGAAAAATTTTACACATCTATAACATACATATGTAGATACATTGACACACATACACAAGGACACTATAGTTCCTAATATTTTTTGAAAAGTTGTTTATTTGTTCATTCCCTAATCAGTTCAGTTCAGTTGCTCACTAGTGTCCTAGTGTTTGTGACCCTGAAGACTGCAGCACACCAGGCTTCCCTGTCCATTACCAACTCCTGGAGCCTACTCAAATTCATGTCTATTGAGTAGGTAATGCCATCCGACCATCTCATCCTCTGTCTTCACCTTCTCCTCCCACTTACGATCTTTCCCAGCATCAGAGTCTTTTCCAATGAGTCGGTTCTTCACATCAGGTCGCCAAAGTATTGGAGTTTCAGCTTCAGAATCAGTTCAGTTCAGTTCAGTCGCTCAGTCGTGCCCAGCTCTTTGCAACCCCATGGACTGCAGCTCGCCAGGCCTCCCTGTTCATCATCAACTCCCAGAGTCCACCCAAACCCATGTCCATTGAGTCAGTGATGCCATCCAACTATCTCATCCTCTGTCATCCCCTTCTCCACCTGCCCTCAGTCTTTCCCAGCATCAGGGTCTTTTCAAATGAGTCAGTTCTTCCAATCAGGTGGCCAAAGTATTGGACTTTCAGCTTCAACATCAGTCCTTCCAATGAACACTCAGGACTGATCTCCTTTAGGATGGACTGGTTGGATCTCCTTGCAGTCCAAGGGACTCTCAAGAGTCTTCTCCAACACCACAGTTTAAAAGCATCAATTCTTCAGCACTCAGCTTTCTTCACAGTCCAACTTTCACATCCATACACGACCACTGGAAAGACCATAGCCTTGACTAGATAGACCTTTGTTGGCAAAGTAATGTCTCTGCTTTTGAATATGCTATCTAGGTTGGTCATAACTTTCCTTCCAAGGAGTAAGTGTATTTTAATTTCATGGCTGCAATCACCATTTGCAATGATTCTGGAGCCCAGAAAAATAAAGTCTGACACTGTTTCCACTGTTTCCCCATCTATTTCCCATGAAGTGATGGGACCAGATGCCATGATCTTAGGTTTCTGAATGTTGAGCTTTAAGCCAACTTTTTTCACTCTCCTCTTTTACTTTCATCAAGAGGCTTTCTAGGTCCTCTTCACTTTCTGCCGTAAGGGTGGTGTCATCTGCATATCCTGAGGTTATTGATATTTCTCCCGGCAATCTTCATTCCAGCTTGTGCTTCTTCCAGCCCAGCGTTTCTCATGATGTACTCTGCATAGAAGTTAAATAAGCAGGGTGACAATACACAGCCTTGACATATTCCTTTTCCTATTTGGAACCAGTCTGTTGTTCCATGTCCAGTTCTAACTGTTGCTTCCTGACCGGCATATAGATTTCTCAGGACGCCAGTCAGGTGGTCTGGTATTCCCATTTCTTTCAGAATGTTCCACAGTTTTTTTGTCATCCACACAGTCAAAGGCTTTGGCATAGTCAATAAAGCAGAAATATATGTTTTTCTGGAACTCTCTTGCTTTTTCCATGATCTAGTGGATGTTGGCAATTTGATCTCTGGTTCCCCTGCCTTTTCTAAAACCAGCTTGAACATCTGGAAGGTCACCGTTCACGTATTGCTGAAGCCTGGCTTGGAGAATTTTGAACATTACTGGCGTGTGAGATGAGTGCAATTGTGCGGTAGTTAGAGCATTCTTTGACATTGCCTTTCTTTGGGATTGGAATGAAAACTGACCTTTTCCAGTCCTGTGGCCACATATAGTGCAGCCTTGAGGCAGAATTCTGGTTCCTTATCAGGGAATATACACAACAATATCTTTGAGCTCTTCTGCAGGAACTAAGGACCCCACCCAGGTGGAGCTTGGTAATTTCAAGCTGAGCACTAGTTTCTTGGAGCACCAGCCTGTTACCTCACTGCCAGCCAATCAGAAGAAAGTCACACAATGTGATCTGTCACCTTAAATTTTGAGTATAAAAACTTCTACCCAAAAACCATTGGGGAATTTGGGTATTTTGAGCATTAGTCACACATTCTCCTTGTTTGGCCCTGGAATAAACCTTTCTGTGGTCCAAATTCTGATGTTTTGGTTTCTTCAACTTCACTGTGTGTTGGGTACATGAACTTGCATTCAGTAACAGCAGTACTTTGGAGAAGGAAGTGGAAACACACTCCAATATTCTCACCTGGGAAATCCCATGGACAGAGGAGCCTTGTGGGCTACAGTTCATGAGGTCACACAAGAGTCAGACATGACTTAGCAGCTAAACAACAACAGCAGTACTTGTCTCAATCTGCTTCCAAAGGCCCCATATCTTCTCCCTCTCAATATGAGAGAGGTTTATTCACCATAATATCCCCAGAAACTAGCCTATTTGATATTTATTAATTGTTGAAAGAATGAGAAACATTAAGAAACTATAAGACAAAAGTGGAGAGAGTAAGAGGTCAAGAGACTAACCCTATTACTACAAAGTAGTGAGACTGGATTTATTATTTTTGTATTACTGAGGGATTGTCTCCAAGAACAATTTAATAACGACTTAAAAGGTATTTGAACTATGGCAATAGCATTTTAAGTGTTGGCCCAATGTGATTACACACTGGAACCAGAAATCAAATTTCAAACATCCGTTGGGTCATCGAAAAAGCAAGAGAGTTCCAGGAAAACATCTATTTCTGCTTTATTGACTATGACAAAGCCTTTGACTGTGTGGACCACAAAAAAAAAAAAAAACTCTGGAAAATGCTTAAAGTGATGGGAATACCATACCACCTGACCTGTCTCTTGAGAAATCTGTATTCAGGTCAGGAAGCAACAGTTAGAACTTGGCTTAGAACAACAGACTGGTTCCACATCAGGAAAGGAGTACATCAGGGCTGTCACCCTGCTTATTTAACTTATATTCAGATTACATAGTGAGAAACACTGGGCTGGATGAAACACAGGCTGGAATCAAGATGGCCAGGAGAAATATCAATAACCTCAGATATGGAGATCACACACCCTTATGGCAGAAAGCAAAGAGGAACTAAAGAGCCACTTGATGAAAGTGAAAAAGAAGAGTGAAAAAGTTGGCTAAAAACTCAACTTTCAGAAAACAAAGATCATGGCATCTAGTCCCATCACTTCATGACAGATAGATGGGAAATAGTGGAAACAGTGACAGACTTTATTTTGGGGGGCTCAAAAATCACTGCAGATGGTGACTGCAGCCATGAAATTAAAAGACACTTGCTCCTTGAAAGAAAAGTTATGACCAACCTAGATAGCATATTAAAAAGCACAGACATTACTTTGCCAACAAAAGTCCTTCGAGTCAAAGCTATGTTTTTTTCCAGTTGTCATGTATGGATGTGAGAGTTGAACTACAAAGAAAGGTGAGGACTGAAGAATTGATGCCTTTGAACTGTGGTGTTGGAGAAGACTCTTGAGAGTCCCTTGGACTGCAAGGAGATCCAACCAATCCATCCTAAAGGAAATCAATTTTGGATATTCATTGGAAGAACTGGTGCTGAAGCTGAAACTCCAATACTATGGCCACATGATGTGAAGAACAGACTCATGTGAAAGTCCCTGATTCTGGGAAAGGTTGAAGGTAGTAGGAGAAAGTGATGATGAGGATGAGATGGTTGGATGGCATCACCGACATGATGGACATGAGCTTGAGTAGGCTCTGGGATTTGGTGGTGGACAGGGAAGACTGGTGTTCTGCATTCCATGGTGTTGCAAGGAGTCGGACACGATGTTTGAACTGAAGGGAATGTGATTACTTTTAAGGAAAATCCTCATTTCTTATTTTTTTACTGAAATGGAAGACTTTATTTTATTTATTTATTTATTTATTTGAATATAAATTTATTTAATTGGAGGCTAATTACTTTAAAATATTGTATTGGTTTTTCCATACATTGATATGAATCCACCACGGGTGTACATGTGTTCCCCATCCTGAACTCCCTTTCCACCTCCCTCCCCATCCCATCCCTCTGGGTCATCCCAGTGCACCTGCCCCGAGCACCCTGTATCATGCATCAAACCTGGATTGGCAATTCGTTTCACATATGATAATGTACATGTTTCAATGACATTCTCCCAAATCATCCCACCCTTTCCCTCTCCCACAGGGTCCAAAAGACTGTTCTATACATCTGTGTCTCTTTTGCTGTCTTTCTAAATTTCATATATATGCGTTATTATACTGTATTGGTGTTTTTCTTTCTGGCTTATTTCACTCTGTATAATAGGCTCCAGTTTCAGCCACCTCATTAGAACTTATTCAAAAGTATTCTTTTTAATGGCTGAGTAATACTTCATTGTGTATATGTACCACTGCTTTCTTATACATTTTTCTGCTGACAGACATTTAGGTTGCTTCCGTGTCCTGGCTATTATAAACAGTGCTGCCATGAACATTGGGGTACTGTGTCTCTTTTCAATTCTGGTTTTCTCAGTGTGTATGCCCAGCAGTGGGATTGCTGGGTCATATGGTAGTTATATTTCCAGTTATTTAAGGAATCTCCACACTGTTCTCCATACTGGCAGTACTAGTTTGCATTCCCACCAACAGTATAAGAGGGTCCTCTTTTCTCCACACCCTCTCCAGCATTTATTGCTTGTAGAGTTTTGGATCGCAGCCATTCTGCCTGGCGTAAGATGGTACCTCATTGTGGATTTGATTTGCATTTCTTTGATAATGAGTGATGTTGAGCATCTTTTCATGTGTTTGTTAGTCATCTGTATGTGTTCTTTGGAGAAGTGTCTGTTTAGTTCTTTGGCCCATTTTCTGATTGTGTCATTTATTTTTCTGGAACGGAGCTTCAGGAGATGCTTGTATATTTTTGAGATTAATTCCTTGTCAGTTGCTTCATTTACTATTATTTTCTCCCATTCTGAAGGCTGTCTTTTCACCTTGCTTATAGTTTCCTTTGCTGTGCAGAAGCTTTTAATTTTAATTATGTCCCACTTGTTTATTTTCGCTTTTATTTCCAATATTCTGGGAGGTGGGTCATAGAGGATCCTACTGTGATTTATGTTGGAGAGTGTTTTGCCTATGTTCTCCTCTAGGATTTTTATAGTTTCTGGTCTAAGGTTTAGATCTTTAATCCATTTTGAGTTTATTTTTCTGTATGGTGTTAGAAAGTGTTCTAGTTTCATTCTTTTACAAGTGGTGGACCAGTTTTCCCAGCAACACTTGTTAAAGAGATTATCTTTTCTCCATTGTATATTCTTCTTTGTATGCCTCCTTTGTCAAAGATAAGGTGTTCATAGGTGCGTGGATTTATCTCTGGGCTTTTTATTTTGTTCCATTGATCTATATTTCTGTCTTTGTGCTGGTACCATATTGTCCTGATGACTGTAGCCTTGTAGTAGAGCCTGAAGTCAGACAGGTTGATTCCTCCAGTTTCATACTTCTTTCTCAAGATTGCTTTGGCTATTTGAGGTTTTTTGTATTTCCATATATATTGTGAAATTATTTGTTTTAGCTTTGTGAGAAATACCGTTGGTAACTTGATAGGGATTGCATTAAATCTATAGATTGTTTTGGGTAGTATACTCATTTTCACTATACTGATTCTTCCAATCCATGAACACAATATATTTCTCCATCTATTTGTGTCTTCTTTGATTTCTTTCATTAGTGTTTTATAGTTTTCTATATATATGTCTTTTGTTTCTTTAGGTAGATACATTCCTAAGTATTTTATTCTTTGCGTTGCAGTGGTGAATGGAATTGTTTCCTTAATTTCTTTTTTTGTTTTCTCATTGTTAGTGTATAGGAATGCAAGGGAATTCTGTGTGTTGATTTTATATCCTGCAACTTTACTATATTCATTGATTAGCTCTGGTAATTTTCTGGTGGAGTCTTTAGGGTTTTCTATGTAGAGGATCATGTCATCTGCAAACAATGAAAGTTTTACTTCTTCTTTTCCAATTTGGATCCCTTTTATATCTTTTTCTCCTCTGATTGCTGTGGCCAAACTTCCAAAACTATGTTGAATAGTAGTGGTTAGAGTGGGCATACTTATCTTGTTCCTGACTTTAGGGGAAATGCTTTCAATTTTTCACCATTGAGGATAATGTTTGCTGTGGGTTTGTCATATAGAGCTTTTATTATGTTGAGGTATGTTCCTTCTATTCCTGCTTTCTGGAGGGTTTTTATCATAAATGGATGTTGAATTTTGTCAAAGGCTTTCTCTGCATCTATTGAGATAATCATATGGTTTTTATTTTTCAATTTGTTAATGTGGTATGTTACATTGATTGATTTGTGGATATTGAAGAATCCTTGCATCTCTGGGATAAAGCCCACTTGGTCATGATGTATGATCTTTTTAATATGTTGTTGGATTCTGTTTGCTAGAATTTTGTTAAGGATTTTTGCATCTATGTTCATCAGTGATATTGGCCTGTAGTTTTCTTTTTTGTGGCATCTTTGTCAGGTTTTGGTATTAGGGTGATGGTGGCCTCATAGAATGAATTTGGAAGTTTACCTTCCTCTGCAATTTTCTGGAAGAGTTTGAGTAGGATAAGTGTTAGCTCTTCTCTAAATTTTTCGGTAGAATTCAGCTGTGAAGCTGTCTGGTCCTGGGCTTTTCTTTGCTGGAAGATTTCTGATTACAGTTTCAATTTCTGTGCTTGTGATGGGTCTGTTAAGATTTTCTATTTCTTCCTGGTTCAGTTTTGGAAAGTTGTACTTTTCTAAGAATTTGTTCATTTCTTCCACGTTGCCCATTTTATTAGCATATAGTTGCTGATAGTAGTTTCTTATGATCCTTTGTATTTCTGTGTTGTCTGTTGTGATCTCTCCATTTTCATTTCTAATCTTATTGATTTGATTTTTCTCACTTTGTTTCTTGATGAGTTTGGCTAATGGCTTGTCAATTTTATTTAACTTCTCAAAGAACCAGCTTTTGGCTTTGTTGATTTTTGCTATGGTCTCTTTTGTTTCTTTTGCATTTATTTCTGCCCTAATTTTTAAGATTTCTTTCCTTCTACTAATCCTGGGGTTCTTCATTTCTTCCTTTTCTAGTTTCTTTAGGTGTAGAATTAGGTTATTTATTTGACTTTTCTCTTGTTTCTTGCGGTATGCCTGTATTGCTATGAATCACCCCCTTCAGTTCAGTTCAGTTCAGTCGCTCAGTCATGTCCGACTCTTTGTGACCCCATGAATGCAGCATGCCAGTCCTCCTGTCCATCACCAACTCCCGGAGTTCACCCAGACTCACATCCATCGAGTCAATGATGCCATCCAGCCATCTCATCCTCTGTCGTCCCCTTCTCCTCCTGCCCCCAATCCCTCCCAGCATCAGTCTTTTCCAATGAGTCAACTCTTCGCATGAGGTGGCCAAAGTACTGGAGTTTCAGCTTTAGCATCATTCCTTCCAAAGAAATTTCAGGGCTGATCTCCTTCAGAATGGACTGGTTGGATCTCCTTGCAGTCCAAGGGACTCTCAAGAGTCTTCTCCAACACCACAGTTCAAAAGCATCAATTCTTCGGCTCTCAGCCTTCTTCACAGTCCAACTCTCACATCCATACATGACCACAGGAAAAACCATAGCCTTGACTAGATGGACCTTTGTTGGCAAAGTAATGTCTCTGCTTTTGAATATGCTATCTAGGTTGGTCATAACTTTCCTTCCAAGGAGTAATCGTCTTTTAATTTCATGGTTTCAGTCACCATCTGCAGTGATTTTGGAGCCCCCCAAAATAAAGTCTGTCACTGTATCCACTGTTGCAGCACTGCTTTTACAGTGTCACACAGGTTTTGGGTTGTTGTGTTTTCATTTTCATTTGTTTCTATGCATATTTTGATTTCTTTTTTAAAATATCTTTTCCCAGCCCTTCACTTTCAGTCTGTATGTATCCCTTGTTTTGAGGTGAGTCTTTTGTAGACAGCATATATAGGTGTCTTGTCTTTGTATTCATTCAACCAGTCTTTGTCTTTTTGTTTGGACATTCAACCCATTTACATTTAAGGTCAATATTGATAAGTATGATCCCATTGCCATTTACTTTGTTGGTTTGAGTTCAAGTTTATAAACCCTTTCTGTGTTTACTGTGTAGCGAAGATCCTTTAGCACTTGTTGGAGAGCTGGTTTGGTGGTGGTGAATTCTCTCAGCTTTTGCTTGTCTGTAAAGCTTTTGATTTCTCCTTCATATTTGAATGAGATCCTTGCTGGGTACACTAATCTGGGCTGTACCTTTTTTTCTTTCATCACTTTAAGTATGTTCTGCCATTCCCTCCTGGCCTGAAGAGCTTCTATTGAAAGATCAGCTTTTATCATTATGGGAATCCCCTTGTGGGTTATTTATTGTTTTACCCTTGCTGCTTTTAATATTTGTTCTTTGTGTTTGATCTTCGTTAATTTGATTAATGTGTGTCTTGTGGTGTTTCACCTTGGGTTTATCCTGTTTGAGACTCTGGATTTCTTGTACTTGGGTGACTATTTCCTTCCCCATTTTAGGGAAGTTTTCAACTATTATCTCCTCAAGTATTTTCTCATGTTCTTTCTTTTTGTCTTGTTCCTCTGGGACTCCTATGATTCGAATGTTGGGGTGTTGAACATTGTCCCAGAGGTCTCCGAGGTTGTCCTCATTTCTTTTAATTCGTTTTTCTTTTTTCCTCTCTGTTTCATTTATTTCTACCATTCTATCTTCTGCCTCCCTTATCCTATGTTCTGCCTCCGTTATTCTACTGTTGGTTCCCTCCAGAGTGTTTTTGATCTCATTTATTGCATTATTCATTACTGATTGACTCTTTTTTATTTCTTCTAGGTCCTTGTTAAACCTTTCTTGCATCTTCTCAATCCTTGTCTCCAGGCTATTTATCTGTAACTCTATTTTGTTTTCAAGATTTTTGATCATTTTCACTATCATTGTTTGGAATTCTTTATCATGTAGATTCCCTATCTCTTCCTCTTTTGTTTGGTTTGGTGGGCATTTATTCTGTTCCTTTACCTGCTGGGTATTTCTCTGGCTTTTCATCTTGTTTATATTGCTGTGTTTTGGGTGGCCTTTCTGTATTCTGGCAGTTTGTTCAGTTCACTTCAGTTCAGTCGCTCAGTCATGTCCGACTCTTTGCGACCCCATGAATCGCAGCATGCCAGGCCTCCCTGTCTATCACCAACTCCCAGAGTTCACCCAGACTCATGTCCATCGAGTCAGTGATGCCATCCAGCCATCTCATCCTCTGTCGTCCCCTTCTCCTCCTGCCCTCAATCCCTCCCAGAATCAGAGTCTTTTCCAATGAGTCAACTCTTCGCATGAGTTGGCCAAAGTACTGGAGTTTCAGTTTTAGCGTCATTCCTTCCAAAGAAATCCCAAGGCTGATCTCCTTCAGAATGGACTGGTTGGATCTCCTTGCAGTCCAAGGGACTCTCAAGAGTCTTCTCCAACACCACAGTTCAAAAGCATCAATTCTTCGGTGCTCAGCTTTCTTCACAGTCCCACTTTCACATCCATACATGAACTGAACAAACTGCCAGAATACAGAAAGGCCACCCAAAACACAGCAATATAAACAAGATGAAAATGTAGAGAAATACCCAGCAGGTAAAGGAATAGTATAAATGCCCACCAAACCAAACAAAAGAGGAAGAGATAGGGAATCTACATGATAAAGAATTCCAAATAATGATAGTGAAAATGATCCACGGGAAAAACCACTGGCAGTTTGTGGTTCCTTTTTATTGTGGAGGTTCCTCACTGTGGGTGGGGTTGGATGGGTGGCTTGTCAAGGTTTCCTGGTTAGGGAAGCTTGTGTCGGTGTTCTGGTGGGTAGGGCTGTATTTCTCCTCCCTGGAGTGCAATGAAGTGCCTAGTAATGTGTTTTGAGATGTCAGTGGGTTTGGTGTGACTTTGGGCAGCCTGCGGAGAAGGCAACGGCACCCCACTCCAGTACTCTTGCCTGGAAAATCCTATGGACAGAGGAGTCTGGTAGGCTGCAGTCCATGGGGTCTCTGAGGGTCGGACACAACTGAGCGACTTCACTTTCACTTTTCACTTTCATGCATTGGAGAAGGAAATGGCAACCCACTCCATTGTTTTTGCCTGGAGAATCCCAGGGATCGGGGAGTCTGGTGGCCTGCTGTCTATGGGGTCGCACAGAGTTGGACATGACTGCAGTGACTTAGGAGTTAGTAGTAGTAGTTGGGCAGCCTGTATATTGAAGCTCAGGCCTATGTTCCTGTGTTGCTGGATAATTTGCGTGGTATGTCTTGCTCTGGAACTTGTTGGCCCTTGGGTGGTTCTTGGTTTCAGTGTAGGTATGGAGGCATTTGATGAGCTCCTATTGATTAATGTTGCCTGGAGTTGGAAGTTCTCTGGCGTTCTCAGGATTTGGACTTAAGCCTCCTGCCTCTGGTTTTCAGTTGTATTATTACAGTAGGCTCAAGGCTTCTCCATCTATACAGCACCAATGATAAAACACCTGGGTTAAAGATGAAAAGTTTCTCCACAGTGAGGGACACCCGGAGAGGTACACAGAGTTACATGGAGAAGAGAAAAGGGAGGAGGGAGATGGAGGTGACCAGGAAGAGAAGAGGGGGAATCAAAAGAGGGGAGAGCAAGCTAGCCAGTAATCTCTTCCCTATGTGCTTTCCACAGTCTGGATCCCTCAGAGATGTTCACAGTGTTACACAGGGAAGAGAAGAGGGAGGAAGGAGACAGAGGTTGCCAGGAGGATAAAAGGGGGAATCCAAAGGAGACAGACAGATCTAGCCAGTAATCAGTTCCCTAAGTGTTCTCCACAGCCCAGAACACACAAAGAGATTCAAAGAGTTGGGTAGAGAAGAGGAGGGGCAGGGAGGAGATAGAGGCTACCTGGTGTAGAAAAAGGAGAGTCCAAAGGGGGAGAGAGCAGTCAAGCCAGTAATCTCGTTCCCAAGTAAAAATGGGTACTGAAGATTAGGTTCTTAAAGGTACAAAATTGATAACAAATACCAAAAAGCAAACATTAAAAATCTAAAGTAGAGGTTGGATTCTAAAAAATAAAATATTAAAGAAAAAGAACAAAGTCACAAAAATTATAATATATATATATATGAAGTTTGCTTTTAAAAAATAGGGTCTTTTTTTTTGCAAAGTTATAATAGGTTTTAAAAATGAAAATTAAAGGATTAATAGAGTACTTAAAAAAGTTTTTTTAATTTAAAAAATGATAATAGTAAAAATATATCTAGGACTTTCTCTGGTGTTGTTGTGGACAGTGTGGGGTTAATTCATTTTCAGATAGTTCCTTGATCTGGCTTATACTTCTCAAGATCTATATGCCCCTTCCTATGTAGTCAGTGCTAACTCCAGGGTTTTAATCTATTGTACCTGTCACTTCCAAGGCGGTTCCCACTGTTTGTTTTAGCTTCTTCTGTTTGCTGGTCTCTTCAGTGTTTAATTTCTGCCCTGACTCAAGGGGGCGGTGGTAGTCACTTTTTTTAGGCTCACTTGTTCAGTTGTGCTGTGGGGAGGGAGGAACACTGTAAACAAATACCACTGGCGTGTGCTTATAATGGCTTGGCCAAAATGGGTTTGCCCCATCTCGTGGCGTGTTTGCTTTCCCAGTCTACACTCTTAGGCTCTAGGTTGCTCTGCTGGGAACTGTCTGAGGCGGGCCCTGAGTTGTATGCACTTCCCTGGTCTAAGCTGCTCAGGTTCAGGTTCTTGGGTACTCCACAGAGGCTCAGACTTGGTTGGGCCTGCGTCTTGTGTTTTTCCTGGGTCAGAGCAGCTCAGGTGACCAGGTGCTTGGCGAGCGCAGTCGCCCCCAGATGGGGCTGTGTCTTATCACCTCCCCTGTCCCTGTGGCCTGGTTTTTTGGGTGTACAACTGGTGTGCCGTGTGTCTCTTCTGGGGAGCTGATCCCTGGCTGTGACCCTCCTGGCGGATGTTGACCATCCAGAATCCCAAGAAGCCTGTTTGCAGTTTGGTAGTGGATGCCTCTCTAGGGCTGCGACTGCCCCCTTCTGTCTCTGGCTGCCCTTGCCTGCCTGTCTCTGGCTGGGGATGAGCTGGCTCTGCTCAGACCTTTGTTCTGTGAGCGGGCCTGGCTGTGTCTCAGGTTAGGGATTTTTGCGGGATAGCTATCCCAAAGTCTGGGTTGCTATCTCAAATTAGTTCCATCAGATTGCCCTTGGGGCATTCAGGCCTGGTCCTTACCCTAAGCAATGCAGCCTGCACCTCCCTGTCCAGCCTCCGCCCCCCACCACTTGCTAGTGGTGGATGCGAGAGTCTGCAGTGCTTCTCCACTGGGAGTTGCCGTTAGGCACGTAATCTGTGGGTTTTAACTATTTATTTATTTTTCCTCCTGGTTATGTTGCCCTCTCAGGTTCCAAGGCTCTCCACAGACTCGCCAGTGAGAGTGTTTCCTGGTGTTTGGAAACTTCTCTCTTTTTTAAGACTCCCTTCCCAGAATGGATCTCCATCCTACCTCTTTTGCCTCTCTTTTTATCTTTTATATTTTTTCCTACCTCCTTTCAAAGACAATGGGCTGCCTTTCTGGGTGCCTGATGTCCTCTGCCAGCATTCAGATGTTGTTTTGTGGAATTTACTCAGTGTTCAAATGTTCTTTTGATGAATTTGTGGGGGAGAAAGTGGTTTCCCCGTCCTATTATTCTGCTATCTTAGGACCGCCTCAGGAAAATACTAATTTCAACTTAGAAGTTATGGCACATTTTTCACCATAAAAGTATCATTATATAATTGTTTTCAAACCTTAAAATTGTTTTTAAAAAGGAAAAACAATACTCTAGTGACAGTTTCAATCTACCATTAAATGAGAATATGCAGAACTTGTGCTTGAGATGGAAGAAACTTTTTGTTCTGTGGATTTGGGATCAAGCTCAGATTGGTATGCCTTAAAGTTTGGCCAAACTAAAGCTTTGGCGCTTTTTGACAGTGAGAAGCAGGAACATGGTAAATGATCAAAGGATGAAAATTTTAGTGAAAGTCAAGGTTTGTTCACAAGGTCTGCCTTTGCATAACATCAGGATATGAATGAAAAGGCTGGTACTGAAGAGATGGCAGTTAAACTAAGCCTTTCTGTTTGAAGGCAGCAGAAGGGACAAGAAATTGTTTGCCACATGGCAATTTGCATTAGCAAAAAAGCAGACACCTTTATAATCATTTCACAAGAAACCATCAAGTGGCTTGAGGTACTCCCTTTGGATCAAATATAATCCTTAAAAAAAGCCTCTGAAAATCTCCCCAAAGCAGAACATCTGAATAAACTCTTCTAATGAAAGTATTATTTTAAATTCTAATTTTTTGTCAAAAAATAAAGTGGAAATTATGAAGAGTAAGCTAAGAACTATAATTATATTACTAAACTCAATTTTCTAGATTATCCTAAAAATCAGTTTCGGTTCAGTTCAGTCACTCAGTTATGTCTGACTGTTTGCGAGCCCACAGACGGAAGCACACAGGGCCTCCTTGTCCATCACCAATTCCTGGAGTCCACCCAAACCCATGTCCATTGAGTCAGTGGTGCCAGCCAATCATCTAATCCTTTGTCATCCCCTTTTCCTCCTGCTCTCAATCTTTCCCAGCATCAGGGTCTTTTCAAATGAGTCAGATCTTTGCATCAGGTGGCCAAAGTATTGGAGTTTCAGCTTCAGCATCAGGCCTTCCAATGAACACCCAGGACTGATCTCCTTTAGAATGGACTGGTTGGATCTCCTGCAGTCCAGGGGACTCTCAAGAGTCTTTTCCAATATCACAGTTCAAAAGCATCAATTCTTCGGCACTCAGCTTTCTTTATAGTCCAACTCTCACATCCATACATGACCACTGGAAAAACCATAGCCTTGACTAGATGAACCTATGTTGGCAAAGTAATGTCTCTGCTTTTCAATATGCTATCTAGGTTGGTCATAACTTTTCTTCCAAGGAGTAAGCGTCTTTTAATTTCATGGCTGCAATCAACATCTGCAGTGATTTTGGAGCCCAGAAAAATAAAGTCAGCCATTGTTTCCATTGTTTCCCCATCTATTTGCCATGAAGTGATGGGACCAGATGCCATTATCTTACTTTGCTGAATGTTGAGTTTTCAGCCAACTTTTTCACTCTCCACTTTCACTTTCATCAAGAGGCTCTTTAGTTCTTCTTCACTTTCTGCCATAAGGGTGGTGTCATCTGCATATCTGAGGTTATTGATATTTCTCCTGGCAATCTTGATTCCAGCTTGTGGTTCATCCAGCCCAGCGTTTCTCATGATGTACTCTGCATATAAGTTAAATAAGCAGGGTGACAATATACAGCCTTGACGTACCCCTTTTCCTATTTGGAACCAGTCTATTGTTCCATGTCCAGTTCTAACTATTGCTTACTGACCTGCTTACAAGCTTGTCAAGTGGCAGGTCAGGTGGTATGGTATTCCCATCTCTTTCAGAATTTTCCACAGTATATTCTGACCCACACAGTCAAAGGCTTTAGCATAGTAAATAAAGCAGAAATAGATGTTTTTCTGGAACTCTCTTGCTTTATCGATGATCCAGCAGATGTTTACAATTTGATCTTTGGTTCCTCTGCCTTTTCTAAAACCAGCTTGTACATCAGGAAGTTCATGCTTCACGTATTGCTGAAGCTGGGCTTGGAGAATTTTGAGCATTACTTTAGTAGCGTGTGAGATGAGTGCAATTATGTGGTAGTTTGAGCATTCTTTGGCATTGCCTTTCTTTGGAATTGCAATGAAAACTGACCTTTTCCAGTCCTTGGCCACTGCTGAGTTTTCCAAATTTGCTGGCATATTGAGTGCAGCACTTTCACACCATAATCTTTTAGGATTTGAAATAGCTCAACTGCAATTCCATCACATCCACTAGCGTTGTTCATGGTGATGCTTCCTAAGGCCCACTTGACTTCACATTCCAGGATGTCTGATTCTAGGTGAGGGATCACACCGTCATGATTATCTGGGTTATGAAGATCTTTTTTGTACAGTTCTGTGTATTCTTTCCACCTCTTCTTAGTATTTTCTGCTTCTGTTAGGTCTGTACCATTTCTGTCCTTTATTGAGCCCACCTTTGCATGAAATATTCCCTTGGTGTCTCTAATTTTCTTGAAGAGATCTCTAGTCTTTCCCATTCTATTGTTTTCCTCTATTTCTTTGCATTGATCTCTGAGGAAGGCTTTCTTATCCCTCCTTGCTATTCTTTGGAACTCTTCATTCAAATGGGTATATCTTTCCTTTTTTTTCCCTTCCTTTTTGCTTCCCTTCTTTTCACAGCTATTTGTAAGGCCTCCTCAGACAGCCATTTTGCTTTTTTGCATTTCTTTTTCTTGAGGATTGTCTTGATCCCTGTCTCCTGTACAATGTCATAAACCTTTGTCCATAGTTCATCAGGCACTCTATCAAATCTTGTCCCTTAAATCTATTTTTCACTTCCACTGTATAATCATAAGAGATTTGATTTAGATCATGCCTGAATGGTCTACTGGTTTTTCCTACTTTCTTTAATTTAAGTCTGAATTTTGCAATAAGGAGTTCATGATCTGAGCCATAGTCAGCTCCCAGTCTTGTTTTTGCTGACTGTATAGAGCTTCTCTGTCTTTGGCTGCAAAGAATATAATCAGTCTGATTTCAGTGTTGGCCATCTGGTGATTTCCATTTGTAGAGTCTTCTCTTTTGTTGTTGGGAGAGGGTGTTTGCTATGACCAGTGCGTTCTCTTGGCAAAACTCTGTTAGCCTTTGCCCTCCTTCATTCTGTACTCCAAGGCCAAATTTACCTGTTACAACAGGTGTTTCTTGGCTTCTTGCTTTTGCATTCCAGTCCCCTATAATGAAAAGGACATCTTTTTTTCGTGTTAGTTTTAAAAGGTCTTATAGGTTTTCATAGAACTGTTCAACTTCAGCGTCTTCAGCATTACTAGTAGGGGCATAGACTTGGATTATGGTGACATTGAATGGTTTTCCTTGGAAACGAACAGAGATCATTCTGTTGTTTCAGAGATTGCATCCAAGTACTGAACTGCATTTCAGACTCTTTTTTTTTACTATGATGGCTACTCCATTTCTTCTAAGGGATTCCTTCCCACAGTAGTAGATATAATGGTTATCTGAGTTAAATTCACCCATTCCAGTCCATTTTAGTTCACTGATTTCTAGAATGTCGATTTTCACTCTTGCCATCTCCTGTTTGACCACTTCCAATTTGCCTTGATTCATGGACCTAACATTCCATGTTCCTATGCAATATTGCTCTTCATAGCAGTGGACTTTGCTTTTATAACCAGTCACATCCACACCTGGGTGTTGTTTTGCTTTGACTCCACCCCTTCATTCTTTCTGGATTTATTTCTCCACTGATCTCCAGTAGCATATTAGGCACCACCAACCTGTGGAGTTCATCTTTCAGTGTCCTATCTTTTTTGCCTTTTCATACTGTTCTCAAGGCAAGAATACCTAAGTGGTTTGCCATTCCCTTATCCAGTGGACCACATTCTTTCAGACCTCTCCACTATGACCCATCTGTCTTGGGTGGCCCCACATAGCATGGCTTAGTGTCATTGAGTTAGACAAGGCTGTGGTCCATGTGATCATATTGGCTAGTTTCCTGTGATTGTGGTTTCAGTCTGTCTGCCCTATGATGCCCTCTCTTAGCTCCTACAGTTGTACTTAGGTTTCTCTTACCTTGGACACGGGATATCTCTTCATGGCTGCTCCAGCAAAGTGTAGCAGCTGCTCCTTACCTTGGATGTGGAGTATCTCCTCACAGCTGCCACTCCTGACCTTGGACGTGGGCTATCTCATGTCAGCCGCTGCTCCTTACCTTGGACGTGGTGTGTCTCCTCTCTACTGCTCCTGTGTCTTGCAGCAGTTTACATACTGCTGATTAGAAGACTAACCAGTTCACATACTCTTTAAAAATCTTTATAGTATGCAGATATATTTGTGTTAGTCGCTCAGTCGTGTCTGACTCTTTGCAACCCATGGGCTGTATCCTGCCAGGCTCCTGTGTCCATGGAGTTCTCCAGGCAAGAATACTGGAGTGGGTAGCCATTACCTTCTCCAGGGGATCTCCTCTTTCCTTAACCCTTTTACTTTTCAGCTGGGGTGCCTGTAGCAAAACATAGATTAACAAGAGAAAAACAAGTAGAAGTTTATTAATAGATATATCTCATATGTACATGGGACAGTGAAAGTGAAAGTTGCTCAGTCACGTTCAACTTTTTGTGACCCCATGGGCTATACAGTCCATGAAATTCTCAAAGCTAGAATACTAAAGTGCGTAGCCGTTCCCTTCTCTAGGGGATCCTCCCAACCGAAGGATCGAACCCAGGTCTCCTGCATTGCAAGCAGTTTCTTTACCGTTTAGCCACCAGGGAAGCCCATGTACATGGGAGAAACCTACAACAAACAAGTAACTCAAAGAAGTGGCTTAGAATTTGAACTTAAATACCATGTTCGGCCAAAGCAAAGGAAGAAGGGTATGAGGGAGACAAGTTATGGGAAGATGAGCAAATAATAACATAAATAAGAATAAGGTTTATTAGGCAGATTTATGGAGAAGGCAATGGCACCCCACTCCAATACTCTTGCCTGGAAAATCCCATGGACGGAGGAGCCTGGTGGGCTGCAGTCCATGGGGTCGCTAAGAGTCGGACACGACTGAGCGACTTCACTTTCACTTTTCACTTTCATGCATTGGAGAAGGAAATGGCAACCCACTCCAGTGTTCTTGCCTGGAGAATCCCAGGGACGGGGGAGCCTGGTGAGCTGCCGTCTATGGGGTAGCACAGAGTCGGACATAACTGACGCGACTTAGCAGCAGCAGCAGCAGGCAGATTTAAGTGTGTGCCTTATTGAAGGCTTCCCTTATGGCTCAGCTGGTAAAGAATCCACCTGCAACGTGGGAGACCTGGGTTCAATCCCTGGGTTGGGAAGATCCCCTGGAGAAGGGAAAGGGTTCCCACTCCAGTATTCTGGCCTTGAGAATTCCATGGATTGTATAGTCCATGGGGTTGCAAAGAGTCAGACATGACTGAGCAACTTCCACTTCACTTCACTTCTTCATTGATTAGAATTTCTGGAGATTTGTGGTAATCCTTCTCTTCCTAGTAGACTGTGGGAGACACCCTTACAAAGGGAAATCTTCTGGTAAATGTTAATTTCCCTTACAAAAGAATAATTTATGCTGTTTTCAAAACTTCTCCTGTTTCTGCTGTTTCTCAAAATAATTCTTATGCCAGAAAGGCATATCTGGGGTGGCATATTCTGGTCTCTATCAAGAACCATAATTTTAGTTAACAGAGTATGAAATTTGTGATTATTTAATAAAAAATATGGGAAGAGATCCCTGGTTAAGAAGTCTTCACTGTTTATTTAGGAAAATAAGATTTAACTTAATTTTCACGTATGCACTTTCTCTAGCAATAAAATTCATTATAAGCCCAGGAATCCTGTATTATGTTTTGAGATTAAAAATAAGAAAAGGAACTGTATATTGTTTACTTCTCTATCTCTAGCACCTAGCATGGTGTCTGGCATATAGTAGGCACTTAATCAATATTTGATTAATAGATTGGTTAGTGCCCTGTTAGTTTTAAATGTCGTAAGTTAATACTATGGGAAGAGTTGATGGATCATTGGAAATCAATATAGCGTAATTTGAGGACTGCCACCATAGTGACAAGGAAGAAGT